>NC_039480.1:8961941-9321505 GCF_003590095.1 Trichoplusia ni
ACAGATTAACTTACCTAAAAAAACAAAAAGCAACATTTAAAGTATTTTACTTCGAAGCAAATAATAACATATTATTATTATGTACATTCTATAAATTATAAAGGAGAATATTTTTACTAAAATGACAAGCTTAATTTTCTTCTTAAAACACATAAATAAAAGAGGTGGAATACCACTATTATGGCCAATGAATCCTTACTTTTAATATGATACAGAAGAATTTCTTTTCGGAGTTGATTTTCTGTTATACATTTTATACGATGCGCTCTTTAAAGGAGATAGCTTAGTAATGTATCAAGCGCTCCTTTCCCGCCGGTGGGTGCCTAATGATGTGTGAATTGTAATCAATCGCTTCGGTTTCAGCCGGGTCGACATTGTTAATCTTAAAGTTCGTTCAAGATACTCTTTTGTGTGTCTTATTGATGGTCTCGGAGTAAGGGTCGATCTTCACTTATTTGATGTCTGCTTTCCAAGTGGGTGAAATGATAAGTTTTCTTTCTGTATTTAAGAAGATTTGTATTTGCATAGGAGGTGTAAGCGATTGTAAAATTATTGACTCTGATTCGAGTAAATGTACTATACATATTAATATTAGAAATGCGAAACTATCTCTGAATATCTGTTCGTCTGTCTCGTTTCCATGTCTTAATATCTAGATAGTCTAAAGCCAGAGAAAGGATATAAGCAATGGGAGGTAAAGTTCGGTGTCAAAGTATACATGAAACATTTTAATGGAATATACTTTTTTTATTGTTTTGTCCCAGTATTCCTTCGGAAACGGCAACCACCACGGTCTGTAAACTGAAGTCCACGCGGACGGAGTCGTGAGCAACAGCTAATATCGAATAAACTTTCACAAATTAAAATTTTCTATGAACAGTGAATTTTTCGTTTCCTCACGATAATCAAACAAAAGGCACGAGGAAAACAAATTTGCAAAAAATGTTGTCACCATCAAGTCTATGACCGTAACAACTCTTGGTAGAGTTTAAATTTTAATTTTTCTCTCACAATGGCAACTGAAAAAAAACATCTTAAGGAGTTTATCTATTATTGTTATTCAGGAACAATTGACCGATAGACGGACAGATAGCAGAGACTTATTAAAAGGCTTATCTTTTTATCCTTTAGGTAAGGAAACCTGCAAAAAGCCCTCGTAAGTCGTTTTAGCTATCACCTTAAGTCGTCCCGGTGCGGTATTCCGCATATAATACAGGTAAACGTAGGGGCATGTAAATACGCCATCGACGGTCGCTGTCGACTAAAATGATTGGATAAGATGAACGCGTGCTCTCTAAAGGTATTTTCTTGATCAAGATTTTGAGTCGGTACTAAATATTGAATAAGTAAAAATTCAAGGAAATAACTTATTATAGTTAGTATGTAGTCTATTGTCATTCTTGTAGCTATGGTATACATCATGTATTTATTGATTAATATATTGTGAAATCTCTGCAAGGTTAGCCATGCCACTGCCACTACCACTGTGCGCGACGTGTCGCAGCTTCGATCCCCGCGTAGGACACAACCATTTGAGTGTCTGGGTCTGGGTGTCTTTGTACATGTGAATTAAATATTTGTGAAACCCCCCACAATACAAGGATTACATTCGATTAATATGCGTTTATAAAAATAATTAAGATTACCTTAATACGTCACTGTCTTTCACAATGATAAATTATTTTCAACTGAGTTTAAATTTTTGAATAAAAAACTAGAAAGGCGGTGAGGGGTCACAGAGCTAAATTTATTATTCGAATCAATATTGTTATTCAAGTGAATTAAATTTTCAGATCGAATTTTGGTTAAATCGTATTTCAAAAGGATTGACTATAAAAACAATGTTCTCAGTAAATAACACGAAACACTCTTTGAATATTTAGAGGCATTCGGTTTGAGCCTGAATATTTGTGAAGATCCAGATAATCTGAGGTATGAAATACATTGTATAAATTGTCCCTTAAAAGATTATAGATGAATATTTTGTTCAGTATAATAAAGCGAGGCTTATTTTGTGAGGCTAGCTGTTTTGCAGATGACCGAGTGGGTATAGGGGTATCAACAACCACAGCGGTTTGCTGCGGTTGCGACCACCGCGGACAACATTGTTTTGGAATAAATGCATAAACTATTTTATTATAATCCTGTTGTCGTATGGGCGTGATTTGAATTATTGGCAAAATATTTATGAAAGAAGAGATTTATGTAATAGTAGCTATTTCCATACGAAATTTAAACATTCTTATCCCCGCTAACCTAAATAAAAAGAGTATTCGAAACTTAGTTCAGTTTTGAACACTCTTTTATTATGTATCAGTTTCTGATAAAGTATTTTTTTACATTTAAAGCCAAATAAAAAAGTTTTTATTTTTAGTGGGCGCTTTCGTTACATTAATGTCCCTAGTTGCGCGGTTTCAAAAGTCATGCTTTTGTAAAAGAACCGGTATAAAGCTCCATAAGGTAAATGTAACAAATACAGCCATGGACTGGAAAGAAAAACAAAAACATTTTTAATAAAGAGATTTTTTTTAATAATCGGTACATTTTAATAAAATTTACGAAAACAGACCAACAAAATGTCGAATACTTGAAAGATTATCAAGCTAACTAATTTGATTACGACGATTATAGTCGCTTTTCCTAAATCATTAACACTTTAAGTGCATGCATGATATTTTTTTTTAATAAAATTTCGTATTAATTATAAAATTTAAAGACAGAGAGGTAACCATCGGAAACCATCAATTCTTTTCTATCATATCTAAAGCTAATGACGCGTTAAACTTCTAAACTTCAACCAAGCGTTAAAATTGATACAAGTTTAAAGCGAGAGCGTTAAAGAGTGTTTACAGGCTTATTAAAGGAAATTTTATTTTAAAACGGGTTGTTCCGTATAATTCATAATCTTCATCATCTAAAATTAGGAGTATCTAGGAACTAAACTAAACTAATATTTACATTTTGAAAGCTATATCAATATAAAAATAATTATATTTGTCTCTCATATTCAGCAATAATTCATCTTATTTTATTTACGCTTTATTTGCGCTTTTTCTATTTACTCATTACACTTAGTACACTATTTAGCTACTCAAAATATGTTGTTATATTACCTATACAATTTTAGTTACAGGTTGTGTGGTTACCGACTTTGGATCAAGGATTTTTTAAATGGTGCTCAAAGGCAATTTAAAGAGTGAAAACACTTTCCATTGCATTCCCCTTAAATTTTTCTTACGCCATAATAGAGAATGGCCATAAACTCGCCCCTCGGAGCTTTCAACTTAAGCCCTATTATTTTCCGCAGTTACTTTAACCATCTTTAACGAAGTTTCGAGCGTAACTGTGGAACTTTTAACTTCGCAATCGTATAAGTCTGGGCTTTGGAGCTGAAATTGTCGGATAATCTTAAACATAATTATTGGAGCTAGCGCCCTATTAATTTTATCGAGTTAAGCTTCATACGGCAAACAAATATACAGTCTTACCTGGGGATCCTTACGCTTTAGTTTCGAGAGGTTTATTTATGAGTCGTGGAAGTTTTAAAGGCAGACGTACCGTGATTTCAATTCTGAGTTATCTTTACGTAGGCTGGAAGAATTAATAGAAATCTTTCACATACCCTTTTGGAAATATTCGCCTCATTAAAGTCATACATCATACATTTTAGTTTACGAATGTACAGACTCTTTAATGTAAATTTTGTTTCTCGATATCTAGACGTACGCTTTGATAGCCCTCAAATGTGATCTCACACATAATTTTCTTAAAAAAAAAACAAATCAATGCAAAATAAACAAGCTGCTATTTTCTTGTCCAAATCAGCATATAAATTAAAGACAACGCCACAGATCTTCAATAACCAATATATTTACTTGGACGTGTTACCCCGACAGGCGACGTGACCGAGAAGACGTCTGCCAGATTACACTATTGACAGCTCCTCGATATTGTTTACATGCTACAACCGTCGGGATCGATTTGACGTTCAATTGCAAATCGATTGCAATTGCACAATATGACTCAAATGTTGTATTCCAAAGTGCAAATGTCGACGGCCCCGATTCTGCTATTTACAATAGCCAATTAATGAATGGCAATTGGATTAAATTTGAAATCATTCTTATTCTCTTAAGTGTTTTGCTTTTAAAATAATAAGAAATTCATTGTATTGGTCGTGAGGGTTCTGCCCTGTACTGAATTTCCAAATGCTTGGAATAATACGAATAGTAGCAATTTAATCCTATTTCCATGAATTCATCGGCCATTATGAATAGCGAAATTGGGACTCAGATCTTGTGCAATCGTACAAAATTTTAATTTTAACTACCTGCCCATACATTCAAATAGACCATTGATAGATTTAAATTGAAGCAAAAACTCGTTATGTCGCAAAAACTTGTATTCTCGATAGTACTTACAGTTGTCTTATCAAGTATTTTTGAACTGAAAACGATCGTCTTATGTTACTCGTAATCTATTTGTATAGAATAATAATCCTTACACAAACAACGTAACAAACTGCCATGCAGTTTGGCAGACTTATATTAAAAAAAATGTAAGTGTTATTTTTATGAATAAATGCTTCTTGCTTCTTTTCTTTTTTTTACCGACTTTCAAGCCAAAAATGCTGCACCGACTAAAAATAAATTTGTTTTCTGCATGAACATTTTGTAAAAACTATTGAACTTTACAGTTTTACTTCATATCTGCAATACACAGCGGGCGAAGCCGCGGGTTTCACCTACTGCAGAAATAAAATACTAGCGATAATATAAATTGTAAGAGCAAGGTAAACTACGCGACGGACTCAAAAGAAGAAAAAGAGACATTGAAACTCTGCTCCTCTAGTAAGTGAGTTTATCCCCCTTGCATCATTCACTCCCAGATTACCATAGCGAGTTGAAAATTAAATCCCTTTTTAGACCTCATTCCGTATTCCCTGCACTCTAGTGAAATCAACAACGCATTTAAAGTAAAACACATTAACTGCCAATTTTCCTTGGATGTAAGATTCACAGCGGGTTAAGCTTTCTAATTTAAGTTGGTGTTCGTTGCGAAAACAGATTTCACTGTTAGGAGAAGTCGATGTCGAATGCGGTATGTACAAGTTACAAGCTGTGGCGCTACATACAAACAAGCGTTTGTCACAACCAAACTTTTTCCATCAATAAAAAAATACGACCGCACTAGGTAATGTAACTCTTGTGTCGCGACTTCGTTTACAAACATTTTAGTCACATGCTCGAAGGCACCCAGACTTAAGACAAGCATTCTTAGATCACACAGACGCTGGTCTTACTAGGGGATCGAACCCACGACATGTCGTTCTCGGTGAGTTTAGTGTTGTGACTTCAACTAGGCTATCTACGCAGTCAGTGCTGCAGTGCACCTTCACTTGAATTTCACTTTCGCTTTCTAGATATAATTTTATATAATTTTGTGGGTTTTTTTTATTAATTTTGTAGATTTCACCGGCAATTCACCCATTTCGATACCCGACCATTAAAGTTTCGGAAAATAAAACTTTACAGCGCAACTTTTACGTGAAAACTTTTAATTATCAAACAGTTATTTCATTAACTCGACGGCAAAGTTATATTTTATTTAACTAAGAATAATATTCAAATACAATATACAGTAAACAGCACATATCACCCGCTTCTGCTTTCATCTCAGAAATCATCTTAAGTCTACCCTTACCAACTTAAAACTCACTTATTTCAACTTTGACTTTACGTACTTTCAGAATCCCTCACTTTTCTCTGACTTCATTCTTAATGAGGAGACTGGATATCAGTACATGAAATCCTGTCGGCTTATTATATTAATACGGAATTTTGGTACCACGGAACTATTGTTGAATTACCATTACTTTGATGTTACCCGATAAAGAGCACTGTCTTTCAAGATATAGGTTTTTCTAGGTTTTTGATATGTTTAGGCTTTTTTCGATGAATATATAAGTTACTTACTGCTTGTCTGCAGTAAGCCATTATCATATACTCTGATGTGACATAGTCTAACGCAGAAAACAATATTTCTTTAAAATGAAATACGCTGCGCTTAGAAATTCGTATTATGTTACAGCTGGAAAACCAATTCAGTTTCCCCTGAAAATATATGCAATCCGGAGGATCACATTATCCGACCCATCTCACAATCTGCCTCATGTTACTCAGGATACGTCAAGCTTATAATCCGTACCAACAAAAAAAACACAACTCCAACAAGCAAAACACTCGTACCTTATCAAAGAAACAAAAAAGTGGAAATCTCGCGAAACAAGTGACGGTCGGTTTGTGACGATTCGCTTCAGTTCCGGTCCCAGTTTTTATAGCACCAGGTGATCGTAAAATATAAAATATATGTACCCATAAACTAAGTCGTAAAGTGAAAATTTTGTGAAACAGCTTTTTCTGAACAACGAATGTAAGTGCCTGGAGGAGATTGTTTTACACGCCGTTTCATAGATGATAATTTAAACATGAGAATCTATCTAAAAGGGAAAATCTATTGATGAGAAATTGATGTTTTGTCAATGTTGACTTCTGAAACATATTAAATTGACCAAACAGTTAAATATCTTGGAGCTGTATCGGTGTCCGTTAAACGACATTGTGTGATATTAAACCGAAACTAACTTAATTAAAAATAGATTACTTATTCTGAACGACTGAAATGTGATTTGAAAGGTTGTATTTACATATATTTAATATTCATCCCTGTCAACCCTAAAACAACAGGCCCCAGATTATAAGGCAAATGTTTTAGCTAAAATAACAAGTTTACCTAAACTAATATTATGCTTGATAGTCTTCAAGTCAGACGTATGGGGAAGTTGGACTTGCAGTATGGGGCACATGAATGAAAATAATATTTAAGACATCTTCATTATCTGTTAGAGCAAAATGTGGTCTAAGGGGAATGTCTTTTAGTCCACACACCATGAGAAAAAAATTGAAGGGTATAAAGATCAAAAGTGCATAAATGTTTATGCACGCAAATTATCTCGACACATTCATTACACGTCTAATGCTTCGTGCATTAAAAACAAATTAAACATTTTTTAAGGTAAGTTTAAATATTTCAAAATTTAAAAACAAGTTGAATTGTGTCAAAGGTTTTTGGCTTTCCCAGTTCAAATGGAAGTTCTTTTGAGTGAATATTTTAAAGAGGTAAAGTCTTAAACTTAAGTTTAACTTAACGTGAAGGCGACTCAAATAAAATAAAGTAAATAGAAATACTTATGTGAGTTTTTAACGATAAGCAGGTTAACAAACATTGGTTATTTAAAACTAATTTAACATCGTTCTTTTGTAAATAAAGGAACAGAATTGGAAAGCCAAGAAGGTTCAATCAATTAAAAGTTTCAATGCACAAAATTGGCTATGAACAAAAAATACAATTCGATTTTGGAAGTCGGTTGCCTTGATGACCGTTGCAACGTTCGCACGGGCGTTTGTGCTCTGACGTCACATACCACCCTGAGATTAGATTCCGTGTCGCTCTCCCGTACCTATCTGATCGCTTTTAGCCGTGCGAAGCTTTCATACGAACGCGATGCGGCAACGATTTTTGTTGTCCCAAATCTGAAAGGAGTGTTTCATGCGAATTTCTATCAAAATTCTCGGTTGAAGATCCAATTGTAGTCGACCTGAATTCAGGCTAAGTAACTTTTTCATTGGAATATTTCATCATATTTTCCCTCATATGTTTTCAATTTAGATTTAAATTGCAGAAGGAGAGATTTTAGAAGTTAAACTTTCCTTTATGTATTTGTTATTTATGTCCAGGTTTAAAGTAGACTATACCTTCCATACTTCATTTTACTATCATCATTTTAAGGAAACGCGAAAGGTAAACTTTGGTCTACGATAACTCATGTGGCAACGACACTATGACAAAGTTTCACCTGTCAAGGAACATTTTGATTCAGTGAGTAGTTCCAAAAAAAAATGCTTAGCAGTTTTTCATCGGAAGAACGATATCGAATGAACTTTAGCGTCATAAATAACCGTATTCATAGCACGACGCCTTTTACCGCGTGTAGGTAAAAACCCGCCAAATATAAATCAGTTAGTATTGCCAGATTATTGATTCACCCTTAAGTACGCCATCGGGAAATCCCATTTGGATGTTATATTTCAAAATGATTTGTATCGCACGAATCATTAGCTATATGGTATGAGTGAACGTGGTCATTATTTTTGGTTGAATTTATATCGCATTATAAATAATCAAGGGATTGTTATAAATGTATTATCCATTAGCGAATAATCCTGTAACGATATTATTTTATTCGGGCCATTGACTCGGATAAATCAGACTCGCATTAGAACAAGTATATATTGTACTAATATTTGTATATAAATGTGTATAATAAATAATAACAAATATCATGTCATATAACATTGAAACCCATGCTAATCTAAAAGGAAAAATCTCAAATAAAATAAAAATTGAAAGTAGGAACCTCATCTTTCAAAAGATGATTAAAAGTTAGAAGGAGTTAATATGGAAATACCGATCTTCCTCTCAAATCAAACAAGCCAATTTAACAAAAAGTGCGATCTCACATTTCCAAACTGAATCTAGGAAGTTTTAAACTAATATCGGGCAAGTTGAAGCCAACAGTTCCGTGCAGTATGCCCGTGACATAGATTTATACGTGAAAAGTCTGTCATTTTGAGAAATGACTGGAGTTTCCACCCACCAAAGAGTTCACAATCGGAGGTGGCAACCTGCCCGCGACATTTGATTGATGATCAAAAAATATTTTTTTTATCAAGATCATTAGATAGTTTTTTTTTTTAAAGCAATGTTCTTTATTGGCTTGAGCAAGGTCGATGCAATTAAGTTCGACGAAGCAGTCAAACCCTACGCTAAGTATAAATGCAAGAAACACGTTAAAAAAGTTTCGATATCGGTCAGTATGCAGTTACTGTGCTATGTTCAAATAATAATGTAACAGTACAAGCCTACAAATTTTCTACTGCTGAGCACAGGCCTCTTCCTATATATGAAAAGTTTGAGTGTTTATTACCATCTCCCATTCATACATCTACTTTATTTTCACTTATCCTTGGTCAAATATTAAGTCGTGAATGAGAGTTTCTTTGTTAAGAGGTCTGGCCCTTTATGAGTTCCAAGAGAATCCTAGGCCCATTTAAAACCAAGATTCTCGACAAGACTTGGTTGATAACTGCTGCATCTACCAAGGGCCATCCATCCTAGAAGAAGAGCACTGATGAACGGCCCATGGTAGCTACAAAACTTTTTTTAATCGTCGATATGGAACTAACTTCTATAATATTTTCTGCTATAAGAACCTTTTTTCTATATATCTAATAAATACCCCGATCGAATGATAATATTTCAAATCACCGAAACTTACATACTATGAAAATATATTACTTAGTACGAGTGATAAGTACATAATTATTATTTTCTTCACATAAGACTTTTCATATACGTCGCCTAATTAAAAATGCAAGTCACTTTAATCAGTTAAAAACGGTTCATGATTTCATAAGTTGACTGCAAACGCGTTTAACTGAAGCGTTGGCTGCACTCTGAGCCCTCTCGTTTATAAATTTAAAATAATAAAGTACCTCATAAAATTTCGTAGAATGTAGGACGGAAAACCCTGCCTATTAATAAGTTTCCGCTGCCTGGCTGTCTGTTCTTCCGTCTGTCATGAGGCTTGAATCTCGTGAATCGAGGGCCCTAAACAGATTTTTTTACTTACAAATAAAGACAAGTGAAGTTATGGTTGGCTCGGTCACTAATTTGATGGGTGAGGAATTTTTCAAAATTTGTTTTCAGTTTATTTTGTTCCTCAGTGGTTTGGTACCCTCAGTGTTGTGCTTGACCGGATATTTATTTTTGTATCTCGCTTACAAACAAGCCAAATTACAAAATCTAAG
Source organism: Trichoplusia ni (assembly GCF_003590095.1). Lineage (NCBI taxonomy): Eukaryota > Metazoa > Arthropoda > Insecta > Lepidoptera > Noctuidae > Trichoplusia > Trichoplusia ni. The sequence continues at coordinate 8,971,871 of NC_039480.1, forward strand.
TAGATAGAGCGTTTAATTATTTTAACAATACGTTGTTTTATAATATGTTGCAATTCAATAGAAAAATAGCTATAATTATTAGTATTTAAAATGAAGGATTTTCAATAAACTAAGTTAATTGAAAATATTTTAATATATGGACAAATAAAATCAAAACCGGTTAGACTGGTAGCCGACCCCAACATAGTTAGGAAAAGGCTAGGCCAATGATGATGATATGGACAAAAAAAAACTTTCACAGAAGTCTAATTTAAAATGATAATAAAACTTTATCAACACATACTCAAAACCTGAAACAGTTTCAGAATACTGCTTTATTTATTCCTACAAAGCTTCACAAAATATAGAAATAACCAACGTGGTTCAAAGTAAACAGATGTGTTCAGAGCTCACACTAAGAATACACTTCGACTACTCAATTCGACTCTATTTCATTGGTCCACGGTACTAAGTCAACTGCACTTTACTAGTAATTTTACAAGTAGAACTGAAATACCAGATGCTAGACACGTGCTGTCCTATTACTTACACGTCTCTGTTTACTTAAACATTTCTGACTTAGCATTCACCCCAACTAATATTCCACAACTTTCACACAACGCGATCTAGTCTCAATTGCAAAGCTTTTATTATGAATACTAGTACATATTAAAGATACATGACACCCAGTCCCTTCTTCTTCACTCCTGAGTGGGAATCGAACCCACGACCTTCAGTATAACAGTCAGTCAACCACTAGACGAACAGGCCAGTCTCTACTAGTTTACTGAAATTGATGACTTGTAGAAAAAAGGAATAGAGACAGTGCCTTTATGAGACCCTAAAGACTTAAAGACTTGATCTTTGATTATAATTAATATTAAAATCTATTCCTGTCAATCAACCTCACACGTTTTTATCTAAGCGTAAACATAAATCAATTTGTTTTACCTAGCATTACAGATTTCAGCCTAGACCTAATTTATTTTGAACTACATGTATCAATTCATTCGTTGATCTTAGATCAGCAATATGTGTTTCGTAACAGTCAAAATCAATAACACTTAAAAAATCAATCATTGACTTTAAATAATTTCAATTTACTTTTTAAAAATATTCTCGTGGCATTGTAGGTCATTTTAAATTATAAGCTTTTTATTAAAATAAGGCAACAGGATTATATATTATACTCTTTTGTCTACGCCTAGGCCCTAGATTATTCCTTAATCAAATTCAATCGGGTTTCCACAGTTTCCAGAATAAAGGTAAACCATATCATTATTAAAAACTCGAATTTATATAAGAAATAAACTTAATACGAGCCAAGTTTAATCTTCACAAGTCGATATAACTCTAATGTTATAGTACCAAAAAAATATATTCATTTTATTTGCACCATTTGTGACAGCCATTATTTTAATCTAGAAGATAAATCGTTTATTTGTTCGCCACGCCAATAAATCTTTGTTGTAAAACAACAAAATAAAATTAACCGATAGCTGCGCGTTTTAAATTCAATGTATAATGAATATGTAGATCCAATTCGCATAGTGGATAAGCCCTAGCATTTGTTCTACAATGTCTAAGAGTCTAGACTTAGTATTTATAAGACCTACAGCTAGCTGACCCTTGCGAAAGCATTGTTTAACACTTGTGTAATAAGCACACAAAACACAAAGACTTTTTACTAATATTGTAAATATAAACTGAATATGCTTGGTACGTGTGTTGCTTCTTGACACCAAAAAATATTAAATGAACTACACAGACTTGTAATATAACTTCAGTACATGTAACATCCTAAACCTAGTAATATTTTTCGCATTTAAAGTAAAAAACGCTCAAATGCATGAAAATGATAAGTCGATAAGTCACATGACTTCGACCAGTCATCTCCATATATTCAGTTTACTATTGAAATTGACTACTGCAGAAATACCACCCTGCTAAAGAGGCTAGTTTCTTATTATAGCAAAAAAGATTAAAATTGAGAATATTAGTGAAGTGACCACTTATTATTGTATTCAGCAAGGGTTTGAATGGCTAATTGAATAAAGAACACGTTTAGAACGTGAACGTTCGCACTGCCGAATGTACCTACGTGTCGCCATTAACTCGAGAGCCATAATGTAATGCCCTCGTAACGTTTATAATAAAAGACCTCTTTCCGAAGTCTTATTGCGTATAAGCAATCAGTCGTGATTGCTTTAGCAAACCAGTTGTATTATAAAACGTATTATTACCACTATATCCCGTCATTTTATAAGTCCTGATTAAAGAAATTGCTACGAACTCTAGCTCTAGATTTTTAATACGTTTTTTTTTCTTGATTCAAATGTGTAATAAGTTTTCTGGACTGTGAAAGTTATTTCCAGTTTATATTATTCATTCATAATACTTATAAATTACAGTAATATGCCAACAAGATTGAAGAAGTAATGTTTATATCTGCTGTCACTTGGATTCTAAGTTTAATGATATAGTATTACATTAATACAAATACAATGTTTCCTACACACCTCTGTATGTGTCGATATTGGTTAATTGGCTGTGAAATAAGGATCTCTACTTTAAGTAAGCACTAAAGAAGAGGTCTTTATCTTTATAAAGGTATATGGTATATATAGGTACATGTTATTGTGCTGTGATTAAAATAAAATCAAATTATACAGCTTTTCAATGAATATCTGGTCTCCACACAATGTTTTAACCTTTTTGCTCACTACTTACTTAGCTGTTTCTATTATTTTAGTCTTAGTTTCGGTCAAAGAGCAAGTTTCGCTAGTCAGTTTCGGTAGTGTACTCCAGAATATTTTATACTTAATGTTTCTATTTCAGGTCAAAGTTTATGAAATATTATATAACGTCTTTGAATTGGTTCATAAACTATAAAGATGAAGTCAATTGATATACACAGTACGTTATTAACAAACTCTTCAGCCTTATATATTAGTATAGATTACTTTTCAGTGACGTCATAGGTAATCTTTACGATGTAATTTAAAAATAATTTAATTAATTAGAACAAAATGTTGTGCTTTTTTAAAGTATATAATCACTTTAACTTAATCATTTTACACTACACAGAAAAAGGGCTTTTAAAATAAACTCTGAATTCATTGTCTTTAAAACAAGTAACTTTAAAAAATGACATGTTTCTATATGTACATAAAACCTACTCTGTTTGTGCGACGACAAAAAGTTGAAACGTTTATCATCAATATTGCGAGAACGATTTTGCGCACGAATTTTGTACCTACTCTACACCGTCTCATATATTTAAAACCCAGGCTTATATACTCAAAATATGAGAACGTAACAACCCAGCCGCGACCCTCAGCAGTTGTCAAACATATCATAACCCTAAACTAGCACTCCACCCATACGACACCCACATAAAATATAATTGTACCGCTCTCCCGAAGGAAAGCCATTAAGCCGGAAGTAATAATGGCCTGATGAAACCATAATGCTGGTAATTTGCGTAACCACCGCCTTTTAATTAGTCGACAAAGAAACCACGAGCAAAGTTACCGTGGATTTACTACCTTCTAGATTTGTCTAGATTACATTACAAATGTGTAGTTTTATTTTTATCAGTAATTGTTCAAAGAGGAGTCAAACTTCGGTCTTAAGTAAGGGGTCATGTACACCTAGTCACCTATATCGGTTTTCAAATAAAAAAAGCATACATAATATTGCCTTTTAACCATCTTGTTCTTAGAGTTCAATCTATTCACATATCCAACTTAACTTTAATCGGTTATTCCGGTAAAGTGAGAACAAAAAAGAGTTTACTTTCAACTTTATTCGTATCGTTATGTATTTAAAATTAAACGTAAAAGAATCTTCCACAGAACGTTGTAACTTGTCTTTCATAGTAATCTTCCAGTAAAATACACTTCTCGGTATGCGACTATAAAGCTGAGATTGAAGTGGCCAGGCTAATTAAGTTTTTATTCCCACAATTAGAATTCCAATAGACGCTTGTTCAACAATCTCACTATCCCAGTTTGAACAAGAATATTGCAGGAATGGAAAAATTATGCAGTAGCTGTGTAACTTATATAAATGCGGATTAAAGGAAGGATTTCAGCGAGACCGGGATTAAATAAAAGAAATGCACCGAGACTAAGAAAAATATCCAGTGGCTTAAAATGAGGGGTGAATATAGCTTTTTAAATTGGAAGTGTCAAAAGCAAATCTATTAAAGTTTGTGAGGATTTTATAAGCTGTTGCGATAAATTCTTAGTAAAATAGTGTTTTGAGCAAAAATGAATACGTAACACATCAAAATTACATTCGTGGTTAGTAACTTCTACTATTTCAGTATTATTTATGTTCTCTGCTTCTATTCCCAATAAAAGTGACATTTTGACTAAAGATGGTAGAAATTTCCATAAACGTATGGGATTGACATTTTGTTTTCCTTGTGTTAGATATGACATTTTCTTATATTCAAAGTGTTCGATTAGCATTTGCTGTTGTTGTAGATATCATGTGTATGCAGTATGAATTAAAAACCCTGTCCTATCCTTGAAAGACAAACAACGTGCTTAAAAAAATAATAGCCTCAAGCAATCAGGTTTCTAATATAATAAATAGCCTCTGATTAGCTGCTCTCTGGCAGATAAATTGCAAAAATTGACATTCTTGGTATGAAAAAAACTGACGAGTAATTGAACGAGAGATATTAAGATAAAGTTTTGTTTGGCATAAAGCTTATGGCGAAATATATGAAAAATGCGCAGCAAATATTTTTTGTAATCTGTTTGTATCAATAACATTCCACTTGCTAATACATGATTCTAAATCAAAACTATTTGTTTATTTATTCAAACGTACAAATATTTAGTTTCAAATCCAGTGCATTGAACCTCAGTGTTATTAAATAAATATTATGAATATGTCGATTTTATCTCAATATGAATACAGATATTGAAAAATGTTAACAGCTAAAGCCTGCTGGATGAATTTTTGATGAACTGTTCTCAATTTTTGTTTTTATAGTGTATAATATATGTTGTATGATTAGATTATTTTATAAGTAGGTATTTTCATTACTTAATGGAGATTATGGTAAATCATTCTCTCTCTATAAAAAAAAAGATTTTGCGATTTTTGAAGTTTCTCCCAAATATAACTCATAAAAGAGGAACATACAGCTAAGTGTAATTAAAACCGAGTATGGTACAGAAAGCCAAGTAAATGAAAAAAAGAGAACTACCACAGAATTTATAAAAAGCGTTATAAATAATGTATTCTTTAAACGAATTTTAAAGCAGCAAAATTCCCAAACATTGCCAAGTTATGAGAAATTGTGGGACCCACCTCGCATTAACTGACACCCAATAAATAAACGTCGTGAAAATAGATATAAAGTGCTAAAAGAATTTTGTTCGCGTCCCGTTCCTTTGATGTATGATCATTGATCACCCCGCACTGCACCGGGAAATTGATCTACTTTATACAGTTGTAGTAAATGTGGCAGGCTAAAGATGTAGTCGTTATTACTCTATATTGGTTATTGATTCGACGTATGTTGGCAAAAGGCTGATTAAGTTTTCCATCAAACTATATGATTTATACAACTGGGAGATCTCAGACAAATACCTCTTTTCTTGTGAGAAGGGACTTAGAATTGATCACAAGGCTAGGGGGCTTGGGTGCTTGCTTTTAGATGCCAAGATTTGGAATTATAGTATCTTCACCTCAAAATGTTTATGAGTGTCAAATGTTCAATAGATGAAATTAATTATTAAAATCTGTAGCATGCCGACTTATTTTAACTGTCTGTTCTGGTTTTCTATTACTCCGCTACAACAAATGCTGGGGAACAACTCAAAAATATAAGACTCAAACAATTCAGGTTTACAACTAGCAAACGTGTACTTCCCAACCTACTTCTGGACTCATAATTCTGTCAGCTGTCCGTTTTTTTCCACAATCGATCCTTCTCCTTTCTCACTTTACTTCACTATTAACAAAGTAAGTAGGCTCGTACGTTCCCAAAAAAAGATCCCTTACCCTTCGGTTTCGATAGACAACAAAACACACAAATAAGTGTTCAGTTACAAGTCTCATCTGGCGCAGGTCGCCAACAACACAACGGCAAGTGACACCGTTTGATACATATCGATGCATATTCATGGCGACGCGACAATCAAATGCCCTTTTTTATGTTTTGTTTTGTGAGCACCCTGTACCAGCTACACACGGGCTACGCGAATGGTGCTACGGATTTTTTTTCTATTAAAATTATGTTTATCTTGTTTCTAAACGTATTTTCTTTTTTAAAATTGATATTTAATTTCATCCTACCTACTTTTTTATTTAGATGTATACATTTCTTTTTCGCATTCATATTTTTCGTGCAACATAAGTTAATAAATCCTAAAATTCAATAATTATTTCGTTTACTTAATTTTATTCCTGAGTAGATTCTTATCCAGCAAAATCTTTTCTAATCAAATTCGCCGCAACCAAAATAGAACTCACCTGAAACTATTAACTGTTCTACAATACGGAAAATAAATAGTACAGTCAAGATTAGTAAAACACAAGAATAGGCAAAGACAAATACTTTTGTCCTCGACGTGACACGACCGTCTCAGCAATGTGTCACGGACACGGCGTTGCACAAAAAACAAGACAAATTGCGCTATTTGTTCGCGATAGTCCCTCCCGATACCGTGCGCAGTTAGCCGATATGAACAATGGGGTCTCCAGTGTACTGGCAAATAAATATTAATTATATTAGGTAAATAATCATTCAGTCCTGTTATCGATTGATTATAAATTACTAGCTGTTGCCCGCGACTTCGTCCACGTCCTCGTCAATTACAGTACAATTAATTATATTTTTTTAAAATCATAAACTTTAACCCCTACTGTTATTTTCATGAGGATTATTCATACTTATGAAGCAACGGTCTTCGCACGCGTATATAGCGGGATTGCCCGACTGGATTCTGATACAACCGAAGTCCTTAATCATAAAATTACGTAGGGGTGGGTGGTGGATATTCAATACATTGCTCAAAACGTAGTCACGAAGAATTCCTGCAAGTATCCGCCGTTATATTTTTTTTGCAGTCCCGCTGTTTTTGTAGTACATAGTCAGTTCACACCACTTTGCGCAAAAAATCTACACATCGGTTAAGTGTGGTTATTAAATTGAATGGAGAGCGGCTCCAACAATTATAACTCAATAAATTATTAACCATAATATATTTCGTTTACTGGAAATTGCATTAATAAGCACAGTATGAATTGCTTTCTAGGAAAATGAGCAAATAAATGCTCTGAGCAGCATACATAATATAGGCTCCACGACAATAGGTAAAGTTATAATAGGCGGCTGTAGTGATCGTTGACCACGTAACGCAAACATACTGGTTATGACCATTACACTATCAATAATTCCCGTTCCTAATAGCAACGTTATATGCCGAGGTCAACTCAAGTTGTAGGAGAAAGCGATGTGTGCAGTCTCTTCAATATGTAAACCACTTCATCCAAATAAACAAGTTTTCAGTTCGAGAAGGCTAAAGAAGGCAAAAATATCGCAGATGTAATGATTCTATGCCAGGTGTATTGTACAAATGAATGAATAATCACAATTAGTTTATCTTCGTTTAAAAGAAAAACATCACTTGAACGGAGAATAATGCATCTGTCGTTAAAGCTATTTATCGAATAAAATTTCCGTAAAACAAATGATTAAATTCATAATTGAAGCTAAAAAAATGTCTGTCTTGTATCTTGTTATTGAATATGATTCTGAGTTCAAAGTAAGTAGTTTTTATCGTGATGTCGTCACTAACTGGTAACTCTGGGGGTGTCTTTAGACCTCTTACTCAAATACGTAAAATAAAATGCAACCAAAATTTATATTAAATTATTAACTACTTTAAATTTTGATATTTTACGCAGTAACCAGGCTCATCCTGAATTGCAAAACTCAGATTCTTAGCCTTATTTCGTTTTTATTCATAGTCTCAATTTTTATTATTAAGAATTGCAGATACCCCGACAGATTCATCACGTATCTGACAAATGCATAACAACAACGAAATTAAAAAACTGAGTCGTATGGTTGACCGCAACAGACCCACAATACCTAAGCGACATATCGCGGGATCGATGATATAGAACACGCATGAATGTTATCCGAGAAAGCTAGTTTTAAGGGCTGGGTGTCATGTGCATGACTTGAATTTTAGTGAATCCCCCGATTCAACTCCTTAGTAGTACTTACTCATTTTTTTCTTATTCATTTAGAAGCTGCTTAAAATTCATGCTGATTTCGTGATCATGATTTTTGGAAAAGTCCAGCCATATATACCACTTACTCACATATTTCAGTACTTCAAATCTAAAGGTAACCACTGCGCAGTCTAGTTTTAAATTTCGCAGCTACCATACCTACGCACTACACTTTTATGACGTCACCCACTTAACTTTTATGTCTTGTACCAACTTATAATAGTAATTTCGATTTACGATAATAGCTGTCGCCATAATGGTTCCATCGTCAATGTTCTGTGCCATTTGTATGTGACGTATATGATTATTAATGATTGATAGCTTGTGTATTTTTACGTGGCCGAACTTAATTAATATTCCTGTATATCAAAATAACGCGCCTACTATGAGCTCTTATAAAAATACTGATGCCACTTCATTTGTTAAACCTTTTTTGTTTAATACTGACTGAAGTACCAACAATTACGAGAAACCTGGGTTTTTTTTTACTAAGTAGCTGTTTGGTATTGCGTTCTTTGTTAATCCAAGGTGTAAGCTATCAGCGTTAATAGGTAACGAACGTGCACACATCCACGGAACCGCATACACTCAAGCACGTACAAACAAATTCACATATTTTCGCATTTATAATATTGGTGTGATCATTGTTTCTAAACGCAAACAAGATTCCTACGATTTCTAAATTATCCTTTTTAATTTTACTATAAATATCCACGTAAAACAATTGATGCGATAAATGTTATTACTTGGAATATTAAACCATAAATTGTTTAACTCGATGTAGTGAAACCAATGAGTTTTCGCGTCATTAAGCAAACATTCTAACGTGTGATGTGATTGCCGATTGAATTCCGAATCAATTACACAATAGTGTGATAATTTCCTCTATATAAGCGGCTGTACAAGTCGTTGAAGTATATCGTTATTACCATAGTATCAAATGATTACAATTTGAACTGAATAATGATCTGTCTGATTTTTTTTCTTAAGTTTGTCGATCATATTATTAAATAGGACTAGTTTACTTTGTCACTTAAATAAATGATAGCAGATATAAGAAATAACATAAATGGGTACCTACCCACACACATGTGTTTTTGAGCCTTACAAGTTTCAAATTTGAAAATCTGTGTCCCATTTGAATTCAAACAATTTAACAAGCGCCTCTATCTATAAAACACAGTATCCATATAAAACTTAACACATTTAGCCACTTTAGAACTAGACCAATCTTGTACACAAGGGTATCAAACCCTTTATAGGCAACAAACAATTAAAACAAGATTACGCTATCAATGCGTACATAATGTTGATCCGGGCCCTAAACTTTACTTCTTCATAACTAGAACCCAATGGAGTTTGGTCCCAAAGTGGGGCCTCTCAGCTCGTGTGAAAGGACCTAACGCGATTTATTAGTTGCTGCCAAACAGACCTCAAATGTATAGAGGGGAACAAATCAGATTTTACCTACATTCGTAAGAATTTCGAATTTCTGATGATTGGTGTCTATTTGTACAGTCGACGCACTAGCGAAGATGCAACAATGGTTTTCAATGGCTTACAATGATCTTAAAATTGTCTTTACTCACATTAGCAAAATGTTACGTCATACATGCATATGACTCATAATATAGATCATTAATGGAATGTCAATAAAAAATGGGGTCTCCTTATTACGATTCTCAAATAAAAACACGCCTTATCTACACATTCATAGTTCTACACTATCGCTCTAGCTTTTAAACTGTCTCGGCAAAGTTATGCGAATACGAAATAAAAGTGTACATAAAACTGGCGAAGTATAAAACTTTAAACGTCGTTATAAACATTTAAATATCCCATAACTGACCCGCAGAGTAGCTTTTACTGAATATTGGATGTACATTTTTAGAAGGTTTTCCGGATGGGTTAGACTGGTAGAGTACAAGGAAAAATGTGTCTTAAAATATCTTGGATAATTACGTATTGACATAACTTTCAACTTGAATTTAAGTTTCGGAATCCCTAACGATTGTGCCAAATGCAAATATCATAAACACTGCATAAAGCAACACTATTATCCTCAAACAGACATTAAATGTATGAGAAATGTGTTATCTCGAGCCCTAACCTGCGCTGCGAAACGAGGGTCACGCAATAAATAATGGACACTAACACCTAATACTTTCAATACATTACATAAAGCGCCACAAAGGCGCTGTGACCGCACCTGAAAATCTCGACCCTTCATGTTACAATACTTTCATAGGGTTTTTTCTCACAATAACCGCTAGAGTGGAAAATCCCCTCTAGAGGTAACAAGTACCAACGCGGGACAACTCAATAAATCTGTTAGGCTCGTAATAGAGGTGGGAAAGCGCGGGATTTTTAAATCAATTATTAAGCTTAGCCGTAATAAGGTGTGCTGAGTAACGGGCTTGGAGGAAAACGGGAATGTTGGAATTATTGCGTTCCTTACAAAAGCGTTATTCGTGCCAGCATCTTCAGTTTTACGTTGTATTATCATAATTGAGATGCCGTTTTTTAAATACAGTCAATTACGATTACTTTTCTTTTTATTCGATTTGGGTATGATGTCGCCAAACTGAACCTGACCTCAAATATAAGGCTTGAAGTCATAAAAAAATCAAATAAAAAAAGGCGGTGATCATTTACCTAATTATGAAGGAAAATTACATAACAATCACAAAAAATTAGGCGTCAATATAATAATCCCGTCAATACTCCCAACACTAGTCCCACTTCTCAAGAGGCTATTGTAATTTCCCGCAAATTTTTCGGTGAAAAATGCCCCAAGGGTCGTCGTGTCACTAGCAATAATGTGGGACATTCAGCTATTGTTAGGGTTAATGCCGATAGATACATAAAATATCACACCAATACTTTGAAACGTTTTTCACACGTCGAAAATGTTTTGAATATTATAAACTTTTTTTAATCTACATATGTGATATGTAGTGCAATTTTCTTCTCTGAGTGACGGCTTGTAGATAGAGTTGCTAGATACAGACATAGAGACAGCCAAATATGCAATTTAGGATGGAACGATCTGACTTCCCGATCCATTTTCACCGAGGTAATTTAGTACTCGAACAAAAAGAAAAACAAATAGGTACATTGAATATCCATGAGACCGTGCCCGTGAGACCTCGCTAATACTTCCTTCACTATAGTCAATTCAACTCATATTTGCGCACGGCATCACGTGTGGGTAGCTGTTGTAAATACACAGTGACGTTGTGTACTAACACAGCTTTGATTTGTGTGTCACTGTCACACAAATTAAAGCTTCCATGATAAACAGTCGCTGTCAACCGCACGCACACATAGCGCCGCGCGCACAAATGAATTGAACAATCTGTAAACCGACTCATAATCTAAAACCGTAACTAAAAGCAGCTAAACTGTGGTATCGGCGGTTCAAGATGGATGCCTCCGAAAAACGCTTGGACCCAAATCTAACCTAACGATGCGAAGACACGAAACAAAATTTGTCTTTGAACAGAAAACTTCCATTTATCACCAACGCGTCACGATGTGTGTTATTATCGCGTTCAAATGCAAAATAAACCTTCAGTCTCTATACATAACGTGCATTATGATTTGATATAGAAAAAAAACGGACAAAAAGGCTTTAAAGTAGGCCACAGTTGATGTATTAGAAATAAGCTGAGGAATCCTTATTGGGAAGATTTTGAATAATAATTATGTTTACATTCCGCAAACACAAATTTTCCGTATACTAAAAGTTTGCAATCTGTATGAATAAGATATGTATTTATCAGAATATAAAACAATAATTTAATTTAATAATTTAGCTTATTATTTCATTTAGACACAAGAATGTCACAGATAGTGTTTGTTAATTGACAAAAACTTTTGAAAACTTTTCACATTGCCCAATCTTGTGGAAAATCAAATTGGACTTCAGTAAGAACCGTTCGACAAGCCGTCATATAGTTTGAAAGCATCACATTTCGTTGGAACGACCGTAAAAAGATTACAGATAATCACGACAATGATCTGTCAGCCGCTTCACGAATCCAATTTTATAGCTTGCAATAAAACACGCGGTGTGTAGACCAAGTTATCTAAATCACTCGCCTATCAGCAGTAGATATCAGCACTAAACCGAGGATCGTCAAAGTTTCGTAAAGGTAGGATGATGATCTGTTTTATATGTACCTGTTTGATAGAGGTTGGAAAGTTTTTGTGCCGTAACTTTCCTTTTTTGTGAACGTAAACTGACGAGTCAGGTTTGCTCTGTTTATATTGCTTTAAGGTTTCTGTCAATACAAAAAAAAACTGATAGGCTTTTATAATCAGCCTGTTTTCACCTACGTTCTGGTCGGCTTCCAGCCTAACCAGATGTAGAAAAGGACTAGTGTTTAACAAGGAGTGACTGCCTTTCTGACCTCCGCAACCCATAACCTGGGCAAGAAGATACCCCTCAGACTGGTTGTCAGACTTTCTAGCTTCTAACTACCCGTAACGACAATCAAAGATGTATCAATAACAGCCGAGACACAGAAGATCTGGTTTTGTCATAGATGGTCATCCATTCACGGACTGACCGTGTGGATAGTTTCTTAACCTGCGATCGATCATTCTCTGAAATAGATCCTGGAAATAAGACTCATTACCAAAAAAGCTTGCAAGGGGCTAATTCTTATAAACAATGTCTTCTAAGATCGTCCTTAGACTATTTGTTATTCGATTAGTAGCCCTAAAGCCCTTATCTAAACAGATCTACTCGTACATTTTTTCTTGCAATTACGTAGTCCATTGTCTTATTTCTTGCTACGAAGACTTAAGTGTGCTTAGAAGTAATGTCGTAAAATCAAGGCTTAAGTTCTCCTTGAACCTAGCTACAAACTTACCGTGAAGTATGTAGTTGCAAGAGTTACTTTACTTCCAGCTGTCCGTGTTTTAAGTATATAAAAAAATCTCCCTTCCTTGAACAAAATAAACCTTGAAGAATAATCTGACTGCACGGATAGCCGAGTGGTTGAGGTCACCTCGTCAAACCCACTGAGCGCAACGTTTCGCGGGTTCAATCCCTCGTGGTTGTCTTTGTACATGTAACTTGAATGTTTGTGAATTCGCGGCACAAGTATTAAATTCTTTAATGAGGAATTCGTTCTTTTTATTTTTTCCTAATAATACATTTTCCATGTAAAATACACAAAATTCACATTATTATTAGAGCTTTATTTAAGTTGAATCATATTACTTATTATAGTGTCAATGTTAAACATGGAGATTTTCTCAAGCCTGCCCAAACTCAAGATAGCCGTAATGATTACGAACCCATTCTCTTAGATTGGTGATTACGGGCGTTGCTGTTCATTTAGCTGAGTCATAAGCCTCTTAGGACCAGGATTATACTCAGCATATCATGGTCCTCAGCCAAGCAGAAGTAACAAAAGACGGCGGCGTCTAATCCTGTAACAATAACTATTTAGTGGTCCGGACACAGCTGATGAAATTAAGACCTCCTTCTGAATAACAAACAGAATTTAGGATTAAAGCTATGAAGACAGCGGTTTACTTGTTTGTTGGCAAATTATTTATAGATTTTCTGGAGAAAAATTGAATACGCTAAGTTGCCTTATCCTAAATCCTTTAAATATAATTTTTGAATGTTTTACGAAATAAAGATTATTGCATGTTTTTTTTTGTAATAAAAGAAAATGATAAAATAGATGACTCCACTCCACTGGTGACATAAATCCAAAGTTTTATATGAAAAGCACCACCCTATCGCTCAAGTCCGACTGACGTTTATACTTTATTTTAATACGCACTTAAAACTAAGCACTTATAAAGGCTCCGTTCCATAAACTTGACTTAATAATTTTTATTTTTACGAATAGTGTTATTCAGAATACTACCACGCACTTTCAAGACTGCCACCTACTTATCGCTAACTTTGCAGCCACACAGGTGCCTTGAAATTTCAATTCCGTAAAAGCACCTTTTTGTAACGTTTTTAAAGGCCATGTAAAGTATGAACGAGTGGCTTGTTTGTACAAGGAGCGGGACGACCGCTTTCGACCTATTGACCGAGAATGAATGTAAAGCTCAAAACATGTATTGAAATGTTCCGCAACGTTCTTGTCGTACTCCTTGGGTTTATGCGTGAATGGTTAAAGGTCAATTATACGTAGAACGTCTTGAGAAAGTATTTTCAGAATAATGTTCCTGAAAAGTTTGATATTCAAAAACATGCGTTATGTAGTTCTGCGTTAGTTTATAAATTGCTGAAGCGTGGAGTGCTGCTATAAATTTTTGCACACTATTTTCAGTAGCGATAGACTAGTTGTTAGTTAGCCATGTTTGAAGGCAAGTTTAAGTGTTTTTATATTGTAACCATTTTGTTAATTCGAAAGAGTTTCGTTCTAATAATTAGAATTATCTGTTAAAAAGGAAATGTAGTATCATATTTTCTTTACCGTGAGGGTTATTATCAATTTGGACTATATCATCTCTAGTATAATGTTAAAGATAAGGGGTGAGATTATTCGTATAATTTTGTTTTCCTCTGGTTAACCTTGCAGTTCTCGAAAGATTTCCTTATTTCCTTTTCGTGTCCACTTCGCTCAATATATCATCAGCAAGAGTCCTGTTCGAGTGATGTCTCTCCTGACTATACCTTATTGTTTGAATAAAATAAAAATAATAAGATGTAAAAATATAATAATATGAATATGTTGTATCTGAAAACGAAGATTTATTTTGCTAATTTGTTATCTAAGAAAACATCTTATTCACTTACAGTATTCTAACAAACTTAACTGAAAACAAAGAAACGACTTTCAAAGTTTATTTTCCCAACTTCTTTCCCCTTATTCATATTATAATAATCCTAACCTCTAAAAAAAACAATACATGCAAATGATTGACATTGACAAAAAGTGTATTTTAAAGAAAAGCTATTTTCTTTACATCTTTATTACTAAAGAAATATTGAACGGAACCACAGTCCTAATTGCCACCTCCACATTAAGTGCTTATTAAAAATCTGGGGAACTGTTGTTTACGCCGTCATCCATCAACCCGAGATGATTAATTGCCAACACATTATCGGCAGCTGTGTGCTCGCTATTCAAAACGCCATTAGACTTTAAGAACGCCTTGATAGGATCTTTTGTTTTTAATCTTCCTCAGTAATGAAAGTTGGAACTAAGGATTGATTGGAAATAATGATTAGCGCTACGTAATGCTCTGCTGAAAGTATCATCGATGGAAAATTAATGTTTGTATGAAAAATATTGGAAAATAAACACCTAGCATGTTTATTATAGCTTAAAACGAGATAAACTCAGTCGGCCTGTATTAAAACTTCATAATAAAGGCACAGATCTGTTCAGAGGATTAAACATCAGTGCATTTGTTGAAGTGTTTGTTCTACATCGCAAATTATCTCACCAACATCCATCTTCTGAGTAGTAAGACCATTCATTGTTATCAACAATCTGCAGGCTTTTTGTCATAACTTTGCTGAGGCTTGAGATACTTCGACTGTGGATTAAATCGCTAACTAGTTTTTCTTGTTTCTTCTCTTGATGTTTAATACGATCGCTATGATTTTGTTTAAAGAATTTAAGTTTAAAAAACTGGAAAATTTGTAGAAGAGAAGAGCTTTGGCATTGATTAGTATTCTTTTGAAATTCCAGTTTTGCTTGTCGTGTCTTTGACGATATCAAATGGCACTCATTGTACCCCTGATCTGCTCGCGTACCATATGAAGTTTCTTTAGACTTTAAAATTGCAGCTAGTAATTTTAACATTGATAGTGTTATAGACTATTTAATCAAAACTTAAAAAAAAACTATTATTAAATAGCATTAATAAAGCGACCATCAACAGACTTTGCATGACTCATTCTTTGCTTTTAAGCCCTTAAACCATTATATCGGCCAGTGATTCAGTTACTGCAAAACCTTAAAAGTATGCATGAGTGTTAACCTGAATTCATTGATGCCGGCTACACCGTGGTTGGATCACTTACAGCCCGTGAATACTTAATGCCATGAATGAATCGCTTCGGAATTCTTTATACATTGAAATTGAAATAGTTGAAATAAAATATAGAGAACATTAAATTATCATTCGAGATTATTTGAGTCGTAGCGAAAGGTCAGGTTCTATAATATGGATGGCTCCCATTTTTCAGATTACAAGGTGAAAATTTTGTGACTTAAGTCAAGATATTGCACTGAATGCTTTTCCATAGCAGTTTCGTTCACTTTTGATTCTATTTTTATGTCCAAAGACCAGCGTTTTTGTATTATCCTGAGTTTTAAAGGAAGCCCGCGGCAAACTTCAGATACTGACGACTTCAGGCGGCTTACCCCTTCAGGGAAAACGTAACTTGAGTACGACATTAAAGGTAAGAAAACAAGAACAAGTCGGGCTTTTATAGCGGATATAAAGCAATAATGACGTTTTTGTAACATGATTGTTCTAGTAAAAGAGAGAGTTACAGGCTGGTCACTATTAAGTTCTTTTTTTACAATTTCTAGTCTTCTGCCTAGCTTGGTTTGCTTTTTTGGGAATAATCTTTTTCTAAGTTACTCATTTGTCTAATGATGAATATTCTTACTCTGTTCCCAGTTCAGTCAAAAATAAAATAAACCAAACATTTCATAAAATTTTGAATTTATTCATCCAACAATTTAAAATAAGGCAACTTTTGCAAAATTTGAGCTCAACGCGTTGTAACAACTATTTCGATTAAAACTTCATAACCGACTAACGAGGTATGAGCTACTTTTATTTATGTGCTCATGTAAATTAACAATATTTTTAAACTACACACAGTACCACAAGTTTTGTCTACGTTTTAATATAAATTTCTGAGCGAATTTTAGCAGATTTTTCCTTTTAACTCTTAAAGGCGTTTTAAAGTTTAATTTAAATGAAGGTAAATACTTTTACAATTTTTTAAATAAGTTCATAAAAAAATACAAGTAAATAGAATTTTGATATCGATATTTCTTGTCTATATACCCATTATCACCATACAAAAAAAAAACCTTTATTTGTAGCGACTTCTGAACTGGAACACGACATCAGCGCCAAACAAATATTTTATCGTGACAGCACCCAAGAGCTTAATTAGTTCCAACGCTCAACTGAACGCCGCTACAATTGATTCGTGAAGAGAATACAAGTAATTCATTTCGCTGGCTATTGACCCGACATCAAACGATCGACAAGCTCTTGGACAAGATAATTACTGAATTAAGCAAACTCACTGTGAACGTATCTAGTGAATTTCTTTCATTTGGATAATGAAAGAAAAATTAATTTACAATTTTATAATAATAATAATGTAAAGGACAGTATAAGTTAAGCAAATATTAATCAATTGTACTTGGTACCTATTTGTACACATAGGATAGTTTTTTGTTTTCGGTTTGTAGCGTGCGGGCCCGCGTCGACAGCTAGTCCTTGATAAATTACGCATGTTTTGTTCTGTATGTGGCAAATAGCTAACCCATAATATATAGCTACCTAAACATTGGATTTGAAGCAGTAAGCTGATGTTGAATGTAGCAATTAACACAACATTGCTAATTGCTGCGAAGGTTCCGCCGCCTCGTTATGTCTTAGTAAGATCGTGACACACTGCGGCTGCAAGCATCATTTAATCCTTTGGAATTACGTGTATTATGTATAGTTATGTTAATCAAATTCTCAATCTTCAACCATTTTGAATTTTACCGAAAATAATGATTTCTTGAACACCAAAAGGAAATCTTATTTTCGAAAATAAACAGCCGATAAAATCTTTGCAAAACAAATTTCTCTTACCGATCTCAGATATTCCACAACTTTCACTCAACGCCATCTACTTTAAAACTTAGTAAAGCCTGTATTATGAGTACTAGACAACTGATAAACATACTTCAATTCACCTAGAGACTGACTAAATGATCGTGTTCATCATACAAACATTTTTCCTGGGTGGGAATATAACCCACGACCCTAGCAGTCAGGTCCACAAACGACTTGACCAACCAATTCAAAATCCTCTTTTTGTGTGCAAATACTTTCCATAATTTACCCGATCACAAAACAATTGAAACTCCACTAGTTCATAACACATCGTACCGGTAGAGCAAACTGAAATTGTAAGCAAAACTCGCGCCACCCGTTAACGTCAAAAACAAAAAGGTAAACTAGCAATTGTAGACGTCGTGCCTTGTGTAACACCCAACTTGACTCATCCTCGGGCGGCTGTGTTCTAGTTAGTTTGTTTTGTATCCTACGTTTGTGTATTGTTGCTTGCTTTATTTGCCTGGATTTGTATGTTTTAACGTCTAGTTTGATTTGTATTTCTTTGTATGATCTGTTACTTGTTTTTTTAAGGAAATTAAGTACTGTTTAAGATGTATGAAGGAGATTGTCTGTTTTTCGTCTGAGTTTTAAAGCGCATCTGACATGCACTTTTATATTGGAAATTCATGAGTGTTCTGGTTTTTTTACGATGCTTTCATTCACCATTTTTAGCAAGAAATAATTACTTAGAAATACGCACATGAATTTGAAAAGACACAGATGCGTGCAAGGATTCAAACATGCGACTTTTGATAGACCTTTACGCTATCAGTGTAGTATTACTATTACAAGTTCCTAAATGTCTATCTTCAGCCTCTTCGCGCCATAAAATGACAGGGACAGCAAGAGAAGGGTGACTTAAACTGATTAACGTTTCTGCATTCGGCCATTAGCTGCTTAATTAGATGTCAAAGTTAATTCTGGTTAATCTTCAATTAACTCGTTATGTCTGTGCAACGTTTCCGCTAGTCTGCGTGCCAAATCTCAGAAAAGCGTATTAAACGAACAAGCAAACCAAATATACAACTAAAAAATATGTAAGCTGTTTCAAAAGAAAATACACATTTCTTTTTTTTTCTGTTATTTACGGCACTCGCAGCTGTAATCTAATTATAATTTTAACTGCATAAACTGCATAAGCTTATGCAGTTAACAGATTGTTTTCCTGCTAGAGTGTTTATTCCAAGTGTTAAATAAACCTATTAATTTTATCATGCCAGTTCTTAAAGAATTTACGGTGAATTGGTATTTCATGTTATTATTTATGCTTACTTTTAAATTGATTTGTATCATTTTGCTTCGTTTTTTTTTTGTTAATTATGATATTACATTTTCGTGAACCAATTCCAAGAAATAGCTAGCCAATAAACACCAAAATTCTAAATGAAAACCAAAACCATTTCATCGCGATTCAACTCGTGTAGAGCGAGTATCTCTTTAATTACGCGCAAACATTTTAATTACAATGTCGGTGCGTGGAACAAGCGTGACGTCACATGTCTCATTGAGTTACATTCGCGGTGTTCAGTGTTGATGAGGAACGGGTATTAATGTGTGAAATATTGTGAGGCAACGCCTATTTAGGCAGCTGTTGAACACACACGACATGACACTTATGGCTTCCTTATTCCTGCGTTGATAGTTCATCTATGGTTTTATCATTATTTAGAAACGCTAGTAGCTTGGTAGAAACTTATTTTCATCCGTAGACCTCAATAATTGAAGTAAATTGTCGGGTACGATATAAAGCAATGAGTATGATACCTTTCTTTCATAGTATAAAGTTAATTAGGAGTAACGTATATCATAGTTTTTAAATCTGATATTAAATACTTGTTGTTCTAATTTACTCAGGTATGATGTCTGTTAGAAATAACGATGACAAGTAAATATTTTAATAGTTAAAGGTAGATAAGGGATAGTGATCAACATGAATTTACAACTATATTATGTGGGTTTTTCACCAAACGGTATATTTTCCCTATGCACTATGTAGAATATTCGGACACATACGCTTGATAATATGTATCCAAATATTCTACACAGTAGCACAAAATCAATGGATTAATAAATTTTAAAGATTTTTGACGTTGTCACTTAAGTACTTGAAGTAAAATTGTGTGTATTTTGGTAATACTATAAAAATAAGCCCATTTCCTCACGTTACACAACGGTGTTACACATAGCCACAGTCAGTGATATCCGCGTGCGTTCGTAATGGCTTACATTTATTTGGAGTTCGCGATACAGCGCATGATTTGTGGTTTAAACACGCACGTACAGCTCACTCATACGCGGATATATACGCACAAGCCTGCGGATATCGTGCGGATTTATCTGAGAAAATTATGTATTCGTTAGCATGTCCCTAACATACACTAAACATTTGCAATGACAGATTTGGTTTCGGGTAATTGAAATTTAAGATTAGCAACAGCGGATAATTTGCATCGTGTGTCTTCACTGTCCTATTGAAATAATGCGAGACATTCTGTGGTAATATTGGCTGGAAAAAATCCGTGATAACTGTTGACTTACCTACGAGATATGTACTGAGCCTATTACTTTGTGTTAAAGGAAAAAACTGGTGCAATATGCTCTTTGTTTTCTCTCTTCCAGTTATACATCTTTCAGTTACAAACAATGGTCTAAGTGTTCGCTTGGAGCTCCAGCTTTGCAGGGATTTAAATAAAATCCGTGTTAGAAACGTAATATTCTCTTCAATTTACCGCCGACTTTGATATTTTACACTGTCATAGCTTTGTTTGCACGTACAAAATCTGTAGAAATTTTTGTAAGAAAAATTTAATTCGCCTTCCACATGCGAAAATACTGAAGAGGGAAAACTGAGATAACGTGACGATAATACTTGAGGTTTTTTAACATTCTTGAGACGAAAACATTGAATCGGTACTACGTTGGTGTTTTTACAAAATCGGAATATAATCGAAAATATATAGTTCGGTGTGTTTGCTGTTAGCGGTAATCGAAACTATATAGATTTGATTGTTACAAAAATTCACTTATGAAAAAAAAATTGTCACTGAAATAAAAAATGCTCTAGTTATACAAAATATCGTTATTCGATTAACCTGCTCGCGTACACTACAGCCTGTTTCGATACTCTTTCTCAATATGTCACCGACAAAATATGACTAAAGATGAAATATATAAAAATGTCCTCAACATTTTGACAACTTTTCAACAAATTACAAAATGTCATGTAAAATTGTTATTAATCATGCCCTTGGAAGTTTGAATGAATGGCGCAAAAGTTTCTTACAGTTTGGCCCCTGATTTAGGAAACAATTTTATGAGCGTGACAAGAACGTATTTTTAAATATATTTTCGTGTTGATTTTTCTTTAGAATGACTTAAAACTTTTGGGCATCTTCTTAAAAAAGCTTTTTTAAGATTATCGCGTTAGTTTTATGTAGCGATGCCAAGTTTGAACCAGCATTAAATTCCTGTACGACATGCCTATCCTTGCATGCATATTACATTATTATTATTATTTCATTGCTCACCACACGAATGTAACGGTACAGTGAACGCAATAACTGCTTACCAGTTTTGTTGAACACGTTACCAAATGTGGTTCGCTATTCTAAAAGCTAATTTTCGCGCGTCATTTGTATGGAATTGAGTACGCAATTAGAGGAATGAACAGAACCAAAACGCGTGTTTTGGTCAACAAAAGTGATGCACGAATTTACAACTATAAATTGTCGGAAACACAGGAATACACTTTACAAGACTTTGTTGATATGACAAAATCGATTCTTACTTTTATTTAGGAATTTGTGAAAACTCTATATTTTTTTTATATTTACAAATATGGCAACCTTTGTTTAGAGAAATTTTTAACATTATTTTCCTGCAAACACAGTTAATAAAGCCTATATTTCATATAGATCTCCAATCAGCATATTTACTTACATAAGATAAAGGATAAAAATAGATAAGAACATTTCACCTAGTAGGTATTTGCCATTATGATAAAACAAGCCAATTTCGTATAGACCAGGGGTTTTCCCTGTTTACCCTGTACGGCTTAAATTTATTTGTCCCGAGTCCAAACGTTCGTGAGATTTATATCTGTAAACTGGGATACAGGAGAAAATCCTAGTTCGTAGAAATGTTTTCTCACCTGTAACTGTGAGTCGTACAGAGGAGTGAGGGTTTACTTCAACAGGGTAAAGTAATAGGGCAACACTACACATGTTTTCTGAAGCTACTGTTTTCTCCCAACGGATGACATAACACGAACGACGACAAACAAAATGAGTTTCGACAAATAAATATAACAAGCAGTTAGTGCTTCGTCTTTCATGGCTAGTTCTGTTCTTTGACAATCGAGAATTGATCTCGAAAATTGAGATAGGTAATACCGAAATAAGCATAGATCTCGAAACTTAGACAAGTCTATACTTTGTAGAGTTTGGGTGCCTCTCAGGGGGTTGTTCGAAAGGCTTACCGCGACCCTGGTACTCATGGGTGACTCTTATCCCGTAAAAGTCTGACACTCCCTTTCGCTCAACCCAAAGCGGTAAATTCATGGGTTCCTATCCGGAAAAATGGGCGTGATTACCGTTATTCAATACGATTTATTTCCAGTAAGTATTCTTAGCGTTCCGTAGCCAAAGCGTAAATACGGGACCCTATTATGCAGGCTCCACAGTCTGTCTGATCATCAGGCACCACTCACCATCCGGCACCATCTCATAAACTGATGATGTATTACCTACTGTCTTCGCTACCAACAAATTACAAAAACGAAAGTCAACAACGGTTGGTATATTGTTATAAATACGATGAAAGTATTCATTCTTTTATCAAATTTGTTTTTCGTCCGCCAATTTGCACGGAACCCTAACCGTCGCGAGGCTGACTCAAATTCGACCGATTTTTTTCACTTGAATAAGGAAAAACGTAAAAGGTTTTGTTTATCTTCTAGAATTCTAAAAAGTGTATTAACAAAGAACCTACTAGGTATGGTCAGAAAATCCTAGTGTGCAATTTATATTCCTCGTAATGCATACAGCGTGCAAAAAAAAGATGCCAAATTCATGCTACTCAACTGCAGTGGCAGGATTTAAAGTACTAGGTTTTTTCAACCTCAATTTAAGCGTCATTATACTTCTTCCAGTGTCGCCTATGTCTGTACCTACGCCTGCACTTTTTCTGCATTTTCAGTCAATTAAGAGTTTGTACTGTGGACAGAAAACAAAGAAAAATTCTGTCCTCAAAATATCCTTATCAAGACCAATATTCATTAAACTATACAAGCGTACAAAATCTATACGCCGTCAAAATCTCACAATGTTTTTTATACGCATCGCCTTAAAATGGCCATAACGTTGCCCTATATGATACTAGCATTTTATAAATCGCCTTGTTCCGGCCAAATATGGCCTTACACGCGTCGATACGGCCCTGTTACGGCCACTTATTTTTTATACCCCTCCTTTGGTGCCCAATACGTAAATGCATGACTAACTTTTATTCATGACCAATATATTTTTGGGTTAAGAAAAATTAGGGCCTTGAGATTTTTTGTACTAGGCCTAAAATATAGATTGCTATTAAGTGCGTTGTAGGCAATATACTTTTACTACTAGTTTTGCCTTCAGAAAGTCTTTGTATGACGCAAGTGAAGAATAAGTTGTATGTTATTTGTTTCCGGATATTTAAGCATAACGTGTTTGTGTTTCGCAATATTTTTTGTCGGACATGAGGGAAAAATGCTTTCAGGCCCAATAAATATGGGATATTTTCATATAACGTTTACATTTCAAGGGTTAACTGTAGAGCTTTTTACTTTGTGAGAAATGACACTCAGTATTCTCGGAAACGCTTTTGGAGAGTGTCCAAAAAAGACAACGGAGTAAGCAATAAGTTGGAGCCGGTTCTTAATATACATATTTCATTTATTTCAAGTCAATGTTTAAATTACACTTAATGCAATACTTCTTACTTTTCAACTAGGCGCGTCAGCCTTTGTCACATATTATTACGGAAACGAAAGTATCTTATTTAGTGCATCAATTTGTACCTCAAAATTATTTCAAATTCTTTTGAATCAGAATTTGTCGTTTGTTCTGTATTGTATTGTAATATCTCTATGCTACAAGGTGAAAGATTATACTCAGGGTTAACGTTTATTTTAGACAAATGGGTTAAAACGACTACTAAAACCCAAGATATAATGATCCTAGAACTTAGTTAGCTAGCACATTAGATAGCTGTTAAATAAATATCACGTGGTCTAAGTAATTCCCAACAATTAATCCAGTTCCAACGTTCTCCATGTTTATACGTCTATAAATCGAATTCTCTGGGAATAGTACAAAAACATCGTTCAATTATTCCACAAGGGACGGCAATCCACTTAAACCACACAGCTTCTAGTGATGTGAATTGAATCGACTTCGACTTGCAACGGCCATTGCGTTGGAAAACCAAGCCCGGCTTGAGTAAGTGATATTTTAAAAATATACGCGGAACCTTTCTTTTCTTTGTAAAAAACAAACTCTAGCTTACATTGTTTGTAAATAAAACACTTCTATAAAAATATTTATGTAAGTTTTAAAGTGATGAGTTTGATTTCAATACCTAATTTTCAATTTAAAATGTTATGGATTATTTTAAATTCCTCTTTTTAATTAATTCCCACAAAATTAAATAAAAATGTACCATATATTAATCTCTCCTATAATTTTACAATAATTCGGAATGGCCAAACAAATTTGCGCAAAAAAACAATCAATGACAGAATACCTGTAAAAACCGAATCTTTTTCACAAAAGTTACAACGGACAAGTTACATGTAGAGTAAAATTTAACAAAACATAGAACAAAAATTTAACTGAATTTTAACTGAATTGCGATGGTTTTGAAATACAGTGAATATTATTTAACTGCCATCGGGTACTAGTTCAATGCACGCAAGACTGGCTGACTAACAAACGGGTACATTTATAGTTGTATGCAAATCGAATTGCATCGCTTCCGATCCGAGAGGTAGTTGTTAGCTGAATCGAATGAAATACATATTTATACTTCAAATCGAATAAATGTACCGTGAATATGGCGGTAGAAGTGTAGTGAACTGATAGGCTGATACAAAAATGTTGTAAATGTGTCACACTAAAAATCTCGGTGCGAATTTTGTAATAGTCGTGTAAACTACAACTAATCGTTTTTCAGACATATCAAAGAATACAAAAATGGAGTATCGACAGTTCCCGTCTCTAGATATCTTAAAGACCGGAACACAACAAACCTTGACCCTCATGATTTATAAAACAGTAATTTACCTGAAGATGTCTTTAAGGTTCGTGAGGTGCGGTATAATTGTGTCCTTCAATTTATAAACCACAAGTGTTTTCCTTTTAAGAATAGGCATTTATATATATACTATATAAAGTAAGAAATAAACATAAAACTAAGACCATAAGATATTAACTTACTAAACAAACTTCTTCTTTAACCTACTATACGCTACGAGACTACGGCGTAGCCAATCCGCTACGTCGTAGCAAAGTTTATTCAGTTCGTTTGAGTATGTTTTTTTACATATACTTTCTGGAATAAGTTCTAGAAATCAAATGCGGAGCAACAAAAGAACTTCGTTAATATTTCAAGCTTGGCTGAAAAACTATATCTACCGTAAATTAACGATAGTGCATGATCCTTTTGAAGTTATATTGTTAATAGAGGAATACTAGTGAGAATGAATAAATACGTAAAAAAATATACTTTTCTCTGATTATAATTGATATTGATCAATCTGTTAATTAATTAGCTTTCATAACATTTTATTTATTAAGAAATTCCAAGATTGGGATTGGCAATTGTGTGTACGTATTTACGTATCAAAATAGAAAAGCTGGAGTTTGCAGCCGCTGTGATCAATTTTTAGATCCTAAAAAATATGCAAGTTTTATTAAAGCTAACGGTACAGGATATTTTATATTTAAAAAATATGCTTTTCATACACTGTTTTATCACTTGCTCTGATATAATTCTTTGCTAACATGAATCTAGATAGAATCCCGGTAGTAGAAGAAAGCTTAAAATTGATCTATCCGATATTCTTTATTGTTCTTCGTTTGACTAGACTATCTCCCACTTCAATCAGTCCTAACGTAATCCAGGTGCGTTATCAACCTCGATGACATTTATACCTCTGCAATAACTTTATGTTTTCAAACTCCGTCGTTCACAAACAAATAATTCACATGACTTTATGGTCAGTATTTTGCACATAAAAGGAAATGGGCATTAGTCCGATTGCGAGTTGGCAATCGATTTTTAGAATCGCTTACGGATTGCTAGATTTTTTGGACACGTTTCAACTAATCGCCGGTTCTAACATTTCGATTGCTAAAAGTATTTTTCAAGCCATTGCGTTTTATTTTCTACTCGAGTTGCTTCCTATAATAACATGCTCTTTTATTTCTTTAACATTAACATTCCTTAAGTAAGATGTTATCATAAAACTAAAATGAACACTATTTTTTACGAGAATCGCATATTTCAACTTTCAAACTCTGCATTGATTCTATAAGTTTGTTAAAATCATCTAAGGAAATTATACTTCACAAGTATTTCAGGAAGTTTGTAAATATCTTGCAACATCGGTCAGCTGTTCAAAGTTTCCTGTAACCAGTTGAAGTTGTGAGAATTTGTGTAAGCCGCTTCGGAGATATTCGCCATGCAAATTCGCGTAAATGGTTTGCGTGCCTCGCGCTTAGGGACCGGTATAGGTGTTGCAATAGTAGGTGTACCTTACATGGAATTACGGGTACTATTGTTGCATGCTGGTCAATCACAAAAGGTGATTAAAAACAATAGTTTTTGAATTGAATTTGCAGGTTTGAACCAAGAACTGACGAGGAAATAGCAATGTCGCAAGTTAAAGTAGCTGACTATGATTTATGTTTGCGACAAAGACAGCAAAAGAGTTTAGCATGTTTTTTTTTAGTTTAAACAAATATCAATTTATCTTCTGCTACGTCTACTTAAACTTAGACACTTAAACACTAACAGCAACAACAAATAACTTTCTGTCTTAGCGTCTGCACCATTATAACCGGAGCCTTGCGGTGTATATATTGTGCACACAGCGATCACAACCGCAGGCTGTAGTCGCCACACGTCACCGTGCCAGTTGTTCGTAAGCCTGCTCGGTGCTTGCTCACAAGGGGACCGATCGTTCTCACCGGTACAATTCTTGAGAGAATAGCGGGTATGCTTTCATATTTCACGCCATATTTTTAAGCTTGCTGAAAACTGACTTCTTCAATGCATTTGCGTGTTAAAGTTATTATGTTAGATTATGGTTTTAACTTTTACAAAACCAATAGCATGCATATCTACACTTAGTCATTCGTACTTATCATTAACGTTAGATTTTTATGTAGTCATTCCATGTTTATTATTTATCTTTACTGAAGTTATAAAGTTGCCTGAAGCTCACCCTTGATGAATGACGATATTAATAGCGTTTTGCTTTGCTGACACACATAATAGTACCACATTCCTACTATCTCGCTTCCCAACACAACTTGCGCCATTCAAACCCTCAGCGGACTATGCTTGGCACGTCGTCGCTCATTTAAGTTTTTATTCCGCCAGGAATCTAGGATTTAAGTTCTAAATGAGTGTTATTTTAAACTTCGCTAAAAGCTGTAGACTTAATTTACATTTTCACGGCTCCTCCCGTATATAATTATTGTAACTGTTATTGTTCGAGAAACTTGCCTTTGAAAGAGAGGAATTTAATTTTCACTTCAGAAAGAATAGGTTTAAACTTTTAGGTAGAAATAGTCTAGGATATATTTGAAAAAATATCTCAGACTTAATTGTGAATTGAAAAATTATTTCATTCTTATAAAAAGTTTATTAAAGCCATATTACTCCTACACTTCATGGTCAAAATTGACAATTTTGGATACGATAACTCGAGTTATTTAAATCTGTAAGTAAGCATTATTAACCTTACACATTCAAAATTGCTTTTACTTTTGGGCAATTCATCATTTTCTTTACCTAAACTTTCAGTAACTTTCCAGACTTTATATAAAACCTCAAAGTTAAGAAATCTATTCATAAAAATTTAAAAATATATATTTTAAGACAAATTCTAAGACAGTTGTCTACGCTATGAATGGATAAATATGATTAGTAAATCCTAAGAAGGGTTCCTTTCACAAATGATAGTAAAGTATTTCATTTTAAATACCCTTATTATCCAAAGACGGGTCAGTTGCCGCCCTAAACAGTTGACTTATGAATACAAAAAAGAGTATTTACGCAGGCGAAGTCGCCGTCCAACAATAGTTATTAATACACAAAGCCTGACAATAACCAGCAATAATAATATAATTTCATTGAAATCAATACCATCGACTAACCAAAGTTACAGATATAGCAAATTTGAACACTCATAAAACTTTAAACTATTGAATTAAAACCGGTATAGAGCGAATAGACGATGAAATCGTACTAAAGTGCTAAAACACTTTGAAACTGTATAATACCCGGAACAATTTTACCAGAGCGAACACATAAATCACATCGGTAACACTTACTATTGAGTTTTTGAGTTTTTAACGACCGCAGCGAGCTAAAGTTATAAACTGTGGAATAAAAAACTTGGGCTATGACCAGGGACGTAGAAAAAGAAGATCGAAGCTTTAGCGCAGCCATCTATTTGTTTAGGAATTAGGTGAGAAAAACGACCGCGGCTTTCTTTCTCTATAAATTGTTCTCAAGTGAAATTGATATTAGATAGCCTATGTTTACATGTATTAATTTAATCGATGATTTATTTTGAGTTCCATTTGGCACAACTTAAATCTTTTAAAAAGCAAATATTATATATTACTAGCTGACCCAGCAAACGTTGTATTGCCTCATAAATTATTTCTAGTTTCTAGATATATTCTAGTGTTGACAAAAAGTAGGTAACTTACTTAATGATAGTTTGTAAGTATGTGGTATATGCGTGAAATAGGCATGGAGCGCTATCGTTCGATAAGGGAATATAAAAATAACAAACGCCAAACAGTATTATTTTCCGGATATTGTATTTCTTTTTTAATTACATAATCACATATTAATTATGACAGTAACACTAACAAACAATAATAATCTTTCAATGCTACAGCGTGAACAATATTTTTTGTTAACCCATCTTGAGCGAGCACAAACCATGCTAAGCACAATTGCCCGTGTGAAAAACGTGATGTACTCAAATCTAAGCCACAAATAGACATTAAATGCAATATCCTTCTTGCCCCTTCCAGAATATGGAATATTAATATTACGGATATTGGAGAGCATCATATGAACGATGTGTATCAGCAATGAAGTGAAGATTATTATTTCTTCTACGAATCACAATTTCTCGTGTACCTGTACGATCGCCAACCATAATTCCAGCAACGTCTTTAACAACAGGTGCATCAATATGTCCTCCAGCTGGTGTTTTATCAGGATTAATGGCAATTATAGTAGAGTGATTATTGCTTTGTAATTTGTGCATGTGTGATTTGAATATTTTAAACAATTCATTGTGCTAGATCAATAGAGCGTCCAAGTCGCTGACCATGCGAAAACGAATCAAGGTGATTATAGTCACAACGTGCCTTCACACGATTTGCAGAAGAAAAATTTGTAAAAAAATATGTGGTTCGTTTGGCCTGGGTAGCAATGAGCCCATTTTATGATAAACTTGGCCTCTGATGACTTTTATGATATTCCTCATCCAAAGCACCAATTACCACTTTTGAATGAGCATAATATTCAATATCGGGCTCATACTAGAATGCTGGACGCATGAAACGATGTGATTGTCGTTGTTCTAAACGTTTAACTTCATTGGGCTCAGCTCGTGTATCTTTTGATTGTTCTCGACGCAATTGAACACGCAATACTCACACGCTCTTCAGCATTTTGTTGCTGGATTCTTTGGGATCTTTTATCTCTCACACTTCTGGATCTACTTGTACTATGGCTCAAATCAGCGCCTTTGCATTCTTTTTTGGCTTTGCTCATAACTCACATTTAAATAGGAATAATGAAATTACTTAATGATGGGAAATGTTATAGTTATAGTTACGGCCAGGATAATAGCGAAAAAAAATTGACACAATAATTGTAAAAAGTCATTATTTAAAAAAAGTATACTTACACACAAAAACAGACAAAAACTGTTGTTGACTTATGCAGTTTGCCAGAATTTTTTAAGGTAATGTAAATCGCTTTTTTCACTAAATCTTGATCTGATGGATCTGAACTAATCTCGAAAAATACA
Source organism: Trichoplusia ni (assembly GCF_003590095.1). Classification (NCBI taxonomy): domain Eukaryota; kingdom Metazoa; phylum Arthropoda; class Insecta; order Lepidoptera; family Noctuidae; genus Trichoplusia; species Trichoplusia ni. The sequence goes on from NC_039480.1 coordinate 9,002,292, forward strand.
CAAATAATAATGATGGCCGAAAACTGTGTTGGGAGTGAGAGAAGTCTTATTGTGTGAGTGAAACGGGAGACCGGCTTCAGTCTTTGGTATAGTGTGGCATTTAACTCATCAGTAAAGGCGTGGCAAATTTTAAGAATGTTAAGATTGGAATAAACTTTAATTATGAAAATAAATGTTCATTTTCCTAAAAACACAAAGATTTTAATCGAAGTACAGTTAAAAACACTGTAATTAATCAATTATCGATCGAGATGAAAAATGATTAAATTACTAAAAAGGCTATAAAAAAATAGGGGTTGGTGATAAAAAAGTAAAAATTTAGAGGTCTATGTATTTTTAATGCCACATAATAAAAAAAATAAAAACAAACAATTTTGTCCAAAAAATAAAATATTTTTTTTTAGTGTGAACAACCCTTATCACTTAGGTGTATGAAAAATAGATGTTGTTCTATTCTCAGTCCTACCCAATATGTATACAAAATTTCATAAGAATCGGTCGAACCGTTTCGGAGGAGTACGGTAACTAACATCGTGACACGGGAATTTTATATATTAGATAGGTATATATAATAAGTATTGTTATTTGGTAATAATAAATTGATTCCAAGATGACAGAAAAAAAATCGTTTCATTTGAACAATGTTTTAAAAGGTACCTGTCGAGATACAAAACAATCAGTAAATCATTGACAAAATTTAATAAGAAATAGAGGATGATTCTATACAATGCAATTTGTTTGTTTAGAATCAATACAAAGTTCAAATGAGAAAAGATTTGCGTTGACAAAGTTTTGGCATGCGACTACAAGATTTTAAAGAGAAAAATAGTAAAAATACAGATATACTTTGAGTGAAAAGACAATTGCACCTATTTTGATTAACTATACTCTCGCAAGTCAGTCGCCGGATTGTTGCGCAATACTTAACAAAATAGAAAAAACAATTTTTTTGCCTTTTCTCGTTGCTTCACAATTTTTGCTTTCCCGCTGTACATTGAATCTAATGTGGCTTGCCAACTTAAGGAAATAAAATTTCACGTTTACTAACTTAAAAATACAAATGATAGGAATGAGGTTAGGTAGGATAAGGTTTGGGTCAGCTGTCAATTGATCAACTTCAACAATAAGATATATGCTCAATAAAAGCCATAATTGGGTTTTCTAAAAACAAAATGTCTTTCTCTATTCACTTTTTTGTGGTTTTACCTGGAAAGGAAAACCAACATTTAAAGCCATTTAATTTATAATAACCATTTTTTTTACATTATACAGAAGCATATTTTCCTAAAATGACATAAGCCCACTTTTCTTCCTAAAATTCAAAAGCTCGGCAGATAAAAAAAGCACATAAATAAAGAAGACAGAATATCACTATCATAACCAGTGATATTCCTTACATTTATGTAGTTGATAAATATAGAAATGTGAAGACATAAAGGTGTTTTTCCATAAGAACAACTATGTATAAAAAGGCAAAGAAAAAGCGAATAATTTAAATAAGCGTTAAACGAGTACCCTATCTGATTCTGTTAACTCTGTGTTTTCGATCTGTTGTACGTTTTTGCAAACTCCAAGAGTTGATAAATAAAAAGCGGTTAGAAAAACGCTTTTAAAATTCATAGCGGTGAAATGAAAGCAATTGGCTTTTGCATTTTATTTCGCTGGAACAAGGATGCTTAATGTCAAGGCAAAAGTTCCACAACACTCTTACCTTAGTTTCTAGATCTTGACAAGCTGACGTCATACAATTAATGGTTACGAAGAAAATAGACGAGCTCGTTTTACACCAAACGGTATTCTGAACAAAGAAAAGTTGAATACATTTTGTTGGTAATATTCATAAAATGTAAACAAGGTCATAAAAATAGATATTAATTTTAATAAGTGTGGGGACAGATTGTTGTCAAAAGATGACGCTATATGTGTCCAAGTCATATTAGTAGAATATTATTAACGCGAAAGTTTGTATGTATGGATGTTTGTTCCTCTTTCACGCAAAAACCACTTAACAGATTTAGACGAAATTTGGTACCCGGATAGTTTACAACCAGTTAGTGATTTTTTGTGTTTCGATTTTATTTCCCCATCGGATCATTTCAGATTTGTACCTGGCGGGCACGCGGGCAACTGGGCAACATATGTAAATGCGTTCATACTTTTAACAGACACGACTGTATCTCTTGTTATTTACTTATAGTATAATACAAATACTCGTGAGTTCTTGTTCTTTACTTGTTTGGTCTTAAAATGCTTGAAAATTCATAAACACTGGACATTTAACCAAGACTTGGTCCAAAATATAGACACGGCAAAGTTTGAGGGAGGAACTTTGGTCTTGCCGCGGCCATTTGTTTTCGTGGCACTATTTAAAACAATTATTATCTAGTTATTTGAATGGCCTTTTTGAACTAAAACTTACGTAAAATTTAGATAAATGACGAATTATAACATTTGAACTCCAATCGAAAAAGTTTTTTTTAATTCACACTGGTTTATTATATAAGTGAGTTTTGTTACAAACTTTGCGCATTTTGTTTGAATGTTTCTGAACTCCCAGTAAGCTCATAACGTTATCTCACTCGGGCACTGAGCTAATTAGTACGTCAAGTTAATTTCAAGGTAACTTTCATGTTTCTCTTTGACTTTGAACACACGTTAGGCAACAAACATAACTTTCACATTTCATAAAATTTCATATTCAACATGGTACCTACTGAGTTACAAGAATTACACAATTTATGGGAACTACAAATCCACCTTCGCTTTAAATTTTAAATACGTCAAATTGGTCCAGTTTGCATCGTGTTCCTTAATTCAAAGTGCACGTTTTAATTCGAATAAGTCGGATAATTCCGTTCCAGTCGTTTTCGCCTTTTAGTAAACCTTTTGCTTTCTTCAAATGCGCTCTGAAATGGCTTGCCAGACCAAACTTTGACTTGAAAACCTGGACTTTCATTCAACAACTTTGCTGTAACAGATTTAAGGAAGTGTTTCTGCTTTTGACGTTTTTCCAAAACATTTATGTCGTTGACCTCAAGCTTTTGTAAGTACATACTTATAATTTAACGGTACAGTGAAATAAGTTGTCAAGTACAGCAAGAGATTATGTTAAAGTCATGACAATCTATGCTTGTTTTTTTCAAAGCCAACCTTAAGGATTGAATTAATACCTGTTTCATTTAAGACTCGATTTAAAGAAGAGGCGATAAAGAGACTTCACATCAGGGTGACAGTACACCAACTTAAAAACAACTCTATCATTAATAGGCTTAATAAACAAAAAGTACCATCACATCTTAAGTCAAGCGTTCACCCAAGTAAGAAGACTCAAACCCCCACTTGAAATGTAGACATATATTATCAGAAACAAAGGTATGTCTAAACGATTTCGCAATGCAAAAAGCTTTACACAAACAAGCGTAATAAGCGGATTTTGTAACACGTCCGCGAATAAAGTACAAAACGAAGTCTTAACGAAGCGAGAAAGCAAGAAACAGAAGCAATGCGAAGCAAGACCCCGATCCATTTCCGAAACAAACGAACGACAGTGCGCACAAACGAGTCATTAGCTTTACACTTATTCTTGCCTGAGTAAGTCAACAGGAAAGCTCAGAAGACTTAACTATTTGCAGGTTTAATTCAGAATCAGGCTTATGGGACTTTCGTTAAGTATTTTTCTTACCCCACGTTTGCACAGCAGCAAACCTCTTTTTTATCTACAACTATGAAAAAAACATACTTTTTTGAATTTTTAGTATCTTTTGTAATTTTGATTCATACATACGAGACGGCATGATTTGGTTACGCATATTTATCGGAATTTATCGATATACACCGATAAATATTTGCCGCCGCGTCAGCTAGCAACTAAGGACTCTGGTTAGGGCCCAAACTAAACCGTTGTAAGTTTTAGGTATATTTTTTTATTATTTTTGGACAATGTAAATTTAGTAGTTTATTAATTTAGTAGTAGTTCAATTACACAATGTAACCTAAAATTTTTGTGGCCTACGAAAATGTAATGTAAATTTTCAAGTTATGTAAGATTGTCAAAATTCAAATCTGAACTTATAAACTTATAACTCATTTATATGAGCTTTAAACTATTGTTTGTAGAGCAGACCTACTGTACTAAGTCTGTTCACTGACGTGGTCCTAGCATTTGCCTCCGGCTGCATGCCTAGAAAAGCGCCTTGAGTTTTTGTGTGTTAGGTTTTTGTGCGTTTTTGCTATTAACTTTTTGCAGGAGCTATTTACATTAGGGATGTTTTGTTATTGTTGTCGCAAAAACAAAACTGTGTCGTGATTAGCTTCGTTTGTCCTGTGTTGTCCTTTCTTAAGAGTAAGTGTTCACAGGTAATTATTAGACCGTGATTATGTAGCAAAGCTAAGTGCTACGTACTTAGAACATGTTTCAACAAAGAATGCTTGAGAATGGAGTACTTTTTGTAATCTGAAATGAGTCCCTGTGTATTAAAAGTTATGCATGTTTGTAAAATATCTCAGTTAGGTTACCTTTTTTCAAATGTTTCAGTTTCTTCCACTAGTGTGTTTTGAGGAAATTATTGTTAAATGAATTTAAATTGATTTAAACACTAATTATACTGTAATTCGTAATTAAAGCATTTTCCACGAATTTCATACTGTGAGTACGTTGCGTACTTAAGTTATGATCCTAACTTTATAGTTTATTTTCAGTTCCATTTACGTTCAGTTTATAAAAATCTATTTGATATAAAAAACTTGAAATAAGCTTCTACGCAAGGCAAGGAAGGGAACTGCATTCTAGATTTTCTAATATCAAAATAAGTGGCTCGTTCGGGCCGGAGGCGCGTTTACGTTATTCCTAAATGCGAGTCTTTACTGGAAGTATAATATTTTTAATTTAGTTCGGAATACTGGTATAATACTTAAAAGTAACTTTAGATTTTGCTTTATCGCTGACAACCTATTTGATAACAAAATTCTCTTTGTGAAAAAATACTATACGGAGTACTTCAAAGCTAGACTTCAGCAATAAACTTTTTTTAAGTTTTAGAACCCACCACTTTTGTTTTTGTTCTTAATTAAATGGTGCTCATTGCCAGTTTCTTTATCTCTCTTAATTATTAATCCTATTCCCGTTTTCAGTCTACTCCTTTAGAACATTTTTTTCTTTTACAAGCAGCTTGTAGATCAGATAATACTGAATATACAGTAGCTCTATTCTTGGGCACACAACTTCAACGGGAACTTTTGTGATTTTAGCGCTATCAAAGAAGACGATTCCTTTTAGAAGAATCATATTACAACAAGCCTTATCAAATCAGATGTCGATAGAAGCCATCATATAATCTGCTACAAAAAAAACTGTTTATTTCCAAGAAAAAATATGTCTAAAGAAAACATCACACATAAGTAGTAAAAATCTAGATTGTTTACCCTTATGGAGTCACAGTCTTACGAAAATATTTTTTTATGTATTTTTCACAATATCAATTTTATTGTTTTATTAAGATTTGTATGTATTTTATATGTAAGTACGTGTAAGTGAGAAGATAGACCGAAGACCTAAAAATGGTGGCTGGCTCGGATTGGATGTTAAACAACTCACCTCGAAATCTTCCTGATGGTAGTTTTATATTCTAGTTTTTCTGCCAAATGTTTCCACCGGTTTCGCAGGTTCCAAAGATCTTTCTACGATATCTTTCACTAAACATGTTTGTTAAATTTTCATTCTTACTGGTTTCCTCTCAAACCCATTTTGACGTTTAGGAACCCCCTACCTACCCTCGACAAGTCATTTTACAAGTTTATTTTTTTCAAAAAAAATATAACAAGATTTTTAAGAACCCATTTCTTAGAACTCCATTTTCAGCTTCCGTTCAAAAACATGCAATGAGTAGAACTTAATGGGGAAGTGTAAAATACAGCGAATTTTAGCGATAATGCGTCCCGGGTTGTGTTATATAGGAGTGTTGTTGCGGCCCTGGTCAACCACTATAATTTTAGTCTTGTAACAACAAACAGAAGTCTGCCGACTATTGTGGAAATACACGAATTGTGTGAATTGGAACTGGTACGCTGTTTATGTCTTAAATTATCTCGTCTCGCATGATCCCCAAATTTGTAGTTATAGCAGCATACTCGATTAGAAACGTTTATATATTTTGCTAAGACCTTTGATCTAAAACGGGAGCGCTGGTGACGGCGATAGTGTGGACTTCCACGGCTGCGAAATTTGGAAATTTCGAGTGTTAACTTCTCAAGTTGTTTTGAAAAATCTTGTATTTGCGCGGACATGACTTGTTGGTTGATGGCTGCAGAATCAGGTTGAGCCGAGGTGACAGCTGCAATATAGCCCAACTCGCAATATTCTATCATCTTGTCTGCCATTACCGCGAGCATGTTGATTGACGAGTCTGTGTTCACTGAAAGCACAAGACGAACTTGCGCCGGTAAGTGGTTCATCCACTCTCCGTCCATCTTGATGCTATCTTCGGTGATCATGTTGCCTCCGATTTTGTATGTGCCGAAGTAATTGAGACGGTTTTAGGCAATCCGCTAATGAAGTTCTTGAAGTTTTTCACCTCGGACTGTTCGTACACGGAGAGAAAGCGTTGTTTAATGGCTTCGTACTTATTATCTTCTGGTGGCTTGATCATGATATCTGTATCTTTGATATATTGAAGGTCTGTCGGTGGTATTTGTCCGAGGACGTAACGATATTTGTTTTGGACGCTGGTCTTCTGAGGTTCGACGACTTCGAAAATTCAAACACCACTGTCTCCACTCAACGTTTCTCCAAAAACCATTGAAATACATTGAGTATGCCGGTTTCCAGTCTGGCTTGCATGAAGTTTTCACTATTTCGAGTTTCTTTCCAACGCCCGATTTATTAAATAAAAAAACTTAAAATTTCTTTTTTAAAACTTTTACTGTACTTTTTCTACCTTTCATTAGTTTTGTAAAAGTGCACGTTTGTGAGATACATACATCATCGTGTTATTCAGACCCCTTTCACATTGCTATTATTATTTAAAACGAAAAAATCTCATTCTTTCACATGATTGCTACATTTAAATAATTTACAAAACCTGTAGGTTCTGTAAAAGATACGAATTCCTCCCTGTTTTGCTTATGAGTGAAAATACATTCCAGTTATATTTAATCTTTAAAGCTTCTGTTTTAAGATATCATAGTAGCGTCTAGTTACCCAGTTATTGCCCGTAAGTTTTCACCTAATGCACGAACAATTTGCAGCGAGCGCAGTTTTCTGTAAACAAACGCTTTAACGCTCCACTTCATCCAGCCACGTTGAATTGACATTGTTTACGGCGACTGGTTCCTGGCGACTTGGTTATATCAGCCGGTTTGCAAGTTCCACTGCCGGATACCAACAACACTTAAATTATATTAATTTCTAGAATGTTCTTGTAAGTGCTGGTGAAATTTGAGAAATTGTTTTATTATGACTCGTTTTTGTGTCTGTTGGGTTTCATAACAACAAGTACGTTTTATTATACTCTAGTGGATAGCTAATACTATTAACTTGTGTTTTCAAATCATACTGACTACGACAACGGTCATTTGTTATTGATACATTTTGTACAGTTTTTAGTCTACTCCAGCGAGGTCAACCAGCAGTTTAAAAGAAAAAATATATATTTGTAGACTTTAATCAAAATAAGATTTTAGGCTAGATTTTATATGTTAAAAGTTAAGTGTGGTCTGGTAAAAAGTATTTATTTAAACTACATTTTTTTTTTCAAAATAACTTGTAGTAAATTTAAAATAATTTATTAGATAATTCAAAAGTTGACAATCTTAAAGAAAAACGTTCTGTAAAATAACATTAATACAGTACAAAAGCTTTAGCAAACCGTTGTGACAATAAGTAAACAAATAGAATAATAAGAAACGACTGTTTCGAAATGTAATTCAGGAGACGGTGCCACGGTTTGGTTTGAAAAATGGTGGATCTAGGTAAACACTACAAAGAAAGCAACGGCCGACACCGGGCCAGGGTCCGCTGAACTCTTGTAAGTATGAAACTTGCAAATTGTGGAGAGGTGCAAGTTATTAGAGGAAATACAATAAATAAATTGAGCTAACAATATGTGTAGACAGAGAAAAGTTACTTTGTCATTTTAAGAGTTGTATTTAAAAGCAAACCGCCTCGCACGTGTAGAATATCAACAATTTTTTTGCAGCAGTTAACTATGATAAAATTAGCTTGCATGCCATTGTTCTCCAGAAAGTAGGTTCAAAAATTACTTAATACATTTTTTTTTCAATTTTTGCAGTGCAATTTTTTCAATACCAGCATTTCAATCATTTCCGGAAGCACACGTTGGAAGTATACTATCCATGTCTACGGCTATATCCTAAGCAGTTGTTTGCTTTCGAAGTGCTCCGCTTCCAAATTGCACCACACAAACGACACCCGGATAGCGTGGCCCGGGTTCGAATCGATGCCGATATTAATTTTCGAAAAACTTTGCTTTGGCCCTCGTTATTTATAAGTTATTTCTTGTTCAATATGGAAATACAAGAAACTTGCTACAAGAACAAAATTAATAATTTAAACATGCTATTAGTGGAGTATTTAATATCATTCGCACAAAAGCTAATTCTACTTTACTTATCGCAATGAAGTTTTATTTTAATTTATTAACTTAATGGCAAAAGTTAACATATATTTTCTTCTTTATTTAAGTTAGGTAACACTGAACTTATTCGTCTGCCTCCTTCGATCTCGTAACCTGTACATTTATGTAAACATAGTATCATTTGTAATGGTAATTTCCCAAAGGGTCGCGACCAACCGCAGCGTTACGATGGAGGTTGCGCGTTACACCGTGTATCAATCCGGCAAATTGATTGAATTAGTGTCGCGATACCCTCACGACATCCCGAGAGGGGGACGTCAGATGTGCCAGAGTAATTGACACTTCGATGTCCAACAAGATGGTAGTTGTTAATTAGGAGCCATGGTGCCCACGAGGAATTTAACAGACCCTAAACTTGATTGACATTTTCAGTGTAAAGCAAGAGAGGAAGGCATCGTTGGGATGAAAGGATAATAATAATCCCTCCTTAATCTTAAAGTATGTTTTTCATAAATTCACTTCTAATTTAACTATTATAAAACCAAGCATTCAAGGTAGAAGACTTGCGAATGTTACTTAATGCGTAAAGTATTGACAACCTCAATTTAATCCTCGTGCCGCGTTGCACAATCATTCAACTCACAGGCACAAAGACAAGCATTCGTGGATGACACAAAAGCTTGTGCTAGGCAGGGATCGAACCAGCGATACGTCTCGCACAGTGGATTTCGCTTGGTGACCTCAACGACTCGGCTATCAGTGCATCAAGTATGTATGTGAATGTTAATAAACACAATCATTATGTCTACGATATCTTCTTTGATCTCAGACATAACAATACAACTCAAGCAAATAGAGCAGAAAGAGGCTAGTTAAGGGAGCGGTTACTAAGAGGCAAAGTGACCTACTTTCCTCAATTGATTCTTGGAAGGTTCCTTGGGCCGATAGGTCTCGTATTGTTTCCAACTTCAATAGAAATTGAAGAAAATAACTGAATGTGAAAATACATATTGAGAAAGTACCGCAGTATGCTAAACCTACTGCTTGTTACACAAATGTCGTAGGGCCTTAAATGTGGTTCAGAATCTCATAACATCTTGAAGTCATCTTTCTGCTCTCCTCATCGTTGTTGGACCCCTAAATACCACAGTAATAACTATTTATTTAAATATGATATATTTTGATATGTCGTTTTTTTCTGGTTTTAGTATGACAATACAGAATGAGCCATTTATGTTTTGAGTATCACTAGTGCTTGACAAAATTACTGGTACGGAAACAGGTTATGGATTAGTTAGTACCTTGATATTGAAGATGAATCACGAACCTTATGAAATAATAATGCCGTTGCACAAACATTTAAATCACAAGACACCCAGACTTAAAACAAACATTCGTGGATATCACACTTATTACTACGCGGGGATTGAAACAGCAAAACGTCGTGCTTAGTCGGTTTGATATGGTGACAAATACCACTTCGCATCCATGCCGAAAAATAACACAATTTTGTTGAATTTTCGGTTACATGCCCAGTGCGCTTAACTGAACACCTTCGTTGGTTTTTTCTAGCAGCAAAAAGTACGTATTTGATGATTTCATACTTAATAAATCCATTAGGAATACATAATCATACTATTTAACATACATTAATCTATTAATCCTAAACTCCATTAACACTTTTATCTTTTAAAAACATTATTCGCCTCAATTATTCACATTAAATCCAATTAATATACAAAATTGTATAACCTCACCCTTTTTGGTACATATTATTTAAATGTGAACGAATTAATTTTGGCACAATTCAAAGGGTTGGTTCATTGCGATGCTTCTTTACATTCAACTGTGCCCTGCCTTATTGTGTCTAGTGATGTGACTTGACTATCGACAAAAAACCTTTATAAATATACGTATTATAGTTTTTCTAACACCTTATAGCAAATTTCCCACTATGTATAACGAAATGTTTTACATTTTCAGGACCTCATTAGCAGACTCTAATGTGACCGCCAAACCAAAGGCTACCTTTAGTTAACTCTCAATTAAAACTTTTAGCTTTATGTAGCGTAAAGTGCAGCTCTGTTTTATCTCTGAACTAGTCACGTAAGAAATTCAACTTTTAAGATTTTAAAACAGCAATCCAAGAAGACACGATAGTTTTATTCTGTATTAAATTGAATTGAAAAAGATCTGCCACAAACAGCACAATGATTGCTACCAATTCAGAAAAAAATATTTAATAATAATATGTATAACGATAAAATAGAAAGTCAAATTGATATTGAATAAGACATGGGTATCTCCGTAATAGGCTTAAGAAAAACAAATTAGCAAAAAATGGTAAGCTTTTAAATTTATGACCATACCGCAAACTAACATCTTTATTTTTCATAATTCATTGTTAAAGGGTAAAAACAATAACGATCCGTAGGCATGTCAAGTACCTAGTTATCACGGTATATAAGATACAGGCGGATAGACAACTGAGCTTTAGTAACACGAATTCGTTTTTCCCTTTTGGGTACGGAAAAATAAAATCAGAAATTAAACAAAATAGTTGTACAATACTTGCTTAATTTTTCAAAAGCTACAGTTGTTCTATATTTTTCAAAATCATTCACCGAATCACAATTGTATAAATCAATTTCAGCATCAATTGTTTCATGAATAACTAAACCTATTTCTATTGTATTCTCACAAGTACTTTGCGTGGTCTTACGATAGTATCAAAATTAACATAACAAGAAACTATTGTGACTACAATTTGATTACAATATCTGTTGTCTCGAAATAAGATACAGACCTTAACCAAGATACAGTCTTTTTATTTTCTAAACGAAACTTTGTTGTTTTTTCAATTTTTCCTACCTTTTTTTGATTATTTTGATATTTATACTTGTCTGATTTTTTAAAATATTGTATCTCTTTTTTACTTCTAAATTTTGTTTAATCAACAAAGCCTATTATTATTAGTCCTGTAAAATAGTTTCTCCAATGATTTCAACGTAACCATACAGTGCTTAAAGTAGGAGTCTCTGATTTTTTTTTTCAAAACTTTCCTTTTTTGACATCAAGTGTTAAAATGTCTACGTATCCAGTTTCTTTCCCTATGTATTTCTTACTTAGTATAATATCATGTTCATTGTACACCCACTCGAAACCTCTTAAACTATCTCTTCACATAAGACATTTTAACATGACAATCTTGAGATTACTGAGAGGTTGTTCAGCGGTATTGTGTTACCCTAGTTCCCTAAGTATCGCGGTCTATTTATAAACCATCTGCAAGTTAAAATGGCGTTATCTTATTGCTGGTAAAAGGGTTATCATTACACTCTCATTTCGACGATCATTTTCACGCGTAGGTGTTGGATTACTGCGGCTAAGGATAACCTTATAATATGGTGTTTCTTAGAATCCAAACCTACCCCCACACAGTTTAAAATTGTCCAAGCAGACGTGATATAGCATTTATAGTTCAGAGTTCAGAAATTATCTTAATTGGCTGGTTTATGTATTCAAAATAACAAGGACTTCATAGAATTATAAGATATTATTATAACGTTCACTTTAACAGACACAGCAGCAGGTACGTCCAACGAACTAACAAATTATAATAAGATTTTTAAAATTAGTCTTCCTATCAACTTTGAATTCTAAGACGTTGTTATTCATTAAGCAGAATTTTAACAGTTTAGAACATAAATCGATTCATTGCAGCATTTACATTCAATCTCTTAAACAAATTGAGCCATTTTGACTTGGGAAGAATTCAAATCACTTACGTAGTTTCGAATGGACATAAAAGGCATTTTGATTGTTCTACGAGATAAAAATCGAACTATTGTGGAAATCGATGTTGAATTTGCTTAAACGCTTTTAGATTAACAGCTTCAATGTAAGATACTTAAAAGAATTCGCAATCGTTTTGCGTTTCTTAGGCTTGCAAAGTATCTGCTTAAGTTTGCTGAACTGCTTATTTGTAGGTACTAGGTTTTTTCTGCTGGAGGAGCTCGTGGCTAAGCTATAAACGCATAAGTGATTCGATCACAGGTTAAGCTATGCTTGACGCGGTTGGTCCGTGGAAGGGTGACCATCTTTGTCATAACGAGTTCCTCCGTGTTTCGGAAGGCACGTTATATTGTGGGGCCCGGCTGTTATTCCTACATCTTTGACAGTCGTTACAGATAGTCAGAAGCTGAAAAAAAGTCTGACAGCCAGTCTAACCAAGGGGTATCGTGTTGCCCAGGTAGCTGGGTTGAGGAGGTCAGATAGGCAGTCGCTCCTTGTAAAACACTGGTACTTAGCTGAAACCGGTTGGACTGGTAGCCGACCCCAACATAGTTGGGAAAAGGCTAGGCCGATGATGATAGGTTTTTTCTGCTGGTCTTAAATATTTATGTATATATACTCAATAGAGACAAGTCAGTTTGGATATTTAATGAAAAACACTCGAATGCAATTAACGGAATAAATGATTTATTTCAGAAGTACAATGTCACTAAACAAATGTATATTAATACTAATTTCGTTCAAAAGTTATTGTTAAAATATGCTGCTAAATAAAGCAGCCATTCTTGCACCTAAAAATGAAATTTGTTGAAATCCCATCTTTTTCAGGTTTAGTTAAATCTAAAAAAACTAAAAATATGAAATTATCTACGACCGAGAAACGTTCAAAAGGTCCAATTAGGGTACCGAATACCTCCAAAACATACTCTCTTAACTAACATGCATCGAAATACCTTCTAAAAATTATAATTTCCTGCAAATTTTCTGCCTCTTCTGGGACCGCACGCAATTTACTTTCATTACTCGTCTAACAGGTGGTCATTAGTCGAGTGACAGTCGACACGGCATCCTCTGAGCCTAATAACGTTATTTATATTTTGGCTCAACGTCGCTAGAGCAATTTCAAATCCTCGATGTATTTGAGAGAGTATATTTGGAAGTTGAAATACGGATATTACTGTTTGAAGAATTTTACCGAGTGCTTTAGATATTTTGGGACTCGTTTTACGTCAAAAAAATTGTTACGTATCAGTCGAACTCGCGATACACGAGTTCCGTATAAGTAGACTTAAGAAATACGAATTTAAAAAGAACTATTGTTTTCGAAAATTTATAACCGTACGAAATCTTTTTATTTTTAATCAGACATACATCATGTGAATTTTTTTTAATATATCCTGGTAACTGAGGTATAAATAGTGGAGCTATAATTGCTCATAAGATACTGTTTTGATTCTTTGCGTTTGGAACTCTAAAGATATGAAAATTTACTATAAATGTGTATTGGTCCAGATTAAGTACGGTAATGTTTTATACAAAACGGAATTAATCTAGGAAATTATTAATTCAGTTATGTAGGAAATAAATTAATAAACAGTCTAAACCATTATTTAATTTAGCCTGGTTTCGAAGCGATTACATCAGTCGATAATATCATAATCCGCTTCGCTACATCACTACCGCTGAGCCTAATAAGGTATATTTGACACGCCATCACTGGGGAAATTCAGAAGCCACAATACATATTAATTTTGTTACATCTGTCGTTCAGAACCACCCTGATTAGTATTCACAGATTACGTAACACGTATGATGGTTTGGTGCCGTTAGCTCCGGGGGTTGAATTCATTTAATACAAATGAATACAAGGCATTTATGTTTATGTTAAGAATTATTACGCCTTTAATGTTATGGGATATTTATGTTTAAGAATTGTATTTCGAAGTTAGATAGCAGCCAGTTTTTAAATGCTGGTAGTACCTAATTGCTACATTATAAATCAAATTTTCACGACACTAAGACTTAATTTTATGAAAATGCTATGCAGGACCTACTTAACTGAACAGTCTTAAGATTCTATAATACAATAAGTCTTCCACAACCTATTTTTCATACAAAATTCTAGTATTACCAAACAGTCGACAGGGTAAACGAAAGTTGTTGTACCCACAAACCTTTTTAAATGCATTCGAGATAACTGAAGAAATAAAAAGCTATGCCTTTTAAGATAAGCCGACGACGATAAATCTTTTAAACGTTTAAAAGACAAACGGGAACCTTTTTTTAATACATATTTAGAAAGAGCTTCTGCTAAACAACCGGTCAAGAGCGAGTCGAATTCCCCAAGTCAAACCCGCCCGTTTCGTAAAAAGGCAGAAAGAAACAAATTTTCCAAAATCATTGGTCGTCCGTAATTTCTTTACCGTAACAAACATGAGTTACTTTAAATTTTTAGTATTTGTTTTTGTTCAATCTATATCAATTTAAACTATTTAGCTACAGTTCATAAGAAACAGCCAGATCATAGACAGCGGTCCCTTGGTAAATTTGGTTCCGATTTTGTCCTTTGGTTCAGGAACAGGAACATCCAAAAATAAAAGATTGCTAATTAATTGAGAAATAGTTTTATTACAGAAAACAGAATTTATATGAGGTAATTGTTTTTCTACAAACGTTAAATGAATTCACAACTTAAATAGTATTTAATATTATCCTTGATTCTGTGTGTAATAGACATATTTTAAGGCTGCCACATATATTTTTATCTTAATACAATTCTAAGGGTTTTTTATGCATACATCTGTAATTCGGTACTGTATACCCCTTTGGGAATAGAGGCGTGATATAGAGGCTAATAACACTGAAGCCAAATTCCAACAGTAAAGTTTCTTCACAGACAGCCTTAGAATCGTAAAGAGCAGGCTATGCCAGACGTTACGTACTATCTACGTGTCCTATAAACTGAGCCTATTCAGACAACCTTCAAGGAATCCTTGAACCTCAAGCTCCCCTGAAATACATCGCTCCTTCACCAAAAAGTCGACTTTGTTAGCAAATTTACGAATACGTATAAATTGACACCGTAATATATTTGAATAGGTTTTATTAAGGATGTTATATGATGCTGAACGAAAAGAGTTTGAAGATTAAGAAATAATTTATTGTTTTTAGAAGACGATTTTAAACTTTAAATCAATAGGTTGTTGTCATAGAATCGCACCACTTGGCTATTAGTCTACTGTATGTACACGTGTGCTAAGATTTAGCTAAGTGCTATCTAAAAGTATATGTCATCTGAACACAAAACTGAAATTTAATTTGCCTTACTTCTGCTGTAATCGTGTACATATGTTACGTGACATATGTTGTTGCAGTTTACGTGATCAGGAATAATGGAAAAAAAAGAATCATGAAACAAATTTTAAGGTATAATACATACGTATGTACTACCGAAGAGTCGATTTTAATATTGAAAACACAGCTTTACAAAGCAATGGCTTATAGATGTTTAAAAGTTTAACCACGCTCGGATTGCTCTTCTGCGTGGTTTAATATTTGATGGTAACAATTCCTAAAGATACCATTATGGTAATCAGATACAATATATTAGACCTTTTTTCGACCAAAACATGAAAATTACCAACAAAATACTTACATTTTTAATGCAAGAAACATACCGTGTAAGAATTACCGGAGCCGCTGTGATTATTCAAAACGTTTCTAAAACGGCCTTCTGTGTACATTAGGGGCCCGTATAACACTTGTTATCGGGACCGTTTTTATCTGGCAACATTATTGTCCGGAAGATTTAGGTGTTTCGTCCTTTTGAACTGTCCTTTAAGTTGTGGGAGCAAGCGGAGAGCGTATACGTCTAATGTGGAATATAAAACGTTATTTACGTTTTATATAGATCGCTGGTTCCATCTAAGACATTTTTTTTTTCAAAAAGAAAACATTTTTTTATTTTATTTAAAAACCAAATTTTACAAAAAAAGAAACAAAAACTCGCCAAACTGTAAAACAGTTTGTTGGCGATATTAACGAAATTAGCGAAATTAGAAAATGTTTCATTGCCATGAATGTTTCCTTAGCGTCTGTTCGACCAGAAACATTAGAGTCGTATGTGCACGATTCCAGAATCTCATTCTCACTTAGAATAACCGAACAAAGAGATCGCGGATAGCCTTACTTCAAGAGGTTGTTCAGTTGTTCACTCGCTTATAACTCAGACCACACAGTTTCCGGAGCGTCCTTTAAAGATAAATAATGTGTTTGATTTACAACTGCGGCGTCTCTCTACAGATGACGCAGTATTCATGCCAAATTGATATCGAATATGTTCGCGTACACGAAAACAATGTTTCACTACAAAAATGTGAACTAAGAAAACGTTTTCGTCTCTTTTACTCATGCTGGCTTCCATATTGAGTAAATTTATATTAGAGTATACAGAGAGATGACCTCTACTATAAATTTTGAAGGTAATACAATTCCCTTCTTGTTTGATTTTTTTATTGATTAGTAGTGCCTACTAGGAATTTTAAATGAAGAAGGCATTGCTAATAACATGGTATTTTACTAATAAAATCCGGATAGTTTTCTGAAGTTGATCCTGTCTATTGAAATCTCGTTTTACATTACCTATGAGTACACTTTTTACTGACGAACGGCGTTATTAGCCCCCACTATACGTTTCACCATCTTGGGATGCGCTATATCTTCATAATTGGTAATTTAAATTAACAACTACGAAAAAAACCTGTTTTAATTTTATTTATTTTTTATCAATTTTAGATATTTCTAGTTAAATTCCTACTCGGACTCCTTCACGAAGATATTGAAAGAAACAGTATAGAGCTCAGGGCAATGAAAATAAAAGTTGGTGCTTGTTCATGTTTGCTCACAAGTTCAGTCGACTGGCGGCAGGTTAGACTTAGTGAGGTTGACTTTCAAGTCAAGTCAGTTCAAGTGCTTAAAAGCCCGAGGGGTGCAAGCATTTCATCGTTTAGTATTTGCTTTAAGACATAATGCCCAAGTTTGTTAAGTTACTTTTGATTTAAAAAAATGAGTTAAATAACCATTTTGAAACGTAGTTTATTTTTCTGCTTATGTTAACCACAATTTTATTATTACTAGTTTAATCTCTATCGGCCGCTTTCTATATTCGATCCCGAATCTAAGATTCCGATCAATCCAGATTTTACTCAATCCCTCGATTGAGCTTGAATCTGCATTTCATTAATCGATCTCGTCTCGAAATCCATTGAAAAAAAACGGATAGATCGCCCTGCTAAACGTTTTGTTTTACGCATGTGCAGAAAAAGTACTTCAACGATTATTAATGAGTAAAATGGTGGCTTTTTTCTTAAAGCTTATCTATTTTATGTATAATCACTAGAAATTGCAAAAAATACAAAACTAAAAGATTGGGAAGTCGTAGCGGACAAATACTGTAATTCTACCTCAAGATTAGAAAAAGCATAAACGACAATAAACGTTTATTGATGAGCAACGGAACGTCAGTCAATCAAAAAGTTGTCAGTCAGTTTGACATTAACATAATATATTTTAAAATCGCAAGTTTATTTGTTGTTTGTTTTTCCGATGTCTCAGTTATAGAATAGAATACAGCGGTAATATTCGAGCGCTTTCAGAATAAGTTCACGCGCCATCTGTACAAGAAACTGTATGGGGTGTATTCGTTCTACCTACTCACGGATCCCACTCTATTCTGGGCATGGTTGGCAATAATCAACTGTATATGAGACGGGAGGCTGCACTGGTGGTCTACTTGGTGAAGGTGCTTCGTGGAGTGGAGAATCACCCGGAAGTATTGCAGCGCTTGAGTGTGTGTACCGGACCGCTTCGTGTGGCGGCGGCGAAGCCCGCACCTACAGCGAGAACAAATTTGCTTGCCAAAGCACCTCTTACAAGAACTGTCCACACCACCAACTTCTTCAAAATCAGACTGACGTGTTTATGTGTTTTTAATAATGTAATGTGTTGCAATTTTTGTTTAGTTTAAGTTCTAAGTTGTCGCATTAGGGTAAACCCTGTAATGATACTTCATGGTTTTAAATAAATAAATCAAAACTAGAATATTATAATCGTTATCTATTGATTCCAGTATTACAGATATTGGTAAAAGTGTACTTAGTACACAAAAACTATAATATCGAAAGCAAAAAAGTTTAAGCGTCAGCTTATGCTTAGCAATCCAAAAGAATTACTGAGCGCTGGTCTTCAGCTTAAATCCTTGACCCCCGTTTATAAGTAAAGTACAGAACAACCACTCGATACCTACATCACAATCACAATTACAAATTTTAAGGACAGAGTTTGTTCTACTTCGCTGTCACTACTATCCCAGTCCGATAGCTGAGCTAATACTTCACGATCGCTATCACTATCACTTGAAAATATTTCCATTTGTACAGATTTCTCAGTACAATCCGTAAAAAATTGGGGATCGCAATTATAGATCGAAAACTTCAAAAATCGATTTGTCAAAACCAGAGATCGGTTATAGAAAACGCATAACTGTCACTTTCGTACAAATACCAATCTAAAATCTCGATCCGCCCTCCCAAAGATAGATTGAAGAAAAAGATCGAGAAAACGATCCATGGATCGGTTATAGAAACACTAAAAGTTGGAAATGGATTCAAATGTCAATCTCGATCCGTAAATTAGGGATTGAGATCGAATATAGAAAGCGGCCGTATGTCCCATCCTTTAAACAATCTTTGCATTTAACCTAAAACATTTACCTACCTCTTGCAAACACAAAACCTTTGCACTTACCGAAATCCAACCTAACAACAGCACATAAAACCCATTAATAGTCCCGATAAACAACCCCTGATTAACCCCTCAACCGCTACTTAGTTAATCTATAGCTTACCACCGCGCAGTGTGACCGCAATGACACCACAGATTGACAGCTAAATGGACTTTTGACTTTACAGAGCGGAATGAGATTCCTGTTACGACAACGGCTGTTTAACCGGACGGATCTTTGTGCGGCTGAGTTATAGGATTGCGATTTGCTAGGGAACGTTGTTTTGCGTGTTCTAATGGACCGGCTACATTCAAAACAGGTTAGAAATCAAATGCTGATCTGGAATTTGTTCTCGAAACTACATTTCAGTTGAGATGGTGGTGATAAGCAAATTGAAGCATTGAATTCGATTGTGGGAGGAAAATGAGATGAGCTTCCACTTTTCGGGTTCGTTCATTTATTCTGTGATAATATTTAATACCTACCGGCCCTACCGCTAAATAACATTCAAGAAATTTTAAAATTTTATGTAAATAAGCAAGTAAATGCTTTAAGAGCATGTTGTGTGTTAATAAGCGGCTTACTACTGCACTCCAAGTTTATGCATATTTATAAGGAACAAAGGGTAATCCCGAGCCTCTGTTATAATCATATTTTAAGCCTCAATTGATAATAAATAAATATATAAATATTTAATAAATAAAATTATTTCAATGCTCATTTGCTAAAAACCAAATATCAGCAAGTATTTCAAAAATCAAACTTGTTGCGTCAGAACCTATTTTATTTAATTGAGACTTACAAAACGCTTATTAATTAAATCAGTTTAAACCCTTTTCCTGCTGTTCTTTATCACATACTCGTATTTAAAGCTGGGCTAAACAATTCAATTTTCCTTTTGTAGCAAAAAGTAACAAAACTTCCTTCCAAAAACCCACAAAAATAGCTATTACTCAAACAGACCTAAAAAACTGAATTAAACTTTGAAAGCAATTATAACAGTCTTAGAAAAATTGTAGGTTTACAAGTTCTGGCAATTCGTCAGCCATCCCCACGGATGTATCTAGAACGGAACAGAGGTATCGTATAAATCTTACAACCCCACCCAACCGCTAAAGGAACCTTGCACGTTGATATTTTTGACAGTAGCCTGATAAATAGCGGTCGAACGATCCCGGTTTTATCATAATTTCACTTTTTTCTATTATTTCCTCTGAAGTAACAGGTTGAATCGTTCTTCCAACCTATTGGGATTTTCATCGCTGCCACAAGGGTTTTTAGTGGCTATGTACAATAGTACTTTTGTTTTATATCTAGAATTAATTCGACTTCAGTACTATTACTTTTAGTTTTAAAGTATTTTTTTGACTTTTTTAAACTTCACATATAAGTGATGGTGAACTAAATAATCTTTTAAATTGAATAAGAATGATAAAAAGATTAAATAAAAATCAATATTTTTATTTTTTGTGTTTAGTTAGGTACACGACTTTGTCTGCCGTGGCTTTTCATATCAATATAATATGTTACTAAAAGATAAAATACCATTTTCATAAATCACGTATTTATAAAAACATGTCACTTTATAGGATTTCCGTCTCTGTTGTATGCATTTACTATCATAAATCGCACGTGCATAACCGTTAAGCTCAGCTCAATACCCTACAAAACAAATGTATACTTCATGTGAAAATCAATAGTTTTGTTGGGCTATGAGGTCATCAAAGATAAGATAACATGCGCCTAGTTTTTCTATCGCGTCGGCTATCGGTTTCAGCAAAAACTGGTCAGTCAACAGGTTTGTTTGATGGACGAAGCCGGAGGGTGCGTTTGTCTTATTATCCTTAAATAGCGAAATACGGTGCGTATTTTTCCACAAAATAGACTACTAACATGAGCTTCAATTTATAAATGTTAAATGTTGGAACTTTACTCGTGTTCGCGAAAATAATCTGTTAACAAAATGCTTCGGGTTCAATCTCACACACAAAAAAACCGATATCGATTCTTCAAAAGAACTATTCTCACGAAACAAAGGCGCACTCGCTTTATTTTACAGAAAAATCATTTAACCCTCATAAAGGCAGTACAAATTCTAGCCGGCTTTTTGTAGTCGAGGGTCCGATCGACCGGGGGTCATTGGAGCGACAAATCCGCGGAGCTTAAGCAAGTTAAATCGTCTATGCCAATTCAATTCACACGAAATAATGGCGCCTCATTGTTAACCCTACGAGTCGGCGACCTTTCAACGGGGACAATTCGTACCCCATCGATTGAGAGTGCTTCGATTTATTTTAATGGAGAGTGAAGTGTATAAACATTTTACTTACTACTTTTTCGAATAGTGGATAATTGAAACCAGCCTGAAGATTTTGAGGGGAAAAAGAAAAATCACCCTAAAAGAGTCGTTAAGTACCAATAGTGTTTTAGTGGTCCAAAAGTGTGTGAAAACCAACCCTTATTCATGTTCGGAGAAAGACAAAAGTCATTTTCAATATACTTTAGACTAAAATACCTGTTTGTATAGGTCTGTAGCTACTAAGGCATAACTTCTTGCAGTACATATATCTCTTGTCATTCTTCAATTTCAATGAATACGGTATTTTCTGTAAAGCCCCTATTCTAAAACACCTCATATGCATACCTTCTATCTCTCTTAAGAAAATGTCATCTCAGAATATTCTCGAAGAAACCCAGTATTCTTGGGAAATTTAGTGTTGCTAGCTTCATTACCTACACTAATTTTACACACATGTCAGACAGTGTTGCCAGTGTACCAGGGAATATTAATTTCCTGTTACCTGATCGTTGTGACATGTTGCGACCAGACTTTGAATAATAACGTGAATGGAGGGAAATGTGGAGCTGCTGTAAGTTATGGACTTGCGCTATAAATATGTATACATAACTATGTCTTCCTAGAATTATAGGTACTACTATACTATGGCACGACCTCATTGAAATATTCGCTTTCAGACTAATAAGCCATTTTCTATAGCTCCTCATTAAAGCGCAGTCTTGGAAATTTTCTCTTTGAATAAATAAGACCATGTAATTTTTAATATCTGTGATAAAACATGACTTGGATTTTATCGGTGAAGCTTAAATCTTTCTTATAAAAGCCATTTAAATCGAAATGCACCTTTGAGTTTTCAAGTCTAGCTAATATAACTTTCATGTTGACACGTTTTAGTGATAAAAAACTTGAGCGATAGTAAAGTAAAGAGTTTATTTATGGTCAGAAACATTAACAACTCGTACATGATTACATTATTAATACATTTTAATTTCACATGGTTTAGTAACGTACACTCGAAGACCTATTTATATACGACTCATACTCATATAAATGGTCAAAATTCAATTTGTATTACCAGCCTTCTGCCCCACTTCCCAATATTTCAAGGGTACTTTTATCTTAACTACGCATCATCTCCTCATTTACTCCTTTTCCTTATTTATTTTCCGTGTTCCTATATTTAGGCTTGGACTGTGAAGGGCGGTGCAGAGCCGCGCTTGAGCGAGGTCTCGCGCCGTAACTAGGGTCCTGGGTGACGGGCAAGGGGGTTTCTACCTTTCGATAATATGACCCAAGTTGTTGGACCCATTCGGGGCTATGGGTGTGACTTGTGAGTGGTTTCAATAAGAGACGAGAATGTACGACGCTCTTTATTCAACGCGAGAAAGTGATCTGCCGACCACATTTTTGAACAGCAGAAGCCCGCAGAAGAATTGCTACGCATTGACATGCACCAACACCAAAACGCGGATCGGAAAGCCAAACAATACCCGCTTTTCCCCCCGAGGGGGTGAATGTCCTTGAGATTTTCCCTGACATAGGAACAAAAGTCTGGGCTAAATAAAAACCTTTTTTTCACGTAATAGTATGCCACTTTAGTAATATTTTCGTAATGACGTCATAAAACAATTCCCAGTTCACAACGCAAGATTAATAAAGATTCTTCTTTCTCCATTTCTACTTAACGTGAGAATGCGACCTGTGTGACAGGCCGTTACTAATTAAACGCGATGGTATGCAAGCGAAAAGTGGACAAACATCTTATTTGCATGCAAATGTTCCACGTGTTAGTATTACATGCATTACGCTGGTTCCAACAACACTGGCACATATATGAACGGAGTGTACAAAGGAATAGGGAACTAGAAAAGACTCTTCTTGTATTATCTAGGCTAGAATTAGCATAGAATGTTCAAGATTCAACGCGTTCCAAAAAGCGTATCCGATATTTAAGAGTTAAAATGATTGGCTAGCTCATCATCATTATCATCGTCCAATATTTGTTCACTGCTGGACATAGGCCTCCTCAATTGCACGCCATCGAGATCTATCTACCTCATAGCTAGGTCATACGACATGACAGGTAATTTAATAGTAGAAATAATAAAAAAGAACGTTGATTTCTTGACGTATGAGGTCCAAGAGTTATCACAACACCGAGAAATATTGATGGACATACCAAGGCAGCCAAGAGAATGCTAAATTTATGTTGATGAAACATATCCTAATTCTATCAACTTGCTAACTTTAAGTATCTATAGATCATCTAATGGCGTCGGAATTGCCGACATTTATTGTCCAAAACAAGTGGATCGCAGAATATTAAACGACAATGATTTGGTATATATATTATATGAGTGACTGTTCGACAACACCATAAATATTTGATAAAAGGTTATTAATATCCATTTATTTATAAATATATTCCTCTCCTTCTTGACATGAAGTATGAATGTTATATGAGGCAAGAATGACAACTAATATACGTGGAAGCTACCAAACTTTCGTCACGCACGGCCTATGGCACGTGACCAAATATTTGAGTGCCTCTCTTATCACTTGGTGGGTAATTGATTCGATTGTCATATGCGTACTTTATATTTTACTTATATCTAACATTATTTTATCGGAATGTGTTACCATACTCGTCCGAAACGGCTTGACCAATTTTTATGAAGTTTTCCATATTTAGTTGATCTGAGAATATCTGCGACTATCTACTCTTTGTACCCCTAAGTGTTTAGGGTTGTCTAACCATTACATTTTTAGATTTAGTCAAATAGCTAGTCTTTCTTAACACCCTTACATTATTTATGTAATTAATCTCTCACGTATCTAGTACTAGCACCTACATCTTCGTTCGCTCGCTGTGCAGAGAAATAATTATTATTTCACGTGCCGACTCGAGGCTCGGACACCGTCAACAAAATGGACTCCAGCTCGCTTTCTCATTATGTAAACTAATCCTCGGCTTAGATAATGCCTACATTACCTGTTAAGTTCCAGATAAGTTGCGGAAAACTCGGACAATAGGAATACTGGTGTCATCAAATTGTATTTATGCTAAGAACGTTTAGTAACGATAGGTAGTTAAATATTAACCCGTCTTTTTTCCCTTACGTTTAAACTGTATTCTTAAAATACTCATGTCAATAAGGCTTCAAAATATTTTAAATTCTTTTACTTTATCAAGATTATTAAGACCGCGAGCCTAGGAATCGAAAATGATCCCAGGCCAGCAGAAATTCGGGGTAAAACTATTGTATGTGTTAATCCTGGTTATAAGCAATCAGTGTACCAAGATTCGTCGAAATCTGTTAAGTGGATTTTGCGTAAAAGAGGAACAAACATCCATTGGATATATCCACTCATACAGACATTCATGTTTATAATATTAGTTGGATTCACGAACCATCAACCACATGATTCATTTTCACATCTAACTTTGATAATAAATGCGGACAAATGCGGACAACATCACATACATTGTTCTGAACCCAAAGTAAGTTGCTAAAGCACTTGTGTTATGGAATTCAGATACAACGAAGGTACCATAATTTAAGTTAATTCTTCCGTTTAAGAAAAGGCCTTAGAGGTACACCAAAACATTCACAGGTTTGCATAATTATAAGTTCAACAGCATGTTGATACAGCTTGCTACAAAATATTGAGCATAAGAAGCGAGCGGGGATCGCACTTATCGTCGCGTTACTTTTTATTGCGCCACACAACCGTCCGCAAAGATAGCGAGGGTCTACACGGCTGTATACTGGGTACCGGCACGACTGGACGCCCTGTATCGATTCATATTTAAAAAGGGCATGTTTTATTTTTCAACCGATCTCAAAAAAACGGTGATTCTCTTTCTTATATTTCAGATTTTTGGACTTGATGATTTTGGTGATCACCGGATTTTAAAGTAATAACGGTATTCTGCTGCCAATTTTTGCTCCGTTTAGTAAACCACAGCCTGTTTTCTGATATATTAAATATCTTAAAAATAGCAACTATTATTTTAGTTCAAGATAAAAAGAAAACACCGATCCCCATCGTTTATTATTTTTAACTCATACGACTAACTAATAATACCAGAACAAATTAAACACAATCGCGACATTCGCATTCCAAATAGAAGCCGGTATGTTTACATTGCAGTTATCACAATATTTAGCAGTAATAGCCCATAATACAAGTGCTTGGCGATCTGAATTTAAATAGATATCTACACTTTGGAACCAGTCTAGACTTTTTATGGGATTGCGACTTAGACTTTTAAATTTGCAACACTTAGGTAAATACTATTTTATAGTGGGTTACAATACAATGTTTTTCGTAAGAGAAAGTAAGTTTTCTTTCTGCTCTATATTCTTGATTTATGATTATATGTATAAATATTTAATTTAACTTATATTAAACAAAATATTTTTTATGTTTGCCAATAGTTTAATATTTAATTAAAAACCTTTTTTACTTACACATCCATTCAATTTACAGAGAAAGTCTTTTCTACTCAATTCGATTCAAATTTCAAAAGTGCAGTCTGATAGAGCAACCTTTTTAACCGATTGTACGTGCACCTGGTGACGTCATAGAAACAATTGTTTTTGTTACGTAGTAGCGAACAAACAAGCATTTGTTACCAGCCAGTGACAAGACGAACGATGTTTTCCTTTTTTTGTTTTATAGAGAGAATTAATTAGATTCAATTCAATTGAAGTTTATTTTTGTATGAGTTTATAAATGGAATGTTTTCTGTTCTAATTAAAAAAATATATGGTGCTCAGTTTTGGTTAAAATGTTACGAATTGAATTTTGATAAAATTATAATATCTAATTATTTCGTCACTTCACTAATTACTTAAACTGGTAATGTTCATGAATAACTGCGTCGAACAAACTGACAACACAATCATTTGATAACACGAAACTTACTCTCTATTCACAGATACTACAATTACGCAATCATAATATTTCAATAACAAGTTTGCTGAATACAATAGGGCGGCCATTTTGCCGGAAGTGCGGCTAGGGAAGGACCACATCCGGGCCGCTTTTGTCCCGGCTAAGGCCCGGCTTAAGACGGCCTTACGTAAGAGCTAACTCTACTTAGGACAAACATTGTTAGGATGTGTGTCTTTGGCCCGTTGTGCATGAGAGCACGGATTCCTTACGAACTAATCTGGGCTGTGGCCTAATGTTCTAGTCAAATCCTATTGTCTTCATTCTAAGTTTGGTTATGATTTATTTATAATGTAATGCGTGTATTGTAATATGTTTTTGATGGATCTTATTTTGATTGTACAGCCGTAGCTTCATGTGTAACCAATGAGAATTAAACACAACAACAATTTATTTGCAGTAGCACAATTCTGATTCTAAAGACTGACGTGCAGATTATATTTGATTTTTAAAGAGTCAAGTAATTAGATAAAAATCGGTCATGGGCAAGTCGGAGCTGTGACACTTAAGATTGCGTACAATATGGCTGGAAAAAAACTATACCAACTTGCTTGCTTAAACTATTTGCTAACCTAAAATTAATGACTCGTGAAAGAGCCACGCATCTAACAACAAACAGCGAAACCTTAGTAACGGGGCTCCTTATAATTATTTTGGTAGAGAGTTCTAAAAACAACAAATAATACCGTTATTAATCATGTGTAATTATTTTCATTAACTGAAAATTTTGACTGCAAGTCTAAAAAGTTTGTAAAAAACAATTGAAGCAACACATTCCCCACAACACAAAGGTCGGCTTTTTGTATGCATTCTTCTTTCAACTATTAACTATCAATGAATACCTACAGCCTACATAAATGCAAAAACCAATTAATCTTCAAAGTATAACAAAAGCCAAGCACTTTAGAATCAACAGAATCGTCAAATTGAATCCTACACCGGTGGCACTCAAAATTATTGAATTCACAATCATGTCGAGATCTACAATCCCTAAGGGCCATGTCTAACACAACGGCTATTGACACACGTAAATCAAATCTATTCGGTCTATTGAAGCGGTGTCCATTGACGGCCGTGTTCGCCGCACAAAGCATCGCATATTGGACAACCAGCCGTGAATATTGTACACTTTTGTTCGACATCATTGTTTGAATTGAATTTCGAGTTTTGTTTTAGTTTCATACTGGTGTCGGTCGGAAAGGTTTTAAATGAATTGGTTGGGTATTGGTATAGCTATCAGTGTGGATACCCAGGAAATGTGTTTTGATTTAGATTTCTACCGTTCTATAACATTTTTTATAACCATTTTTTTTTTATAATGCCTTGTCAAATAAATTTAATAAGGAAGCGTAATAATTTTTCGTTTATATTTAGGTATAAGATTTGATTATTTGCCACTGTCCATACGGCAAAACCTTGAGATGATGTTTTAGTGCTAGATCGTTGAAATGATCGTTGATGGAGTTCATAATTGAAATTTATTATTTGTTTTTCATATTTTTACTTAATTATTGTTATTAGTGATAAGATGGCGTGAATTTATTAGTGCGTACATATTTAATTTAAATTAATTTATTTAATATTAATAACACTATACTGTCACTATACTGTTCCACCACAATGTGAAGAATACAATAAGCGAACAAAGCCTAATAAAACATTTATTGAAGCAAAAAGGAAATTTGCCACATCAATACATATAAGAGAAACAACACAAAATTGAAAGGCATATTACCGAATATCTCACGATAAATCTCGGCTCGGGCAGTGAAATAAAAAACCACATTCATATGCTGTCGATAGGAGCTAAAATACTGATATTTCCACGCACTTATAGTGTGGCCCAAAATAACTGTAATCATTCACAGAAATTGGCCCCGGCACTTTTCTGCCGCGACCCGCATACTTAGAGGGAAATTGGAAAATACACGGATGTAAAGCTAGTTTATTAATAACCGGATTATATTATAAATGCGAGAAAAAAAATTGTTGATATAGACTAATGAGAAATCCATTTGCAAACTTTAAGCTAAAGTTTAATAAATAAA
Source organism: Trichoplusia ni (assembly GCF_003590095.1). Lineage (NCBI taxonomy): Eukaryota > Metazoa > Arthropoda > Insecta > Lepidoptera > Noctuidae > Trichoplusia > Trichoplusia ni. Next base: position 9,030,765 of record NC_039480.1, read on the forward strand.
TAAAAAAATATGACTGCGCGGATAGCAGAGTGGTTGTGGCCACCACGCCAAATCACTGAGTGCGACGTGTCACGGGTTCGCTCCCCGCGTAGGTCAAGCATTTGTGTGATCCACGAATGCTTTAGTCTGGGTGTCTTTGTGCATGTGACTTGAATGTTTGTGAAACCCCGCGCGAAAGAAAAATTAAACTGCTTAATAGACATAATATTTATATAATCGTAATCCGTTATGTAACGATGAAGAAATTTCGCTTATTTACTTTAAAATTTAAAGGTACCATATGTGTGTACACGTGATTTTGTAGTTTACCAGGAATATGGGTTTTGATTCCACCGAGTGAAAAACCAAGGAAAAAAGTAAAATATTCATATACAGGTTTTCTAATCTTCAGTTTATTTGTACTGAGATCTACAAAGCAACGAAAAGCTAACAAATTTCGCAACATTTATTAGTGAATATTCAAATAACATAAATTTAGCCTACATCTTATGCTTGCAGTCTGAAATAGTAAAACAATTCGTTTCAAAATGTATAAAAAAATATAGTTTCCTGTATCAAAAATCCTTTATTGTTGGATGAAAACAGAAAATATCTGCGTATTTATTTATATTCGTCAAAATGTTAAAAAATCTACAGATATTTAAAATATTGAATATCTCCAATTATTTATGTTTTCAGGCATTTGTAATTGCTGTTACAAAGTAAATAAAAAGTCCAATGAAGAATTTTATAGTATGTTGTATGGCCTTTGCCTACGATTTCAATAAATCGTTTTATTTGTAGTTAACTTTGCAAGGGGGCTGCTACAGATGTGTAAATTTCATATCCGTACAGCTTTGTTCAATTTTGTCATTGACAGAAAATTTTAATTCTATGAATAATAACATTTCTCTTGCCACCTCCATCTGATCATATTTAAAAACCGTTTAAAAGTCAAAAAGTGAAAGAAATTTGTGCAACTGTCACTTCTTTAAACGGGCAGATCCAGTATAAAGAAGCTTTTGTTCCTCGTCAATGGGTACGAACGAGTTGGTAAGAAGCAAAAATCTATTTATCAAAGTATCGGTCTGCATCTTTGAGCCCATTTCTCAAACAAGATTAATTACGATACGACAAAACTGAAGGCACCATATTTATGGATTTCAGAAATCGTGGCCGGTTTAAAAATTATGATGTGATATTCATCTATAACGTCCCTCACTCTTATGCGAAGTAGAGTGGCTGAAATATGTCACTAACATTTTTTTGTATAAATACAGGTCAACTGTGTGAGCCTCCTGCTAACTATTAACTTGCGGATGAAAAGAAAACACAAATTACAAAACAAGAATTAAGTAAACATACAAGAATAATTCAATAATTAAGTAATCAATGGTCCGATATTCGACATTGAATTCTACTTCGAATACTAAAAGGCTATTTATTATAATACGTGTAGATTACAACAATACAATATCTAGGACAAATAAAAAAGCAAAATGGCGAGAAGTTCACAAGTTCTATTTCAGAACTTGAAGAAAACCGCGCGAGCATAATTGGCGTTAATTAAAAATAACAATCGAGGGAGAACGAAAGCAAATTGGATTTGGTGTCTAATGAAGAGAAACTAAACAAAGCCAACGTCTTAGCTTTAATCGTTTTACAACTAGAAACACTGTGTCGTATTGTGTTGGCAGACGCTGAAAGCTTTCTTACGTGTTCTTTCTCTGTGCACGTTATTTACACAATGTCTAAGTTAAATTGGTGATATGTTATTAGGCGATTGTGTTACAGTTTCGGTGGGTCGGTACATACTTAATATTGAGATAAAAACACGACTAATTATTCAAAAGTAAGTCACGCATGACGATTGAATTAAGAACGAATAAGGTTTCGAAACTAGTTTTCAACAACTTTAATGGAATTTACTTAGAAAAAACAGAATATACTTTCACGTTACATTGTATCTATGATTAAGGGCAATATTGTCTTAATATTGTACTAGTATCAGCTGAGATCTGACCGCTGGCAAACTGCGAGTACCTACATCAAAGAAAGCGTTCAGAGCCGTCCTGTTAAATGGCGAGGTGTCAAACTGAAATTTATCTGTCAGTGCGAAAATTCAAAGCCGTAACGTCAGAGTCAAACTTAGTAAAGCATATAATAATAATAAAATTATAATAAAATATTCAACAAAACACAGAAAAAACGATCGTGCTCATCACACAAACATTTGTCTTGGGAATCGAACTCACGACTTCCGGTATAGCAGTCCGGGCCACTAGACCAAAAGGAACAAGAGGGTCTTTAAAATTCAAATATTAAATGTAATAAACTTTATACTTAAAGAATTACATTAAAAAATTTGGTCTCCATCTATTTGCCTCAAAACATTTAAAGCGACGACAAACGGAACCATCGTCAGCGCCCTCCGTTACGAAACCTAGACGTCTAACGCCAGGCCACAGTGCTACATTAACCACAGCTCAAAAGAGGTGAAGCATTGAAATTTTAATACGTCTCGCGTCTGATTGCAATACTACATATTTAAACTGTAGCCAAGCATTGCTATTTTTAGATTAGATTCTAAATGTATAATGTTAACGGGACGTGTTGTTGGATTTAAATGAAATTATCTTAGTTTACAACTTTGAACTATGATTTTCATAGAAAAACACATGCATTTTTGAATACACGCAAATATATTTTTAGAATTAAGTGTGGTGACTGAAAAAATCGTACAATTTGAACAGAAAAATGCCTAGTGAAAGCAAATCTGCGTCAAAGTGCAGCTAATAAACTAAAAAGTGCTGGCTCGGAGAAAATCCAGCTCTCCTCCGTCATCCGGCAGATGAAAGCACTTTGAACGAAGTGTGTGTAGGCTTCGCCTAAAACCCAGGATAAACTCGTTAGGTTGCAATTGTACGCCTGAAATACGAATCTGAAACGAACTTACTATATTAATCAATCTGTATTTGATAAAAAAAAGGTTTAGTCCGTCAAAACGACGACCTCCGTGGTCGAGTGGCGTACGTACCGGTTTCAAGGTGTCGCTAGCTCTGAGGTCCCGGGTTCGATCCCCGGTCGGGTCAATGTAAAAATTCAAATTTCTACATTGTCTCGGGTCTGGGTGTTTGTGGTACCTTCGTTGTATCTGAATTCCATAACACAAGTGCTTTCGCAACTTACTTTGGGTTCAGAACAATGTATTTGATGTTGTCCGCATTCATTAATTAATTAAAAGTATTAGTTACGTATTTTTTAATTTATCTCGCAAACACAAAATTAATGCGATACAGTGATTTAAAATCTCGTGTGACGTCACTTACTAGTACGGTTTTTACTAGCAGGTGATGTTTTTAGCCCCCACTACCAAACTTAAGTGCTCTTTATCTTCCTTACTTATTAATGTGTCCTTTTCAAGGGTGGGAATACTTTCTTGATTTAAAGGTGGTTACTTATTGGTGGTTCATTAACGAAATGAATGTTTTTATAACATAACAACAATTTTCTATTATTTTAGTTTTGTAACAGCATCTATAAATAATATGAAACTATATTTGAATATGTAACTTGACTATAAATAAATTTATCACCAAACTTCGTACATAATAACCCAATAACTAGATAGGAACGAATCTGGACCAAACTACCAAACTTGGATACTCGATTAGATTCCGAGTTTTAGGGTAATTTTGTAATGTATTTATAAATACCTATACATATAAACCAAGTGTGGGTGTATTGAGTGATAGACGAGATTGATCGATTTCGATACTATACTCCCGCAAATGTTTGCCTTTTTGTGTTTCGAGAAAATATTATAATGCTACTTAAATAAATATATAAATCATGCTTGAAAATAAAAAATAATGAACTGGATCTTTTGTTACACACATAATTATAAAATTAGAAACAAATTAGTTACAAATATGTAAAGAAAAGTAATAATCACAGGCATAAAAATGACACTGACCGCAAAGAAGAACTCTTCAAAGAGCTGATTCCTTTTCCATAGATACTTCAAGACACAGATAAACATTTACCGTAGGGTTTAATTTACGCACTTGTTGCTCCACCCTGCTTCACTCGTAGTTTCAATTAACTATATTGCCACGTGGCGTGAATTCGTTAGCGACGGCCCCTATTCTAATGTCAAGCGAAAATCGGATTGATATTAAGTAAGCCAAAGATTGAATACACTGTCAATCTAGATTTAACTTAATTATGAACGAGATGACATTTTGATGTTAATATTGGGTACGGGTAATAAGCATGGTTGAAAATATTTTAGCTTAAATTTTATTTTAACAAAATAAACCAAAATTTAACCATACTTATCATTCCTCTATTTTTCATAATAATTTAAATTAAACTTCGCATACCATGTAAATAAAAAAAACAATCGCAAATATGGAATAAACATTTTATTAATTCTATCGCATTCGATAAAACGTAGCGAGCACCATCTTTGTAGGTACTTTTAGAATGCAAGTCTCGAATTAAGAGCAAGATAAATAGTCCACTGCACTACAGAGAGAATTAAACTTTTCCTACTAGTTGTCACCTCGTAAATCTTCCATTAGCTTCCTCTATTCCGGGAGCATTCGAACGCATTGAAATAAAGCTGAACATGTTTGATTTATTTCGAACAATACTTTTAATCATTCTTATAAACAAACAACTCATATCTATACTAATATATAAAGCTGAAGAGTTTGTTTGTTTGTTTTTTTGAACGCGCTAATCTCAGGAACTAGTGGTCCAAATTGAAAAATTATTTTTGTGTTGAATAGACCATTTATCGAGTAAGGCTTTAAACCATCACGCTGCGACTAATAGGAGAGAAGATATAATAGAAAATGTGAAAAAAACAGGGCAGGTATAAATCATAACTTATATCTTCCACCTACGGGGACGAAGTCGCGGGCAACAGCTACGAAATAACGATTACTGTAACCGATATGACGTAAAATATATTTTCACTCAAGCTTACTATCGAGCGCTGTTGAAATAGCATCTTCGTCAAATTAGGTCACTATCATGTTAGGGTCATGTTAAATACCAACTCATATTTAACTCGTGTTTCTTGATAAATGTGTCTCGCTCATACCTAAGTCTGGTATAGAGTCTGTCCATCACTAACACCTCAAAGCACTGCACACTCTACCAATCCCCGCTGAATATTGAAGACATGTGTGGATTCTGTTTCACCCAGAGGATTGCCTTTTACCTTCCTGGGATGTATGTTACATGGCGTGTGTTATCCGAGTCTTTGTGTTCTATCCGAGAGCCACGCGCAAAGCTTGCAAGCCTGAGCCCTTACTCCGAGCTGATCTTTGAGAACTCGACTTGACTGGCCTGTTGGTCTAATGGTAAATAACCCTAACTGCTACACCGGTGGACGTGGGTTCGATTCCCGCCCCGGAAAAATGCTTGTGTGATGAGCACACTATAATTTTTTCTGTGTCTAGGTGTAATTTATCTATATTATGTATGTATTTAGAAATATTAAAGTGTGTCTATCTAATGTAATTGTCTAGTACTCATAATACGAACTTTGCTTAGTTTGAGACTAGATGACGTTATGGAATATTATTATATGATATATTATGGTATATATTATATTACATTTTATGTAGTTAAAATAACATAAAAATTGTAGCTTATATATATAATAACTACTATTTTATGTTAAGTGTACATAACAAATCATTTTATACACTTACTAGCTGTTGCCCTCGACTTCGTCTGCGTGGTTAGAAGATATAAGTTAGGAATTTTTGAGAGGAAGCCCTCGAAGATGAATATTTTTCCCCGTCTTTGCCACATTTTTCATTGTATCTTCGCTCCTATTAGTTGCAGCGTGATGTTATGTAGCCTAGAACCTTCCTCGATGAATAGTCTATTGAACACAAAAATATTTTTTTAATTTGAACCTGAGATTAGCGCGTTCAAACAAACAAACTCTTCACCTTTATATATTAGTATAGAGTATAGATAAATGTTAAATTACTATATGTTTTCGGAGTCTGCGGACTCAACACCGATTAAGTTTCACACATTATCAACGTAAAGCTATCTCTTGAAAAGAGCGTAAAAATGCATAAATTAAGGATTTAGCACAGTTGGTGTCGTTACGTTAATCCAGCGTTAAAAACGAATTCAAAGTAAATCCCTTGACTGAACGTTTAGTGTGGAATTTCACGTGAATGCAATTAAATTTGTTGTTTAATGAAGGAGCTTTACTCCTGTTTAATTTAAAACCTTTTAGTCGCATAATTTTGTGTTTAATAACAATACATTAATAGGAGAAGAAATGTTGTTAAATTTTAAGGAACCTGCAATATACTATGATGAAAATAATTGGATTTAAATTAGAATGACTTTCAAAGAATATTAAAAATATTTCACATCGCTGTCTATTTATAAGCTTCTTCCAGGAATTCGTTCATAATCTGGTTGTGAAAAACTTTAGTGTTGTGGTTTATTATTTTTTTAGTTTCTTTGTTAAATAAACAATTACAATATGAAGTGCTCCACACTTTATTCCAAGTCGTTGTAAAACTAAAACAGATTTTGCTAAAACTTTATAATACACAGATTTTTACACTCATCCGGCTCGAAGGATCAAATGTTAAGCACCGAGCTGAAGAACTGCACTGATATAAAATAAAACAACACTGTTTGGTCTGCGAGAGAGTCATATATTGAAAATACTTCAAAATACATATGTCAACTCATGTAACGAAACCATAGCGCGATCTAATTCGACGTCAATACCATCTATCGCGCTATGGTTTAACAAATTACTATAATATTACATTTTGCTCTTGAACATAAATAATCAATAATATGGAAAACCGGTGTGAAGAAAATGTGTGATCTTTTTTCTTATAATCATGCAGTCTTTTCATGTAAAATCTGATACTGCAAAAAAAGAGATAATTTGTAAAGATACGTTTTAATTTAATTTTGATAGCTGTGGTGGAAAGTTACAGTTACATGTGTATCGGGCTCCAAGAAGGAAATAAAATTAATATTGTTAAAAATCCTCAAAAAACATATTTTCATAAGACTGTGACTCCATAAGGGCCTAAAACCTAGATATAATAGATTTTTGCTTCTTATGTAATATTTAGAATTACTTTTATTTTATTTTTTCATGAAAATAAAAATTTTTTATGAGAAAATCGCAAAAATTTATATGTTTTTTCCAGTACTACACCGATTACGCCGAAACGTCTGGTCTGATTAGTTACCTATTCAAAATCAAAACATTAAACAGAAACAAGTGAGTAGTGTTATCATGTTTCAAGAGATGTATTTTAAAACAAGCTAAGTGGACGGTTAACCCCAAACACGACGTAATACCTAACACACTGAATTAACACAATAGCAGTTCATCAAACTATTGTAAACTACCCTTAATCTTACCTACGAACGTCAAGAAATACCCTGACGAGGGTTCGTGCAATCCCGGCGAACGCAAACAATGAGCGCGAGAATTTGTAAATCCCGGAAATATTAGTCCGGGAATTCATAATTATGATCACGTGACCTTATTCACTTTAGTATTTCCCTCTTAATATTTAGATTCATACGAAATTCAGTTATTTTTCTATAAATATTTTGTTTGATATATTTATGCAGAGTTACTCATCTAGTACATGGCTAAGACTGATTGGTTACAATACAAATACATCGAGGAAGTATTTGACTAGTTTTTTTAGGAAATAGAAGAAAGGCCTCTTGCCTTTTATTTATTTATCAAAATGTCTCTACTTCACACTACGATATGAAAGAGACAGTATTAGACTGCTAAACATTAGATCATAAAATGTACCAGAAAATTCTAATGTAATTTTACACATACATACACCAGTATACGTCTCTCCGATGTCAGTGGCATTCGGGTTCCCATATAAACTGTATTTATTATTTATCTGCCCGTAGGGTTGCCAGAAAAATTGGATTTTTGCCTAAATTAACCTATAAAACGCTGCGTACGAGTGAATCGGGGATTATTGTTTTTTACGATTCAAATAACAGATTTGTCACTTGCGAGAGTCACGGGACGTGGAAATATTACTTTGTTTGTTCAGAGAATGGGTTATTATATGGTAAATAACCCAAAACCCATTCCCTGAATTTAATAATCTAGGTTTATGATTTGATTTATATAGGATAGCCGAGTGCTTGAGGTCATCACGCCAAACCCACTGTGCGCGACATGTCGCGGGTTCGATCCCCGCGTAGGACAAGCTTTTGTGTTATCCACGAATGCTTGTTCTGAGTCTGGGTGTCTCTGTGCATGTGAATTGTATGTTCGTGAAACCCTCCGCGATACAAGCATTAAATTCCTTGCTGCGTGAGTCGTTTTAAAAAAAAACTATTACATCAAAGCATTATAAACCTAATAACGTTTAAAAAGGAAACATCGTATTTTTGGTCAATTTATCAATATCTGGCAACAAGCGGACGTTACCACTAACCAATGGAAGCCCTTGTGGAACCCTTTTTACAAAATTTATGATACAACCTCCTTACTGAGTTCCTTACGAAATAAATAAAAAAATCTAGCGCCGTATTCGATTTCGCATACATTAAACCTTAATAGGAATATTTGTAACGAACCTTTCTCCGTATGTTTTGGATTTTTTTACGTATGTTATTCTAAATGTTTTTGTTATGTAAAGATAAATGCATTATTTAGTAAAATGTTCCATTTTGCGGATATTTGAAGCTTTGTGTGTAAAGAGATATTTTTCATTTGTATTTGTTGGATAATACTAAGTTAAAAAATTAAAAACATACCAAAATTATGAGTAATTCATACACCACAGTTTTTTTACCTAATCAGTATTATAGTTAATAAAAAAAGACCAAAAACATTGGAATACAAACACTTCTTTGGACAGTCATTTGTTTTTAATTTCGAATCTATTACTATCAAGAGAATGTTAGAGGGAAAATAAATTCATTTGGTAATGTTAGTAGCCTTTATCCAAGGTTGCCGGCCATTATTCAGGGTAATAAATATACATCAACCGCTCACAGAACGATTCGATGAGGGAAACTTGTTTTTAAGACTTTGTTAAAGCTTACTGCTAAAGGCACGACTGAAAAACGGATATGGTAGAAGAAAAAAAATCTCAGTGACATGGACCGACATTAATCGTGGTTTAGGATGAGTTTACCTATATTTCCTGTAAAACAGGAAGTTTCGACTGATTACACTTTTAATTGATTTAAATATTTTGTCTCTCACATACCTGTTACAAAGCTAAAACTAAGCTTTGTTTGTTTCAATATTTTTAAATAAAGTCTGTGAGCTGCTTTAAGTAAAATACCTACTCATTTAAGTATATGTAAGTGAACTATTATCGATCTTATTGCGATTAGAAAAAGTAACTCCGAAATAATACTTGAGTTAAATCAAACTTGGTTATTCTGTTGGTGTTCATATCCTATATACAGCCAGCCACACCTACGCAACCTTAAGAATAACAACTCCCAATATGAACCGGTCAAGTACGACTCTGACTCGCACCACCAATATGACAGACACACAGATTACTCACTTAATATCATCGTTATTTTTAGATAGTATTTGTTTTTATGGTGGCAACGGACATACATCATCTGTGTAAATTTCATCTCTTTTGCTATCACAAAGGACAAACAGCAGTACGCCAGTTTTACTCTTTGCTTAAGGAACCCTAAAAAAGAGATTTCGTTACTCTTGTTTAAGCAAAGCGTAAATTATTTGTCGCACAGTCTATGGGCAGTCCGTATCTTATCGAAACTTTGTAACTTGCGACAAAGCGATTGTAAATGCGAAAATAGAGAATTACAAGAACTGTGAACTCGCGATAAAGACTTACTCTCAACGATCATTTATAACTTTCAATCTTTCTAAGTAACGTCTGATTTGTGACCTTTTAAATAATACGTTGAATATTTTCGTATCTTTTAATTGTTGCGTTAGAGTCTACATTTCGTCATAAAAGGTTAATGAATTTTAGGTTAAGCTGTAGTTAATACATCCGTTAATGGATAGGTGACATCTATGGCGTAATGAGGATACCGACTGTTATTTATATATTTTTGACAGTCGTTACAGGGAGTTAGAAGCTAGCAACAACCAATCTTACTAAGTGTACCTTAAGTGTTGCCCAGGTAACTTGGTTGTTAAGGTCAGATAGGAAATCACTGTACCACTGTTTTGCTTTATACTTAGCTGTAGCTGAAAACTGCCCCCAAAATAGTTATGAAAATTCTGATGGTGATTATCTTTTATTACACCTTAGATATTATGATTGATGAGTATTGAAATAAGTTAATCAGTATCAAATCTTTTCTAAACATAATAATAATTTAAATTGCGCCTCTTTGAAGAACATAGCTACGAGTATTATTTTTTTTAATCCAGAAGTTAAATATTACGTGAACTGAAATCAGATTTACTTGAATTTTGACGCTCTCGTTCATTTCATTTGGCGCTACTCGAGCATTACTTATATGAGAAATAAACTGTGCATGCTTAGCTTGAGTCTGTTACGTTCAAAATCCCTATTTCATAAAAGCTTTAATTACTAAAATCATGTCATCATAAAAATAAGTAAAGTAAAAGCTGTATAAAAGTAATATAATACTGATCGTCTGACTAGTTTCGGATCCAAACAGATTCCTCAATCATGAGCCCCGGCGGGGGCGGGGAAATAAGAATAGGAAAGTCGAAAGAAGGTTAAGCAATTCTAACTGATGACACTAAACGGGCGGGTTACCTAAAATATATAAATATACTTCTATAACCCTAAAGTGAAACTAGTTAAAATACGCCAACCAAAGAAAACATCAATAATTCATTCAGAACGACAATAAATAAACAGCTGACACACGAAATCTCTCAGATCATATCCTCAAGCAGGCTATAATAATGAATTTTACATCGCACATTCATATCGCAATCGATAATGGAAGCGAACAACAGTCGAGAACCGAGTGCTTTCTCTTGTAAGGCCTTACAAAAAGTGGCTTTCGATAAACTTGGGCACAATACACCCATTCTATCGAACGGCAAGTTTTTTTAATGGTCACTGCCGGATTGTTTATATCTTTCGTATCTGAAGTTTTATTAATTCCCGGCGCTAAATATTGGACGTAATGTACAAGAATTGATTGTGAAAGTTTTTAATGGCGATCGTTATTGTTATACTTATAAAAGTATTTTTGTTTTTGTTAGCTTTTGTAGATTGTAGCGCGGGGATATCTCGTTAGTATTGTAGACTAAGCGATTACCAAAATATAAAACTTTTCTTTTCGAATAAAAGTATTTTTTGTGCCGATTTCTATGACGCATTTAAAATCAATGAATCTGGTAGGCTTATGCTGACAAAGTGCGCCATCTATTTTGTACCACACATTACTCATCATTAGTTCAATTCGTCTGTTTCGTTTTTACAATAAGGCGAGAGTTTTTAAACGTTACACTTTTATTTTAAGCCACGTTATTTGGATCTGACAGCTAACCTTCGCTAAAACGTATATTAAGAAGTCATTTCTGTTTTTATTCCAGTTTATTTAAATAAAAATGCAGAAAGCTTCTTACCTAAATAATGTTAGCCTAATTAATACAAAGCAACGTCTAAATCCGTTCCATGTGTTCCTCTTCCCACTCAAGTTAGCATTACGCCGACAAAATGGTTGATTTAATATTGTATTTAGATGCGAGGTTGCTAATGCTTGCATTGCGTTGTTTATTTGCAGAACGGGTACATACCCACATGCTCTACTGAATAATGGTCCGTGTGCCTTTATCATACTAAGGCACCACAGACTAAAGATATAAGTAAGACGGGTGTAGTAACTTGATTTATAAGCGCTTTTATCAAAAACTGTTATCGTAGAGATGTTGGGGAAAGACCCCACCACGCTTGTCCATTACTACCACTCTTTTAAATAAACCGACAATGGTAACCAGCGAAAACACTGATTGACTGCCGTGGAACCCGTAACAAAATGAATCAGAAGAAGTAAATAAATAAATAAATAAATCTACATATAATAATATCTACTTAAATATGTAAAAGTAAGATTCTCTTCCTTGATTTTAATATTAAAATGTTAAAAAGCGCTCTTCATCCTCTCCTCTAAAAAACTAATTTTGCTGTGCCCGACAGGGTCCATAATTGTTTCTCTTAATTTTACCCACCAGCTTTGTACACATTATGGAATGCAATTAAGTTATTGATTGATTGATTAAATGGGAGGAGCCGAAAAAAATATTTCTACTGTTACGGCTGAAGAAACGAGATGCCGCTATTCTAAACAGTATATACCGCTGCTGAAGCAAAACTTCCACAAGGTCATGTATATCAGCGTCAGAAGAGTCAATAGATACCCGTATGACTAATAAAGCAGTTACCATCATTAGGTCTTCTCTATTCGGGGATATTGGAACAACCAGGAAATTGCAATAGTTCGGTAAATTCAGTCGTCCCGTATCCGGTTCTGAGAATATACGTGTTACCCTGGAGTAGGTAGTCTACTCCAAACAATTGGTCTAATCTCGAAGACGTTGATCTGAGGCAGCTAAAATGGACGTTTTGCAAGATCATGTAATGCATTCTCCAACTCTGAAAAAACAAACGGGTCACGAATTACTTTTTTCAGAAATGTTTTTTCCGAAAATTGGCAATGCTATTTTTCCATATCTATATAGTCTATTGTTTTTAGGAGCATAAAAATGTGCAATATTATTTTGTGCATATCTTTTTTTAAATACATAACCAATAAAGAGTTGTTTTGTCCCCAAGTTCCACTACCTATTCAGATGTCATCCACGGCGGCGACACCATGATGGACTGACTACTGCTTCTAAGCCTACGAGACCATACCGTCCTCAAAAACCTTGAGGTGGCTCTCGTTAGTCGTCATATTTCAGATGAAGTAGAAACTGCGGTGGTTTTATCTCTCCTAATCCCTCATTCATAAGAAGCTGCTTTGTGTTCTCGTCTCTCAATACAGCAGCCTTTTAACCAATGCGTACTGGTAAGGTGTGGGGTAGTAGGAGAATTAAAAGTAAAATCGACCCATTGTGTAATTAAATTTCGTGGAATTTGCTGTAATATGTGCTCACGCGAACAGGCTTTTTCTCTGCGCGAACGGATTTGATTTTTTGTAGTATGTACTATCCGCATTTCTTCTTTTCTCTTTTAGGTTTTGTTCGATTCGTCACCGCCCGTCGCATATATCTTACTATTAAAAAATCAAATTATATAAGATAATTAAACAGTTGTGTTTGATTCATGTCAATCTTATATTAAAATTCCGATCAATTTAACATTATTCTTTGTTTTCTGCTGACCCTCAGATTATTTAGTCATGATTATGATTCTGCTAGCTCAAAGTTTTAGCCGCCCTGCACTCCCTACATTATACTCCTTTGAGACTAGGTAACTTAACGTCCGAGTGCAAATATCGCTGGTATTTACAGAGGGGCCCCTAAATAAAGTTGAGATATATATGCATTAGTCGGTCTATAAAATCTAAAGGTAATATTGATAAAGGATAACAAAGCAAACTACTGTATTCGCACGATCATTGTTTGGTCTAATGTTTGTAGGTTTCCATATCCAAAGGATTAAAAACGAACCTTATTACTAAGCCTAAACAGTCTATCTGTGCGGCCGTCTGACTGTCCATTTGTCTGCCTGGCTGACTATCACCATGATGTATCTCACGAACCACGATAGCCAGACAGTTGAATTTCAACAGGTGATGTATTTAAATTGCCACAATAAGCCGTGAGTCTCGGTTTTTTTTTCCAGCCCGCTTTTGCTAATAGGTAAGGCGTCGACTCGTCGAAATGATCTATTCATTTACAAAACAGGCTTGATATATAAATACTATCATGTCAAAAACTAGAGGGACTGGAGACAGAAATTAAAATCGATTTAGTTGACCATATACAAAAATGTGGAAAATATCAATGTGACAGAATTTAGTATAATAATAACACCACGAAAACGCATAAAAAATTCAGATCGGAGCGTAAAACCTGAATTATGAACAGCCAATAGCGAAGTCTTTATTAAACCATATATGCGAAACATAAATTGCTTATACAAGTTAACGTTAGGGATGCGACATTTTATCGAAAAAAAACAAAGATACCATTTCGGCAAAAATATAGAGCAGATAAAATTATGACATATGCTTGGAAATAAACTCCGTGTTTCGGAAGGCACGTTAAATTGTGGGTCCCGGCTGTTATTCCTACATCTTTGACAGTCGTTACAGGTAGTCAGAAGCTTGAAAAAGTCTGACAGCCAGTCTAACCAAGGGGTATCGTGTTGCCCAGGTAACTGGGTTAAGGAGGTCAGATAGGCAGTCGCTCCTTGTAAAACACTGGTACTTAGCTGAAACCGGTTGGACTGGTAGCCGACCCCAACATAGTTGGGAAAAGGCTAGGCCAATGATGCTTGGAAATAAACTGGCATCTAAATATTGCTACTACTATATAACGAACAAGAAAATTGAAGCACCGCGTTCCTGACTTTCATTAAAAGTCTTTTATTTTAAATTCACAATAAATGTCATTAGTGTCACAAACCTGTATAATTTTGAATATGTCAGTAAATGAATGGATTGCGTGAAGATATATGAGAAAAATATATATAAATAATAATGGTCATAAATGGAAGCAAAATACACAATGCAGCGTCTTCAATACTTAGGAAAAAGACAGGAAAATCATTATATCCAGGTCAAAGTTTAGTTTATTTAGTTTGTCCAAAAAACTAGTAACATTTTCTCAAACTTTCTTGACGTTTTACACATTATTGAAAGCATCATGCGTATTAATACAAAAGACTATCGATATCGACTTAAGCACATCACTATGTATGTACATTATAACCAAACGAACGAGGGAAGGGGCAAGCATTAAAACGCCGCATCGAGCGTTTTTATTCGCGCGATAAGGATGCCCAGTCAAGCTCTTACACATCGTACGAGCCTCGCTTTATTATGACTATATTGTATTCGGAATGTTTTTAAGACAATTTAGCTTATAATCTTGAAGAACTTTGTAAAAATTGTGCAAAATGTCGTTTCATTTCCAAAACATGTTTTTTTTTGCTCTCCATGCAAGAAACACATACACCACCAATTCTATATTTGCTAACGGCAAGTAATTTATTACTAACATATCAAGAGGCAAACTGTTTGTTACTACATTATTTTTTCCTTTGACATTTGACATTCATTCGTTTATAGTTCATAGTTGTTATTTTAGCCTTCTCATTTGAATTTTAACAAAGGCTTAAAAAAACACAAGTGAGTAACACACAAACATTTTAAAATACCAAACACTAAAAAATATAATGCCATCGTGAACACTTTAGCACAACGTTACGCGTGTATTAAAATACAAAAAGCCGAGATAAAAAATATTTTATTTAACATTTATTAAGCATAAACATGGTACATAATTATCCTGTGGTGCATTTTGTGTTCTATCACGTTTTTATAACGGCGTCAAGATACGCCGCGGAGATTATGTTCGTGAAGCGACTTGTTTGTTCGACATTTTCTCTTATCAAGCTTAATGTGGTGTTTATATTGTCGTTGTTTTATCAAATATTTTATATTGAATTTTTCAGGTGCCTACTCTGTAAGAACTTTCCGGCGAGGTTTACAGAGCACTCTGATTAGTTGTAAGAAGTAGAAAGAAGTTTTTTAATGAATTTACTTATAACTTTTTTTGTATACAAGTAAGCAATAGCCAGGCCTCCTAGATTCGTACCTATACAGTGACCTAAAACAAGATTGGTACTACCGTAAACTACCACTTCTACAACACTGTTAGTTAAAAAAACTAAAGCAAGCGCTAAACGGAAAAGCATTACTTAAATTTGAAAGTCACTACGAATTGTGCGTTTTGTTTCCCAGTCATTGTATGAATTAAATAAAACGCACATCCCTCGGGACTGACCTGTAGGTTGTTTCCGTTCTTTAGCAACTCAATTTAACACGAAAAAGGCGTGCGGTATAACCGGACTATAATGAAATTTAACGTATTATAATTTTATTTATACATTGTGTTCTAGTAACTGTGTGTACAGAACCCGCCAAAATTGTTTCATTAGCATTCCCTTGACCTAAAAATGCAAATTAACTTTTATTAAACAGTGTTTCTTTTTAATTAAACGAAAGCATGTAGTTCGCTCATTTTGAAAAATGCAGTTTTTTAATGCTTTGTTTTTAGTTACTCGTCGTGAAGTTTTAGTTGGAGAATTTTAAGGTTTTAAACAAAAAGCTGGTTCTGTTATTGGGGCCATGAGTAGGGTCCATACTGTTCTCAATTATAACACACCATCTGTTAACATGTATGTATACTGTGAAAGTAAAATATTGAATATTGACTACAAAATTTACAAATTCTCACGTTTTTTTAATTTCTCCTTTGTTTGTGGTTCCAGTTGGACTGATGCAACTCAATTTTGAGTCACTTACCGATAAGATAACCGACTGAAATTTTCAGGGTAGCTTCAAATCCGATGACAATACAATTTTCAACTATATCTAAAAATGCCAGGTTCCATTTTGATATAATTTGAATGGTATTAACGCTATTAATATTTCCTGTTGGTATACTAAAATTACATAAATCATATTTACATAACACGAAATAAGAATCTGAATTTGAAAGTCTTTCTGTGTAGAGACGAAGCCTAAACCAATCTTCCTCTGCTTACCCTTTTTTAGGAAACAACCTTCACCTACGTGTTGTTATATTCGACAAAGGGCAATACTGAGGCGGGAATCCATCGCGCTCTTAACGTGCCATTACCGGCGAACGTGATCAATATGTCAGGAACTATGTGATAGAGCCATTACGTTTTACGCTACCCCTAGTATTTGCTTTCCGTTTGACGTGTTTTAGTGAACTGTTTTTGCTCTAATTTTGCTATTTTCGACGTTGGCTGTAAGCAGTTAAACCTTGATAAATGTCCTTGAAAATGGTTTATGAGGATAGAAGTGCAGTTAGGTTTTGAAAGCATTTTTGTGGTATCAGGTACTTATCTAATGGAATGATTAACAAAATTAAAGAGAACTCTAAGTTTTATAAATTTGAAATATATCTGGTTTTTGACGTGAGATTGGCAGTTGCTAAGAAAAAGTCTAAGTCCGTCAGCCAGCCTAAGATCAAGATTCTAATCCCTAGTCATCTCAATCTATCATTTCAATTGCTCCTACATATTAGAAAAATAGAAAACGGTAGATACCTAAATTAAATTAGTATATAGTTAAATAGTTAAGACGGCTACGCACGTCTACGCTCCGTAGACGGGCTATCAACTACGACGTAGCTTTAACTGAATCACAAATTTTAAATTCATCGTCTCGGTGAGTCTTTATCAAACTTTCATCGGATGACCCAAATCCGGATTCGTAGATTAAAGAGATGGAAAAAGTCGCGTTTGAAAAATCTTCGTTAATTACTAAGGATTACATCGGACCCAGCTGAATCTTAATTCAATAATAGGGAATCTAAAAAAAATGGAAGGTGACTCTAAGGTCGTGTGACACTGACAGCGGTCAAAGGCAGCTGAGCCGATTTCACGTTATCCACGAAGCAGATAATAAAGTGCTTGATATTAACCAGAAACAATACCTAAAGCATAGTCTGACATACCAAGGTTATTATGACGAACCAAACAGTTGTCACTGAAGAATTGGTACTATGCAAATTAGATTTTATATCGTGCGATCCCAGGTAGTTAAATCATTTATTATTTGTTTTTACAAGTATACCTTTGTCCACATTAAATATTTAATTGAATAACTTTCAAATTAGATAATAGGTAGAGATACACATGCGAAATCTTTTTATCTAAAGCTATGGTAACAATTTCACTGGACTGCAACTACTGCAACAAAAAATTTCGTAAAGGAAATTATGGCATCCCGCTAAAAGTGAGACCAACACTGAACACGGAAATCTAAAACTACCCTCAAAAAGTTAATTTCAAAAGACGTTGATTAAAAAGAAGGATTAATTCACTGATTAACGATATAACTGGCTGACGGTATAACGTTATTACGATTACGTGATCAGCATTAAGACTTTAATGTCAAAAAGATGATTAAATTCGTTTTCTTATCAAATTGTTAGCAGTCTTCTTTGTTGGAGTTAATTGAAACCTTTCATTTAAGAGAACAGAAAAGTAAAGCTATGTGTATAGAACATGGAGAAAGAAAGTAGGTACTTATTCTGATTATTGCTTTAATGTATTTCATCAAAACATTTCTTTGTTTCTTATTCATTGCCATAGCCAGCCATTCTCGTCTACTTTACAGACTTCTTAAATGGCTCTAACTGTGCGATTCCAAACGAACATTCCCTTCTACAAAATATTACTGAACTTAATTGATTTCATAAAAGCGAATACTACCTCTTTAGAAGTAGAGTTTTTAAAACTATAAAATGTAAAGGTTAACACACTTCAGCGCCTTAAGAGCGAACTAAAAGCGTTGAGGAAGAGGAACGCCGCTACACGCCGTGCATCGCTCTGTCTCGCTTGCACTATAGCTACAATCACTCACCTCTGTAAGCGAGGATCATTTTCACAGTAATTAACTATTCCTCTCCATGTCACCTGCTCGGCGCTATGTTTTATCATACATTTTTATTTAATTTATCAAGAACTCTTCTTTTTATCTCTCCGATCCATTTTTCACTATAAAGATCTTGTGCCTTTAGGATAGTTACTTTTAGTCAGTTTTAGTTTGCTCTCTTTTATCATACGACAAACAGGACAGAACTGACAAATTAAAATGTAGCTTGATTAGTAAGTGATGATAGAAATAACAGCTTTGCCTTTAGTCCTATTTGTAGTATGATAATATTTTTTTTTAAGATGAAGTTGCAACTGGTATAAAATAAAATTAATATCTTCCAACTTAATACTCCGAGCGAGAACTTAAGTCAGTAAATCAGAAAGATAACTCTATTTCATAGGCAATGAATTCATAAAGTATACCACATAAAGTTATACGCATCGTAGCCCCGTAGAGCGTCTACACGCGCGGCTACGGCATCGCCTACAAGCTACGCCGTAGTCCGTGAGGTTATAAATTAACCCATCCTCTATTCGGCAGATAAAGCACCCCGTATAATACATCCCCCGAAGATATATTTAAGCGCTGAGGGAAAAACGTTTCTCGCTTTATACGAGTATAAGCCTTTTTGTGAAAACGCCGATTAATTTTCAATTTTCGTCTTGTGTTTTCGCATTCTCGTTCGGTTATTTGGTTTGGTTTTGGTTAAGTGTTAATTTTGCATAATACAGATAAAGTGAAGCGTCGTAGCTTAGGAATATGGAAACTAAATTTTGGTTCCATGACAGGATGGAATCTATGAATTATGTATTATTTTTATTTGTAAAGTTCTTAGTGGTGATTTCAGAATTAAAATAAGTGTTTCCTCTATTAATGTGAAACTATTAGAACTAGCAAAAAAAAACAACAAAGCTGATTCGAAGTTTTTCACACAAATACTTGCCCATAAATCAGGTCTTGCGCCAACTACCCGTCACCCTTTAGACCCCAACGGTTTTCAGAATTACATCTTATTCTCTGATTGATATAATTAAACACATAAAATAAAAATCAATTATTATTTACAGCCAGCTACCGCTATCACAACATTTTGAATCTATTACCATAGTATAATTAAGGTGCAAATTCGAATGTTAATCTATTCCAATATATTTATTACGGCAAAAACAAATTTGTAGAGTTTATATTGCGTTAACAGCTACATTAGTTTGTAAAACTATGTCGCGACTGTCACTATCCATCACGCGCTAACGACTCAACCGATTTGAATAAAATTTGTAACTGCAGCAGATCCTGACCTAGATTAGGATATACGATACCATTAAAATTTTATTGTTAGTTAAAAAAATACATTTTGCATTTATAAGTATACAAAATTGTTAGTTGATGCTCCGTGTAGTCAGTTATGTTGATGAAAGAATATTTTTCAATTCGCAAAGCAATATATATGAAAATTTAATTACAAACAACTAACAACCTAATTCTTAAGGTAATAAGGTCGATTATCGTAATTCTTTTTCGCTATCGTACATACCACTCAACAAAAGCTGATTAGTAACGCGTCTGAATCACTTATTTTTAACTCCCATTGCTTACGCGATTCGTCATCTAATTTTAAACTCAATATATAAATAACAATAATGTTCCAATTATCAACGTTAATACCCAAATTTTCTAAAGCATGTAAACATTCACTAGACGTGTCCAACACTTCTTTTAATGCACTTGAAGACTCAGTTACAACATTTCTTTGGCTCATAAAACGTTTCAGTACACAATTTGCCAAATATTTCTTATTATTATATCTATTTTCTAATTGCGACCAACAAATTAAGAAATTATCACTAGTTACAGGAATATGACGCAAAAGACTCTCAGCTTCACCCGATAAATGAGTTTTCAAATAATGTAATTTTTGAATATCATCTAAATGTTTATTATTATAAATTAAAGACGTAAATAAATCTCTAAAAGAAATCCATTCAGAGTATTTTCCAGTAAAAATTGGCAACTCAATTTTAGGCAATTTAACAGTACAGATATCCCTGATGGAATCCCTTTTAGAAGGTTCAGATACCTCACCTTTACTATTCTTACTGAGCACTGTCTTCAAATCTTCATTTAGCTTGGCCTTGTAATCAATAAATAGTTCTTCTGTAATTTCATGTAAATTTTTCAGATTATAATCACTAATTTCAAGTTCGGCAGGGCTCGAAGATGTTATAATTTTTTTGTGTGTATCACAAAATGTATCCCAATTAGATTGTAAATTTTCCAATCTGGCTTCAATGTATGAACTCGTCATACGTTCTTTGGGCGATGTATATGTCTCTTATACTATCAGCCTGAACTTGTCCATCGGTAGGTGCAGGGCTTTTCCCACAGAGGGAAGGTGGAAGAGCATTGGCCATCATACTAACTCACTGCGGGTTGGTGATTTCAGATACCCATAGGTATGTCCTATATTTGGAATTCAGATTTTCTTACGATGTTTTCCTTCGCCGCTTCTCAGTGGTGTCCAAGAATAATTAAGACATTACTTTGAAAAAGTCACATTCTTTCTTTGCCTGCTGTTTCATCTGTAAAGATGAGGGATATTATAGAAAAAACAACTAAGGTGTGTTTTTGATAGCCACCTACCTACGTACATTATATCAATATCCGTGCAGGCGTTTGAGCTTGAGAAAAAATAACTAACACAAGCACAAAGTTTCACCTTTTATAATTATCGTGTATATACAAAATCGCTCAATCCTGACGTCAAGATACGCCAACGCACCAAAACTCGCAAAAGGTTAAAGGAATACAGAAAGCAGTTTCATAAAAATTAAAAATAAAACACGCGTGTGTCATAATATATACAATGTACATTTGGGAAGAACAGTAAAATTTACGGGCTACTCTAAAACAATCATTAATACTCGTTTTATTGCCAAGTACGAGGCGCGGCAGTATTCTGAAAACTGAACTGGGTACGTTGAGAAATACGTAAAGAATATATTGCGAAATATAATTTGATAATTTTGTAGTCACCAGATTTTATTCAGAATAGGCTCCTGGTCATTTCACTATCACTCCTCGTGTTAACTACTTAAATCCTTACCTTTTTTTTATTAAGCGGGAGAATCCTCATGGACACCCTCTCTTTCGGTAGAGGAAATGGGTAGTGTCAGACTCTTACTGACTAAACCTAAACTGCCGTGCTACGTCATCCACCTTTTTTTATTGGTGTATGGCAGTGCGTTGCAATCCTCGAATCGGAGAATCGAAATGTTTTCCACTTTTTTCATTTACAGCAATATCTAGTCCAAAATCTTTGGAGGAGAGTAGTTCAGGTAGATGAATCCCGATATCTTCACCACAATAAAGATGCAAGTACCAAACGTGATTCTAAACAAGATCTATTTTCACTGCGGCACTGCGTAAATGAGGGCACTTTCTTTATTACGAAAGGCTCGCACATAAACGCTCTTTAATTAATATGACGTCACGAACTCGTACTAATTGGCATTTAAGTGATAGTAACTTTAGTGGGAATAGTCACGTACATCAGTTAAGTCAACTTGACGGCGATCATCACCGGTTTTCCATTTCGTTTCTACTGCTTCAAATACAGATTAAAATGTTAATATTTGATGACAATATTAATAAGTACAGGTTGGTATAAAAAAACAGAATGGATGTACTAAAACATAACGAGGTTTAAACTTCTCAAAAGTTTATATTTTCATAATATCATTGTGACGAATAATTTTTGAATGCTGGTAGATTCGAGCTGTTTAAAGTGCCCATTGATAACTAATATTTTTCCAACGAACTTTCAACATTGTTTCATTCCTCCTATAATAGAGATATGGTCATCCACGTCCAACAAGCATAGCTTAACATCCATCCTGAACAATCGATCGATACAGCTTTTACTTATCCCCGAGCCCCGGTATCTACTCAACCCACAAATAACCTATTAGGCAGCCGTTCTGCCAGGCAACCCGCAAAAACAATTCGTTTGCCAAAAATACAGAGATATCTAAAACAAAGCCGTGTTTAATTTCGCAGTGACGTGTTCGCGGTCAAATAACAGAGAGCCCGCGTATTATAAATGTTTATTTTTAATTAAATTCCCTTCAAGCGCGGACGTGTATGTGGGGGCAGTAGGCAGCTGTGGTTCCTGCCCGTTTTAAATACTGGCTTAATGTTTACTTCTATTGAATTACTGTTTTGTAAAAGTAAATATCGATAATTAAGCTTTAAGTATTTCCAATTTCTGACGTGTTTTATAAAACTACTCCTAGATTTTTATCAATCAGAGGGCATTTTGTTTTGCCATAAACTGTTCTGTTTCTTTTTTCTTGAATAAGAGCTTGTTTTTCTCAAAACCCGTCTAGTGCGAGTCGGACACGTACAAATATAATAAACATATACGAACTGTTTCGGTGATAAATTAATTTGGTGGTACTCGCCGACAAGTTTATGACGTAACAACCGTTAGTTACTTCGATTTTTTTTATAGCGGCATCAGCGGAGATTTACCTCATGGGTGAAACTTGCAGTCAGTACTCGCCATGCACGACGTGACCGTCGCGTGTCTCGCGCTGGAACTTGATATTGTTTGAGTGAGAGTCTGCAACAGTAACAGCCGGCTGATTGAATGAAAGACGGACAGACAGGCAGATTAGCGGATAGCAGAGCCTTATTATTAGAGTTCTATTTTTACCCTTAAAATGAGATATCAGGCTACAGCTAAGTCACTCATTGTTTAAATCCCCGACACTCTTCATAAGAATAAATAAGAACGATGTTTTACGATCGAATTAACAGCTTTTCGAGAAAATGCCACGTTTCCTACAAAACTGACTTGTAACAGTAATATCTTGTGTAAATAATAGTCCCGCGGAAATGACACGTCAATCTTGCCGGGATCAGGGAAGTCAAATTTTATTGGCTTTCGCTTTTAATGGAGGCTCACTGTTTTATTGTTCAATTATAAGGTCGAGCCGTTTTTGTTTACCTTCTTAATAGAACGATAAAGCTTTGTAAATAAAACAATTGGGGTTTTTGTTCAAAGGTTAAATATAAAATGGGTGATTTTATATTTTTATTTTCAGTCAATGATTTTATTGTTTCCAACGTTTTTTACAGAATAAGTAGTAACTGTTTTTTACAGTGTATTTTTGTTTTATTAACTGGTTATGGTTCTTTTAAAAAAATCTAAATTATTCTAAATTCTTTAAATAAAGTTAATTTAACCTTAAAACGTATAGTCGGGTTGTTAGTGTCGTTTATCGTTTGCCTTTTAGAAACATGGATAAGATTAAGAAGAACAATATTATTAATATTTAACAAAAAAACAATAACTTTTATCTCTTAATCGAATTTAGTACGAACAATAAAAGATTCCAACTAATTGACAACCTTATTTTCTGAAGTAAGTCTAAAGAAAGATAGACATTTATTTAAGAGGAGGTAATTTGACGCAGTGTTCAATATCCGTCAGTCGCGAGGCGACATAGGGCACGCGTTCACATCTGTCATACTTACAGTCTCTCACCACTCATATGCGAAGAATATTCGCGAAAAAAATGGATACCGCCATCCACTCGCCACTGGCAAGAATGGACTACAAAAATGAACCTTAGTCAATGGGAATAAGACGTTGCTTACGTTGCTGTGTTACCATAGTCAGTCAGTCGACTGTTTAAGGAATTTTATTTGCGGTGTAAGTGTATTGGAGACCGGAATAGAGTTTATTTTAGCTTGTACCTACTCTTAGGCTGTGATTAAAAGGGTTAGGTCTTAGGTGCCTATAGAATAAACTACAAAGATACCAACTGATGTCATGTATTTCAAGATGAATTAAATTACAATATTCTTTTTATTTAATCGATCTAGTCTCGAAGTGGATTTAATTCATTCAATTTATTCCCCATTTGCTTAAATAACTCGATGACAAATTCATATCAGCTTGGCGCAGTGTCTGCGTCATAAATTAGGTAGTCAGAAGTAAGACAAAATTAAATCTAGCCAGTGTGCTCAGAAACTTTTCTTTCGGACTTCGTTTTGATATAATCTTAAACTTCAGTATCTTCTACAAAAAAACTTACTAATGAGCTTACAACTTCCTCGAAAAGTAAGGTCGAGAAAATGTTGAATAAGTTTAGTCCATTTTCACTGAATTTTCTAGTACCTAACATTAAGCTCAGTTGCGTACCATGGGGGAGTCCTATGTCCAGCAGTGAATTAAGATGGACTAATGATGAAGATGATGATGATGACTTAATATTATGATTGTGATGAGATTTCTTTATCTTTAACCACCTTTAGAGTCGCGATTGCGAATATATTTAATAATGCGATAGCATTTGACCGTTTTTTTCATTTGATTTTGTGTTACCACAGTAAGTCCGTCTGGAACGAAATGCTGAAAAATCTTGTATTACAAAACTACAGATTTATAGTTCCGTCTTTTTAAATAAAACACAGAGGGTGTTTTTGGTAGCATCAAGTCTACTTAAGTTTTAAATAATTACTAAGCTACTAAACAATATACTTTTCATCCAAGTTTCACCATACATTTCAACGATTGTCGTATTTTTTTTTATTTTACTAATTAGTCCGCGGTTTCGCCCGCTACAAATCTAAAATGATCCAACGGGAACATAAAATAGGGATAAAAGCTATCCCATGTGTTAATCCTATCTATTTACCAGGTTTCATCTAAATTTATTTAGTAGTTTTTGCGTGAAAGAGGAACAAACATCCATACATAATATTAATATTATTAGTAGGATTTGCGCCATCCTCAAAAATCTTTTAATGAACGAATCTAGAAAAAGTAATCGAACTCCTTACGGTAGTATAAATTGGTACGAAGTCTGTGTGGTGTGAGCGTGTAGAAGCAAGCCTTCCATACATTTGAATGTTTTATCCATGCGAACGGATACGGATGCAACGCTCGTCGAACCACGAGGGTGACCACGAAAATGCTGTTTGCGGATAAAATACATACTTTAGTACTCAACTTGTATTGACGAAAATGAGCTTAAAAATACGCTGTAAAATTCCATGCAAATTGGGCAAGCAAAAATTTCCCTGTAGCAGAGTTTTTTTCTATTAAACTACTGGCTGTTGCCCGCGTCTCCGTCCGCGTGGAGTTCTGTTAACAGCGCGCGGTGGTTATCGTTTCCATGGGAATGCCGAGATAAAATGTAGCCTTGACCCCCTCTACTACACTCCCTTATTTTTTTTTTTTAACCTCTTAACATAGGTGGACCTTAAGGAAGATATAAAAAATAATGTGCTAAACAACAATTATTTTTATTTATCTAGATAAGTAGATACGTTTAATAGTTTAAATAAACAAATTCAGGAAGAGGCAATATTCTGCACCTTATTATGAAAGGTGATAGGCAGAGTGTTTCTATATTAAATTACATTTAATTATGCAATAAAACGGTTCGTAAAATTTCCTAAAGAGCATAATTCTCTAAAATTATATAATTACGTCATTCTGCTTTAACTCTTAATCAAGTTAATGGCGAAGGCTGTTGAGTTTGCTTATTAATACCGAAACAATACGTTATAAGGTATTCGTATTCGAGTGTAGACGTTATATAAAATACATATTTAGTATTAAAATTTATATATTTCCAGGTTTTTGTATGGATTTTGTAATCAAATATTTTATCATAACGTAAACCTTTTTATATGTCTTTACTAATGTTACAAAACAATAGCTACACTTAGTATGCGTTGTGACTACGTTTTGTGACGGTTTTATTCACGTATTTTTATTCGAAATGAGAGGCCACATGACAAAGTAATACTATTCGCAATGGGAAAGAGAGATGATGCTGTATGCGTGTATTGCGCTGTCTCGCTCTTACAAACAACAACTGACACAGCTTTCAGAAACTTAAGTGTTTAAAGATAGCATAGATTGGCAATGCTATACTTTGTTATAGGATATTCTGTTATATTAACTACTAAATGACTCGTGTCCATAATTGTGGATTATTATTGGTTAAGGGATTTATTTATTTGATCTACATATTTTCTAAATTGTCGTTTAAAAAAAAGGAATGAGACAGGGAACTCTACAACGTCACAAACTTTATTTCTTAATATTTTTAAGTATAGATTATGCAAACTTCTAAAGAGTGCAACTTATTTGCCTTATATCAAGTTTTTTTTTCACATTCGTACCTGCAAATGTTTCACCTATGTTCAACTCCATGGTCACCATATTTTCAGTGGCGACGGCCGGGAGCGGCGCAGACGAGCCCCGCGAGAGCTGCCCGGCTCATTGCCAATCGGAAATCGTCCGCATTCAACTAAAACCAGCTAGAATTATGCCTTGAACGCTCATTAGTTTCCACCCCCACTCCCCAAGGTATACTTACTGTTATTTATCAATATGTATGCTCGCCTTTTGTTTCTCTAACTTACACCTAATTGTTCGGTCTGAAGCAACATTTCTAAACGAATTCAAGTGAAGTAGTTACCTAGGTACTTTTGAAGTCAAAGATAAAAGATTTTAACAGCGGCATTGGTTTATTGACAAGAGCGTAAATGTGCGATCAATAAAATGAACAGTCACAATGAACAGATTTTCCAAGTTGGCGTCAGTGAATACGAAAATACCTGCAAATGCATGCATGCAAAACTTTTCAATACGTATAAAAAGAATTGCATTGCTCGCCCGTGCTATAAAGTTATAAAAAATCGACAAAGGATTTTTGCGGCAATCGAGAATTTTGGTGGACAGTCACGTATGTGATGCCTCGGAATATAAAATGTTTCGATAAATTGTGATATATTCTGCGAATTGTAACTACAGTCGCAGATATACTTATACTGGCCCATGTAATGTAGGTTTTCTACCTGAAACATTTTGAAATTATCTGACACTATTTTCTTATTTATCCGTTTTAAATATTCTTTATGCAAATAATATCGGGGAAAATAATAATTGAAGGAATTCAAATTCGTTTAAAAATGGCCCATAAGATAATTTAATTTTCAATAACAGGCTTTCATTTTACGTAATTTACGTTTCTACGTGATGTAATATTCATTTCATTGTGATCATAAACACGTGTTTTGTATAAAAAAAATATATTTTGTACTGTATGTATAGCAGTTTTAAAGAATATTCAATTCAGCCAAACGAGGAAATAAGCTGAATTCAATATTCTTTTTCTTTTGTAAAATATTACTCGTGGCTAAAGGTCCTTGCAAAAATAACTAAAATATGTTATAACTCAAAATTACATTTCGTCATACATTTATTTCGCAAGATAACACATAACAAAATCTATATATATAAAAATGAAATGCTGTTCGTTAGTCTCACTAAAACTCGAAAACGGCTGAACCGATTTGGCTTTTTTTGGTCTTGAAATATTCGTTGAAGTCCAGGGAAGGTTTAAACGGTGAGATAATACGAAAAAAATGCAGAAAAGACCAAAAAAATAACAAATTTAATTTATTAAGGTAAAGGCACCATATTCCGGTATTGTAGAAGAGAACAGTGTTATTACTTCTGTCTGCAAGATACATTATTTAATCAATAATTTAGCTGTTTTTTTTTAAATATTTATGTACACACACAAATAGTCTTACAAATGATGGCTTTAGTATGTGTAGGTTTTCAAATAATCGCTCAGTTTAAAGCTACCAGCTCCTTGAATGCATGTTTCATACTAAATTTGCTAAATAGTGTTTGAGATGATAGTTTTATATTGTGTGAGTTTTTGTTTAGTTTAAAATATCATAAGGTTTATATTTTTTATCGAAAACACTTATCTCTTGAGTATTTCTTCACGCATTGAGGAGAAAATTAAGTTTTTAAATACCGAGCATTTTTAAGCACTAAGACTGATTTAAAATCCAAAGACAATAAAGAGATTTGCCTTTCTCCTTTCCTTAATATTTTTTTCACTCAGAATTAGGAACCAAATGCATTGGAATTAGAATTTTTAAATCGGAATAAGGTGCCTCAGATTTCTTTGCATTTTTCACTATTTAACATTTTTTATCTTTTTTACAGTCAGTCTGTGAGTATATTTCAAATT
This sequence comes from Trichoplusia ni, assembly GCF_003590095.1. Classification (NCBI taxonomy): domain Eukaryota; kingdom Metazoa; phylum Arthropoda; class Insecta; order Lepidoptera; family Noctuidae; genus Trichoplusia; species Trichoplusia ni. Next base: position 9,059,450 of record NC_039480.1, read on the forward strand.
AAGATAAATAACACTTCTAATAAAAAAATCCAATTCTACGGAAAGGTATATTAAATACTCAGTTTATGTTTTTTTTTTAAGTTATAATGAAAACACCGCAGAAATAGGTGCCTTTACCTTACTTTCCTGTCAAACATTTGACATATTTTGATGTCTGTCATAGTTTGAAAAGTAAATTAAAAGAAGTCTTTATTGTTTTATATATAGTCATAAAACCTACTTAGTAGCCAGCGGAGCAGTTACTTACATTTTACTTGATCAGGTAACTTCACAATAAAACTATGACGATGACTAAAAAAGGTAAATCTTTCCCAATGTTTCAAAGGAGCTAAAATATGGATGATCATAAGGTCCTCAGAATCTATTGAAGAGCGTCAGGAGAGAGTTGATGCTTTTTGAGAACATCAGGCTGCAACTCGCTCCGTAGCGTTAATTGCGTTTGATTTCTCAGCGTATCTAGAGACAAGTGCAGAACATGATGCGCGACAGTCCACTGATCGTGAACGTCACGCATTGTATCGCGAGTTGGAGACGTTAATTTACTGATGGAAAATTATACTTGAGTTCTCAGCAAAATCGCATATCTACTAATAGGTCTTTTGAAACAAGTGATGAGCGTGATGGTGAACAGTTTGACCGAGATAAACATAAATTTTACCGAACACTTACACAACAAAATATTCATAATCAATTGGAAAGTCAGAAAGAATAACTGGACAAGAAGAGACAGAAAAAGAGCGCAACGAACATTTGAATTCTGATCGCCTTCGACATTCTTTGAACAATGTCGAAGTCATCTGACATAACGTATCAGATGTGTCTCAAAATGTTGCCGTAAGGCATGGCGGCCTTCCTTAGGTTGATAAGGAACGGAGTGCATTTTCCTATACTCCTATGATTGACTGCGCTACACATTCCGCCATCAGATATGGTTCGGTATATATATTATAAAGGTGTTAAATGGCAAAAAGAAACAAACGGTATGTTCTTCTCAGTTGGGAAAGTACATATTGAAATATTAAAAAACCCTTCAGAAATTCACATTCCATCTTTTGGTGCAACAGATTTAAGAAGGCCGATTTATGCTGACATTTTAAGTGCAAGCCCAAGTTTACCACCTTATTGATTCGGATGATGAATTGGCCTAAAAATTACCCAAAAGTTTTACAAATTAAATATATTTCGTATCGAATTATCATGACCAGACATAACACGAGAAAATGACCCACCGGCTCATATTTTTGACCGGCAGAAGCACGCGATCGGTGTGTAAAGGATTGAAACATCTACCATTCACGGACACAAAAAACGCGTATTACCTACATAGCATAGGTTTAGGTTTAGAAGTTTAAGATAATGTAACTTTCATCACAAGACTTGCTCCCACGCTATTAGACGACTTTGTTTGGGTATATACAGATTATGCAGTATATATGAAAAACCCTGTCCGATCTTTGAAGGACAAGTGACTTGCCAGACGTGCAGAAAAGTAACATGGCTTTCTATTTAGTAAAAGAATTTCCAAAATCGGTTCAGCATATTATGTTGAGATTACCCCCCACAATGTCACAGACACACAAATTTTACCTCTCTATGATATTATTAAAAAAATATACCTTAAGTTTAATTTTTCCTATATGCACATAACCTACATATACCGACTTATATTATAAAGCTGAAGAGTTTGTCAGGCTTGAACGCCCTAATCTCAGAAACTACTGAGCGGTATGAAAAAATATTTCAGTGTTAGCCCATTAACTGAGGAAGGCAATAGGATATATATCTACCATCAATCTATGATTAATAGGAGCAGATCAGAGATGAAATATTTTACAACTAAGGGCAGAAACGCAGAAAAACTAATCCGATTAAAAAAAAAACCTACATTATATTTTCTAACCACGCGGACGAAGTCGCGGGTAACAGCTAGTATTATATATTTATTTAGCACCTGCCAGGTGTGAGGTTATATTTCACTCTTTCCTCACTAAATTCAGAGGAGCTGGCGAGAGCCGAGAGGGAAGCGAGCGATGGACGCCTAAACAAATGCCCTCACAGGTGATGTATGGCGCGCGATAATCTACCAATGGTCGCTCTTAACGTGCTGAAACGATATTCTGATTATATAAATGTGTGAAGGTTCTTGACCCTCGATCAATGAAAATGGATAATAATTTCAAGTATTTCCAGATAGGTATAACAGGGAAAATGAAACTTGTATATCTGTGGCTTGGACTTCCTACCGCAGGGAGCCATCATAACCTTTTGAAGACACGAGGCCATAGGGACTATATTATAAACCAGAAGGTAGTAATTTATTTATAAGAAATTAGTAATATTGTTTTCCTCAATATTCGAGACTTGATTTTTGACTGCACCAAGGTTAAGGTCACCACGCCAAACCTACTATGAGCGCCGTGTTGCGGGTTCGATCCCCGCGTAGGACAAGCATTTGTGTGATCTAGGAATGCTTATTCTGAGTTTAGGAGTCGTTGTGCACGTGCTTGGCATGTTTGTAAAACCCCCAGCGAGACAAGGCTTAAATGCGGGAGTCGTCTAAAAAAAAGAACTGCGTTAAACAATAAATAAACGTGTATAAAGAAATACTTACATAAACATTTTTAGCTTTAACAATTCTTCCAATTGCTATAGACATAGAAACTATAAGTTCACGGTACTCTGCGTCCAAAAGAAGCGGTAAATTCTCGGCATAACGAGGTGCTTGTGAAGATTTAGTTCCGATGCTCCTTTCTAATGAGGGGAAATATAATGATTGAATGCACCCTCGGGAACCTTAAACTACAGATGTTTCGGGCCTTTACAGGCAACCGATTGTTTTTATAAAACCGCTTTCTTAGAAAAGACTTTGATATCTTTTAATCTGATACGCTATAAGTAGGATAGCAAAGTTTAAGGGCAACCTCTAGCGGCCATTGTATGCGTCATGGTATAGGTTTGGTAAATGTGTAGTCCATAAATGTTAGTATCGTTTATCATATTCTGAAGATAGATGAATGTGCTATCCTGCAAAAGAAGAAATGAAGTCTAGAGATTAGGTAACTTAAAAAGGACTACTAAGACTGCGGAGTCAAAGATCATAGGTTTGAAAACACGCACCTATGTCTCTTTGGAACTCATGTGCATTACTGAGTAATTATCAGAGGCCTACGATCGACTTGAACTCTCACACCAGACTGTACACAAACCATAAGAAAAGAAGAAGTTTATCCGTATGGCTTTTATCACAAAAATCCTCTCAAGTATTATGATAGTTTCACCACCCATATATTGTAAGAGATTACGGTAAGCAACATCCAAATTTTTCTTCGTTTATTTGAGGAACCCAACAGAGCAAACACCGCAGCATCTGTCTCACTCTCTCAAAGTTTCTCCACTAATACCGGCCAGTGATTTGTAAAAACTGTTCGGACAACGAGAAAAGGATAATAGTAGTCTATCATCGCGAGATAACAATGGCCTACAGAAACAGAATCAGTCCAATCATTATCCTTCGTTAAACCGGAAACAAACAATGACGCGTTTTCCTTATTCCCTCCAACTCGCCGGAAAAGATAAGCACTCCATTCCTTCAGTTTTGTTTTCCGAGTCCAGACACTTACGAGGCGATTTATTTATCTTCAATCTTACCTTTAACCTTAAGGGTCAAGTTGTTGTTACTGCTAAAGGTCTGATTTTAGTTGTATAATATTTGATGGATAGCTTTTGTATATTTACATTTGATATCTCAGTATACCTTCGGGCATAGCTACGGCTATCTACTGAAAGTGGGATACGTCCGAACGTTAAGAGACGAGTGGCTTGGAGCTAATATCTATCAAGCTATTTTCTGGTTGTGTTTAATCTTTGACTGCACGGATAGCCGAGTAGTATTAGGTCGCGCGGCTTCGATCTCCGCGTTGGATAAGCTTTTGTGTGTGACTCGCCAACGCGTATTCTGAGTTTGGGTGTCTTTGTGTATGTTACTTGAATGTTTGTATATTATATCCCTTCGTGTCGAAAGAATAAAATTCCTTAGTGCGGGAGTCGTTTTAAAAATGTCTTACCGAAGTCTTTTACCGGGTCACTGAGGGAGTCATCATTATCATCGTTTTTGGAAGAGTATTTAATTTTAGAATTGAAGTGTTTTTATAAAAGTTTGTTTTATATTTACGATTCAAGCGGTGCATTTAAATAAGCCCACAGTCACATTTTTTTACATACATATATATACAAATTCTGCACACATCGTAAAATAAAACCAATTACACACACATTTCCATCCGCATATACATTTTCAATCCAATTCGCAAATCAACGCGAAGTAATAAGCATTTAAGTACTAAAGAATAAAGTTCTGCTGGCTTTAGCCACCGTAACCACATTAAACCATAAGTAAGGTATTTGCCAATTCCCAATGGGTTCCTCAGTAAGGCTGGCGACACACTGACGACTGGGAATCACTTTGGCCTAGTTCTATTCGTGAGTTATATTGCATTTATTGCGTAGTCGGGTGACGTAATAAGTAGTTCTAGCTTTAAGCTCACCTGAAATTCGCGTGCCATGGATTTAATTGGCTATATTGGTTTTTAGTATCATATTATATTCCTGAAGTGTCTTGAAAGTTGTTTTCTTCAAATAAGTCTTGTTATTATTTTCTGATTTGCAGTCAAAGTCCGTAAAAAATAGCTGGTAAATATTTTTAGAGCCGTTTTTTGATATCTTGGGGTAAGTATAATGGGGACAGTGCGACACTTGTATCATTTACTGCCTATGCAAAATCATTTGTCTCACTCGTCGACGGCTGAATTGCAAGAGACAGACACCCGGCGCTCCTCAAGCAAGGAGGCTCTCTCATGGCACGAAGCTAACTGCGTGTTGACGTCATCACGTCAGTACTACCACCTCCTTCGTCATAGGTGGTCATAACCGTTTTCAACAGACATATTTTAAAAGAACGAAATTAATAAGGCGGGTAGTGAAACGAATGGAAGCAAAATAGGCTTTGCCCTGCCACCAAATAATGATGAAGTAAACTATTTCTTATTACATTTTGACTACAATTATTTCTTAGAAAAGTATAAAAAAACTGATCTTAAATAATATCTAAATCTCATTTAAATAAAAAATACAGCTGATGGTGAAGGCGTGAGTGTAACATTTATTTAGTTATTTCAAATCTGACTTTCAATAGGGCAGGATAAAATAATTGGAAATCTCCTTGAAAATAACGAGAGTGAAAACATCTTACATTATAACTACAAGAAAACAAGTTCAAATTACAACAACAGCCATCTGAAATAGTATTTTCCACGAAGACTTTTACTGCGGAACCTAAAATCGGTAGTAAGTTAAGATTTATAACCCACCGAGGTTTAGTCGTAAATGTATCGACGGCCTTAGCTGTAGATGTAACCCACATACAGGTGTTAGGGCAGCAATGTAAAGCTTGCGATGACGAAAATATAGTAAACTGTAAATTCAGCTTCATCCCAAAAATGGAACCAAGATTGTTTTAAACAGTGGTTTTATTATTAACTCGATTGATCATTACAAAAAATCTCTTTTTTTCCAACTGTTTGTCGTCATCCGTACTGTTGTCGCTAATTCATATGCGGTAGTTTTTCCTTATAATCGATTATATTCTTCTAATTTCTTCTAATACGCAGTATTGAAATAAATATCCACAGCCTGAATACTTAACGTTACAATTGAAACATTGATGCTTTTCTGTTTTGATCCGCACACTTTTTATCTAGTCTACTACGTCCCACTGCTGGGCATAGGCCTCTCCCAAATCCTTACACGATTCTCTATCTTGGGCCGCGTAGAATCAATACGCTTCAAGGAGAACTAAAAAAATAGTTTATCCTATATGGAAAATAACAGCAATAGTTTTCTTAAAATCTCAGACAGGCTGGTCGATTAAGGTCATCAGGGAAAATTACTAGTTTTATATTATATTGTACTTGAAAAATAATATTAAATCTTTAACTGGCAAACATACCCAATCCTCAAGCTGGATTCAGTTCTAAACTCGTGTCGATAAATCGGGTCTCGTAGGCGAGAAGGATAATCCGAATGTACGGGCCCGTTTTATTAATTGCACCGAATGTTCCATTTCTGCACTGCAGAGTTACATCAAGCTGTCTCACTGGGTTCTGCGTGAATAACCTTCTCTGCAGTTCACACATGAGGCCAGTTACAGTCAGTATTGTGTCTTGGTGATTGGCGGAAACATTTCGATATGTTGCATTTCTTCGGTGCCCTCATTTTGCTGTTTTCTCACCACTGTGCAAAATGGTTCGGGTTTTCTTCTTCGATTTTTGAATTTTAGAATTATTTTTGAAACTAATTATAGTTTATGCATAAAATCCAAGGATATACACGAAGATTTTGTTAGTAGATATGTTTTTTTGTGTCTGGTTGAGTATTTTAAATTATTCCGCAAATTAAAACAAGTTGAATTACCGTCTGTTAGAAACTTAACTCATAGCTTTATACGCTATTATTCACACTAATCTCGTGCTGTTTCTAAATTAGGTACAACAACCGGATACATTAAAACGAAAGCAAAAAGAATAAACCACATTACATCCAACCATTTAAAGTTGACAGCCTAAAAATAAAACATGAAAAAGCCAAAATCTCGGAGCGCGAATAAAAAACACTGGCAAAATAAAAAACTCAGGAAAGTAAAAAAAGGCGGTAAATTGCAACATAAATTACGTAAAGGAATCTGTAATACTGCCATAGAGGTGGCCGTTCATCACAATTAGGAGTCTTGGAAATCGCGAGAACATTTGGGGTTTCTTTGTAAACGGGTTTTGATGTATTAAGGATAAGTAGGTTAGGCATGTGGTTCTACAGGAATATTTTGGCTCTATTTTCTTCTGGAAGCCTATTACAAGACTATTGTATTTTTCCACTTGATAGCTTTTGTTTCTTTTTAGCTTCGTGTTGGCGGCCCTCAGAGGATGGGTAGACGTGTATTTCTGTATTTTTAGATAGTTTCGAGATAAAAGCATACATCGTTTCAAGTTTTTTTTATTCATTACTACGTTAGTTAAGCATTGGTAGACAGAGATAGTGGTATAAACTGAGGATCGTTCCTGCCGAACTTCCTTCGTAAAGAGATAAGTGGAAGAAGATAGTAAAGGCCTTTGCCCAGCTATAGAACATTCAATTCATAAAAAAACAAGTATCACAATAAATGGTTTAGACAAAAAAGAATTAACTAAAGTTATAATTGAAATCGCGGATTGCTTCTAACCTTTAAATTGTCGCTTAACGAAACCAGTAAATTATTTAAAGACTTTATAATTCAAAATTGAACTTTTAATTGATTTGTCGACTTCCGAACACAGAACATAGGTAAGGAATATTAATTGTCAGCGAATAATTAACGAGTTTTAAAATGAATTTCGTGTATTAAACATTTCTTCCAGTTATTGAAACGTCTGTTTCGTTAATATTAATTTGCGAACGACGTATTGTTGCCACGTTTACTGAACATTAAATTTTAGTTGATATTGTTTGTGAATGCTCAAGCAAAAGTTAAATTCTTTAAAAAAATGCTCGAAAAACCATCAAGTTTTAAAGGGAATTTATAAAAATCCCGATGCTTTATAATTTAATTTACATGAATACTCTTGTTTGTTACGAAGATCTTACCTAAATACAAGCTACAGAGAATTGTTGCATAGTTTTAGTGTGTGTTGACCACTCCCAAAGAGGTTGTAAGTAATTGACAGTAATATACAGTGTCATTCTGAAAACACCTTCCTACATTTAACAATTATAGCCTTTGTGAAACCCAGTTATAATTTCATAAATACAAACTACTGAACACAACAAGGACTACCAAGAATTTAGAAACAGAATTTTCGTTACAATATCGATAAAACCGTATTTTATCCTTCAGATCAAAACCCGCGTCACTATCAAAGACAACATATTCAAATCCGTTTGAAATTAACAACAGATATTAAGATACGTCACCCTGGATTTGTCGTTCACAATCCCCGAAACGCGGGGATTTAGAATCGCGGCAAAGCCTGTATCAGGCATAATGGGTGCAAATTTGTGGGGATTCGGTGGCACCCGGCGGAGCGGTGCTAAGCTCAGATTTCCTGCTTACCCACCGTATTTTAAGCCCCAATAATGGTATTACCCATACATTATGTGATACAACCGCTAGTTTATCTCGGTGTTAATCTCGAAATGAAAGTGGAATGTCTGCTTGTTATTACCTCGGCTTTTACTTATTTGAAGCCAAATTTCCGTCAAACATTGTGGTTGTGCTTTTGTATCAGGTTTACATAAGCCTAATGATATCCACGTATGTGTTATATGTTAACACGGTAACAATAGAAAAGTTATATCACATCACATGACGCTTACACACAAATCTTAGGTATTTTTTTAGTAACTTTCGTGACTATTTATAGGGGTTGCCGTAAACCGTTGCATATTTTAAGTAAAACTTTGGCAAAATTCCGTTTATATTGAAATAATTTTCTCTTGAACTCCTCCATAAACAACGTGTTTTAAATCTGTATTAAAAAGCTCTATAATTTGAGAGCACGTGCACACCTAAACATCTATTTCATCATCATCATCATAAGCCTATCGCAGTCCACTGCTTAACTGTTAACATCTATTTAAATAAAATAAATTCCTTACATTTAGAACAGAACAGAATTTGGAAAAAAATAAATTATATTCATCGGCGGTCTTTGATTTTTCGTTTTGAATTTATGAATAATTCATTGCACCCTTCACCTTCCTTTGTTTTTGTTGAATGACTGTTCTGTTCTATTCTTGAAATCTGGTCTTTCTTTTATGTTAGAAAAACAGATGAATGGATACCTGAGATATCTTTATTTGTATACCTATGTTAAGGTTTAGTGACTACGGTGGAAGGGACGTCATACCAATCCTGTGGTCCAGGGGTTCTGGGCATGATTCCTGACCCCCCTGCGTTGGATTTTTCATCGGTCTTTTCATTATAAAACGCACCTCTGTATAGAAAATACTGAATCGTTTAAAGGTAGCTTAAAACTATTTGCCACTTCAAAAAACAATCGCAACGTTTTATATTTATTTTTTAAAAACGTGCAACAAAATAAAGTCCGTTTTTACAACCGCGCACCGCTGCAGTTGGTTTCGATTCGCTATAAAAGTAAAAATGTATTGGAATCAAATGAACATATTCGTGTCGCTAGTGCTGTCACAAATATCGATATAAAGTATCGACATTGTAATGCGATTTTAATGCAGCACTATGTGGGCGGTTTGCGGGAAAACGGTGTTTGCGCTACTATTTGCTCGCCCTTATTAAGTTGAATGTGGGCGAAATAGGCACAATTACTGGATAATTTAATCACAATGTATTGAAATAGGGAACAGAGGCTTCTATTTATAACCGTAACCTTTGATGTAGGATGTTTGCCAATTGTAATGACACAGTTTTGATATTTACACTACATAATCTTTCTTTTTGAATTGTGTGACTTCAAAGTTACTTAGATTAAACAAACTTATTGACTTTATATCTTTATCGTGTTTGTACATTCACCTATTTAGTTGTCATTTAATTTTAATAAGGGTTGGAGAAACTGGGTTGTGTCCAATGTAATCTGACCTTCAAAAAGTGCTGCTTAGTAGCCTAATATGCAATTCTATTTACCAACGAATTGAACACATAATACTTTGCAACGGTTACACTTTACATACATAAACAAAAATGCTTTAAATAATAAATAAAACAGAACATTTTTACTAAAAAACCTTAGCATCTCTTAGCAAGCGGCGACCGGCGGCGGTGCGGGGTGGTTTAGAGTTGCGCATTTTATAATAAAGCAGAATAATCACCGTCCCACGCACAACGCTATGCCAGTAATGAATGAAGTTATTGTTTTGCTGATGCCATTATAGCCGGACAGAGAGACCGCGCCCGCCCCTATAGCCGCCTTGAATTACAGACCCCAAAATGCTGGCTACTCTGAAACTCTTCGTGCCTTCATTGGACTATTTTAAAATCAATATTTATTTTGTGTTTAGTGGTGAACTAGGTTCTGCTCGTAGGTTTGCGCGATCGATCGTTTGAACGTTATTTCAAATTAAGCACTGGCAATTATGTACTACATTCCTTCGCTCATATTTTTAATCATAATTAAGAACAATAAGGATGACGACATTTTTTTTTCTTCAGTGTCCGTCTTGTAGTTTAATGTATAGTAACTGATATTTATTTTTTTAATTCGTCCTGCAAATATAAATTAGTCAAATTACATCGAATGAAACTTACACATGACGTCACGATTGTGCATAAAATTAACGATATCTTTACGTCACAAGCCCTTTCTCCTTAACATTAAAGCCGTTTATCTGTATCAATTTTAGTTTTTCAGGAAAAGGAAAAAATACGTTTCTACTATTTTTCAATTATCTAACTGAGGGAGTTAATGGATTTTTACTTTTGAACCTAGTCGTCATCCCTATTGTAATGATTTCCAGTAATTAAACTTGGTATATAATCAGCTCTCTCACACACACACTTACTCCCTCATCGTATCACAGCCTGGCCGCAATATTCCGAACTTTCAACCCTCTTTGATTTATGATACACACGCAGCGAGTTACGACGCACATCCAAACGTGTTTATATATTAGCTAGCCTTGTTTTTTATGAAACACGTAGAAAGTATTAATTTGTATGTGTGTATGTGTTATGAAAATTATGGAGAAAAGCGTTATAGGATTTTAATTTTTTAAAGTCAATTTACTATCAAAATTAATGTGATGGTTTGTCGGTCACTTTGTAGGGTTCTGACACGGCTCTTTATTTTTTTAACACATTTTAATATATGAAGAGACGTTGGACAAAAATTGGTCTATTAACAAGACGGTAATAATTATTATTTATACTTTTCAACTGACTTCTTATGGGAGGTTCGGACTAAAAAGAACCGATGTCATTTGAGCCCATACAATTTCATCAAGTTTGGCTCAGTAGTTTTTATTTGAAGTAGTTTATAAGCTATTATTCTTAAAAAAACATTATTAATCACCCAGTTGTGCATTTGCGAACGTCCATTATAAAAAACCGCAAAACGGTATCTCGTTAAACGCATAATAGCATTTTTATAAATAAAGGCTAAAAATAAAACCCTTTCATTGTATTCAAAGTTTCGTAGCTCAGTGTTCACGAATTAAGTGGCTGAACTTACCAACTCACTACATAATGGAATGAGATAATTTAATGCCGCTGCCCCGAACTCCGATACGCTGGTACGCTGCTATATACCGACTGAATTCACACTTTGGCAAACGTTTTCTGAGCTATAATGCAGGCATTTGAGTATTAAGTAATGATTTAATGAGGATTGGTACGTACTTCAAAAAGTTGTATGGAATTGATTGTGTATTTTAACATTTTGAGAGCTAGCATAAGACTAGATCTCAGCATGGCAACTTTACATTATCAATATTGTTTCGAATGGCAACTCTGTTTTTTTTTTCAATCTAAATACATTGCATTTTTTTGACATAAAATTAGTATTCGAACTCCTTTTTTATAAATTGTTTAACAAAGCCTTTTAAATTTGGAAAACGCGTTTATAAGTGGCCAGCATGCAAAATTAAACGGTATGTTAACGAACTTTAGAACACGTAGTGTAATATTCAACATTATTTGCATTCATTTTCCATAGCTTGGAAAGCGTATTTCAGAGAAATAATGTAGTATCGTAAAATGCAATATTTTAGTGAAGCAAAATAAGGCTTACCGAATTCTAGACCTACATTTTACGAGCAATGCTAACTTACAACATTACGATTGAAACAACGCAAATAATTCGCATTATGTTGTATTTAGTTGCTAAACTACAATCTCACACTATTCCATCTAACTTTGTTCTCGCTAAATCCCGGAGGCAGACAGTCCCGTGCCCCGGGCCGGGAATTACGCTCGAATCCCGTTGTTACGTGATTCGCGAATTCTTGTACAAACGTAATGAAATCTAGTTCGGACATGTTGGAAAAATTCGGTGACAGAATGATGGAGGACGATGTTTTGAGTCAAAGGATTGTCGAAGCACACCAACGGGAAATAAAACGCACTCGACGCGGAACACGAAATCCGGAGTCGTGCATGCTCGAAAATTGCGGTATTCAGAAAATGGCTGTTTGATTTATCTTCGTTGCCTAAAAGTTACAAAAAAAAGTAAAAATATTCCTTTGACAGTAACGCATGATATTACATTCGATTTCAAAATCGTTTTCCATGGTCTGCACGCAATTCTGTTTATTATATTTTATCTTTCTTTAATGTCTCCCTTAACAGATCATGTTCAAGTGAAATGTGTTTGAATTTTACACTCCCATAATTTTAATTACACGTATTACGTTAAAGGCCATACATCTGTAAGATCTGTTATATATTAAGCCGGTAATTAATTCGTTTCGAGTAAACAATAGTGCTAATTTGTCAAGTGTGTCTCCCTAACATTATTATTAACGTGTAATGAACGCGTCCCGTTACGTCATTTGTCATTTCGCTGGTTTGGAACGCGTATTAATTATCTGTGGCTCGAAACGTCAGCAAAAATTATTGGCGCGAATTATAAAACGGTTTTTGTTTTTCATATTGTGTATTAAATTACTTTACGATTTGCATAATGATTAATGTTATGGTAAAATCAAGTTACAATTGAACTCAAAATATTAAATACCAAAATGGAATATTTACTGAAAGTTTTCAGTCCTGCCGAAATGCCGCGGTATTTACATGTTTCTTTTGAAAGAGCAGCGCTTTGGTCTTAATACTTACATGCTAGTAACTTGGCATCCATGTTTGTGAAAACTACAGAAATAACTGTTCAAGGTTTTTAAAATTACTCCAAGATTTATTGTTACAAAGTCAGATGTTTAAAATTTATGGCTGTATGTGGGAAACTTTGAGCTTTGTATTGGATTTTTAGTTTATTTCCTGAAGAAAATGTTAAGTTATTCGCTTTGTAGCACAAGGAGTTTTCTTTTTGAAAACAAGTGGAAAAGAATAACGATATTACTTTCTGTTTAAAATTCAGGGAAATTGTCGATTTAAACAATCAATTTCAGAGATGTATTTCTTTTTTTTTCAAAAACTGCTTTTCTAAAAATTTACTTATATAATATCTTTTGATTGTTTGACCTTAGGTAAAAATTTATACTGTTAAGGCAGGATAACAAAAATAATATTGTATGAACTATCAACATGACATGTGACAGCATAAGTAAGAAGTAATCCCAAAAGCAGTTACTACGTAATTTAATGGATTCAACAAACAGCTTTGTAAAGCCTTTGTGATATCGAAATACGATCAAGAAAATACCTCACGATTTCAGCACAATAGTATCGTGACCTAAAAAGTGTATTATTTATTGCCCGCCCCTAACTGCCGATATTTATTTCTTTATATAAAACAACAATAAAAACATTAATTCAGACAAACGATCTACTCAAGTATCTTTATCAAAATCACCATTTATAATTTATATCGCATTTTCATTTTCTGTTTTTGATGTATAGATTTATTTTAAGTTTTGACTGAGTGGTGTAGTTCACCACGCCAAACTGAACAAGCGCAATGTGTCGCGGGTTCGATAACCGCGTTTGTGTGGTCCACATAATGCTTGTCCTGAATATAGATGTCTCTGTGCATTAATGTTTGAGTATCCCTCCGCGACATACTTAAGGATTAAGCAAACAAAAGCGGTAGTCATTGCTTAAAAAAAATGTTATGGTTAATCTTGCCATATAAAGTATTCAAAAAGGCCTATGCATGTTTGACTTGTTTCTCAATGCGTAAATAAACTGAGTCTCATACCATAGGAATTTGCGTTAAGACGTCTCTACTACTAAACTAAATTAATAAAAAAAGTACTGAGTAGTGGTGCTTAGATCATGGTTTTAACATTTTAAATGTTCGTATAGGAATAAAGGCCACTTATATCCTTTCGCTCTCTCTTCTGTCCTTCAAATTGTTTTAATTTCATAGGCGTTGATACCGCATTAGCGTAGCATGCCTTCTTGCTCTTGCTGTCTTGTTGGATAAAAAATGTAATGAGAAAACCGATTAGGAGTTCATTCACATTGGATTATTAGCCCGCGAAAGCTTTTTTAAATAATCATTTATTTATTAATTATTTTTGCTAAGCCCAAAAAACAGTTTATCAATTCAGGCCACTTTGAGATAAAATGCCTGGTAAATTACGTCGGGAGTAGGCAATTACTTAAAGGCTATTGGTACCATTTGTTAGTCTAGAATTCTTGGCTAAAACAACTCGTTTATTTATGTCTAGATCTATTTAATTTGGTTACTTCGTTGAGAAGTTGAGACGTTAGAAATATAAAAAAAAACGTTTTTAAATATTATTTTTAATCTTATTGTCGCTTTTTAACTTCTCGAGAAAATGTATTTAATGCTCCTGCTTTGACATAAATATATGGTAATAAATTACAGATATGGGACATATGACAGTTTTAACTTGACTAATGTTTATTGCTTTCATTGTTATATATTTTATGATATCGCAACTGTATATTTTTGTGTAAAATATTTTTTTATTTATCAAATAGTCCTCATTTACCAAAGACAGTATATACTAGATGCGTAGGGTATTGTATAGGAATCTAAAAACCAAACATGTCGGGCTGCTAGCTTTGAATAAAATCTAAACAATCATCCATCATAATACCCCGGGCCTTACCCAATCAAAAAAATCTAAACAATCGTAATAACATATTTTAAGACATATGTTAAGACTAGTCGTAATAGGTAATGCATTCTTATTCAGTTTGCAATCAGACAGTGTACGTTAACTCGCTCAAGTAATATTTTTCATTCCACATCGTCTCAATAATAACTTAAACGTTTTAAACAAAATCAATACAATGAAACTAATAAGGAACCAAATAGCTTTATATTACGGAATTTTCTTTTCAGGAGATCTGTGTCACAGGAATCTGTGTTCTACAACATTGTACTTTAAGACTAAAATCGTCTGATAAAAATACTGAATCACACAATACAGTGCTAAGGGTCCCACTACACATTGTGGGAGAACGCCACAAAAGAGGTTTTGGCTGGTTCATGCGAGTCACGCGTTACCGAGAAAAGAATTCATTTGTAACGAAAAAGTTGTGATTGTGCGGCGGCTATAGCAAGTTGCTGTACTTAGTTGTATAAACCTTAAAATGTTCTAAACTGAGACTTTTTTACTAAGTTACAAATACCATTTTCATTCGACGAAGTCAGTCCTTCAGTCGTTTTAATCTATACTTCTATACTAATATATAAAGCTGAAGAGTTTATTTGTTTGTTTGAACGTTCTAATCTCAGGAACTACTGGTGCAAATTGAAAAGTTCTTTTTGTGTTGAATAGACCATTCCTCGAGGAAGGCTTTAGGCTATAAACCATCACGCTGCGACTAATAGGAGCAAAGATACAATGGAAAATGTGAAAAAATAGGGTAGGTATAAATCATAACTTATATTATTATTTTCTTCCCACGCCACGGGGATGAAGTCGCGGGCAACAGCTAGTATTAAGTAAGTCTTGAAGATACGATGCGCTTTTTTGTAAAATTTAAATCGAAACTGATTAGTTTTAAGTAGTGTGATGAACCTCTGTTCCAAGTCACCTAACACTTTTTTCTCTTGTATTATACTATTTTCTAGGCACTATTTTTCATCTTAGATTTTGTCCTGGATTTTCGTTGTTGGTAAGTTACGTAGTATAAAAATGACCACTTGGTCCTAGTAAAAAATATTGGCTTTTGCTGAGTAAATTGGTGAGCTAGTAGTTTAAAAATATGAACGTAACAGGTCGAGCCAAACTATAGGCGCTAAAATTATTAAACAATTTTTTGAAACAAGTTCACAAAGACTTTGTGCATGTAGGTATGTGGCAATCGATCTTCAGAAAAACGATTTGCTCAAAGGCCGTTCTCACAGATGGGAAAAAACAAACTTATTTATCCTATTACCCCTAGAATTCTTAGTAAGTATGGATAGATGTTTGTTACTCTTTCACGTAACCACTGAACAGGTTTCTACGAAATTTGGTATACGGATAGTTTATAACCAAGATTTGTGATTCTGTGAGATTATTTTCGACATGTAGCGAGTGGGCCCACAGACAACAGTTAGTTATTAATAAAAGCTTAACTTATATATGTTCTTTAACATTGAAATAGATCTTACAAGTAACCCGATTCAAGTTTTCTTAATTTACTTTAAGAAAATTAATGGAATGAGTAATATAGTCCAAACAATTTAAGATTCGTTTATAATACTTTTTACAAGTTCAAAAGTATAATATTTATTTAACTAAGACTTTTAAGCAAGCGCCTTTGAAGTAACAGTTTTCTCATTTAAGCTCTGAAATGTAAATAATAAACAGTTCTGAAGTTGTCTTCACAAATACAAGAATGTTTGTTTAGTTTATCATCTTCTGAAAGACACAGAGCTCTCTTAATTTCCGATTCTCATTATTTCATGACTATATGTTTATACTGCTTATACCGCTGATATGTAACGCATACAAAAATATATTTAAATCGGTACAGCCGTGTAAGAGAAGCTCAATACAATGTACACGCATAATCAGATTGGGTTGGAAACAGTGTTTAATCTCAGGATCGAAGAAAAATAAAACAATACATATTTTCAAATAAGTTTGTCATACTAACAACATAAGTTCAGTACGTGCTCGTCAGATTACGAACCGACACAACTCAAAACACGAAACGCCAAACACATTCGTCAGATCGCCAAACCGCTCAAACTTTTTTATTAAAATCGATTCGAATGGCACGCAGGCTCGTTTTATTTTGAGATAGATCGGACTTTACAATGCAGAACTTTCACTCATGTACTGTTTTGTTCAGTCTGTTTTACAATGAAGCCTCCCGTTTGATATTGTGAAATGGTGTTCGAAACCCATTGCCTGAGACTGGGCGTTTAACTGTATTCATTTCGTTATAATGAATGACTACATGTCAATATGACGAATGGATGAAAAATACCTGTTTTTTTGTATATGCGTATTTGTATAATTGCGGTAAAGCCATACTGTTGTCATTATTTATACTAATATAATAAAGCTGAAGAGTTTGTTTGTTTGAACGCGCTAATCTCAGGAAATACTGGTTTAAATAGAAACAATATTTTTGTGTATAGTATAGTATCGTATACTAGCGAAGATACAATGGAAAAAGAGTCATCTTCCGTAAAGTTCCTAACTTATACCTTCAAACCACGCGGACGAAGTCGCGGGCAACAACTAGTTAAATATATTAGGTACGATTTTCATTGTCTAATGTCAAAAATATTGAACAATTGACTGTAACAAATGACTCCTGCATTAATTTTAATCCTTGCTTGTTTGTGTCAATTCACATGCACGAAGACACTCATACTCAGGACAAATATTCGTGGATCACACAAAATGCTTGTTCTATGCGGGGATCGAACTGGCGACACGTCGCGCTCAGTAGGCTTGGCTTGGTGACGTCAACCTCTCGGCTATCTTTACTTGGTTCAGAACTTCTGATCAGGGAATCCTACGACACTTGTGGCATTAGTGTCTGTCGACGCTACCACCAGAATTCACCAGATACGAAATGATACCTACCGACAGTTTTCGTTATCTCCTCAGCAAAAGACCTTATCTAAATAAAATTACAATCTAAAAATATCAAAAGTAAAATTAAAATAAACATTGACACTAATTTAAATTTACACCAAGTAGAAATGGAGTTTACTTTAAAAATCAATTCTGAGCCAAACTAACAAGTCTCAAAATTAATTGAACTTCATCTTTGTAATATCTTATTCCATTAAAATAATTTTCGGTAAACTTCGCGAAGGCTGTTACTGAAAGACTTAGGAAGTTACAGAGTGCTTACGAAAGAATAAACAAGACTTTTACGGATAAATTATTCAATTTATTCATGCAAATAGTTTGAAATTGATAGTTAACGGATTAAAGTTTCTCTTCGAACATTTAATTAGTTTTGTTAGTTAAGTTTTGTGGATTTTCTGCGTTCGCTTTCGCTTTAAAATATCTTTCCATCCATATTATTATTTATCAAACAGACTTTTTTGACTGCGCATCGCCAAATGTTATAGGTCACCATGCCAAATTGATTGCGCGCGACGTGTTGTAGGTTCGATCTCCGCGTAGGACAAGCATTTCTTTATCCACTAAAGGTTGTTTTTTCTGATCCTGTTCTGGGAACATATTGTAAACTGTTCAGGGTTTGAAATTCTATCAGGCAGATAACCATTTTGTTGATATTCTGTATGTATAGTCTATAGCACTTGTACTTAAAGAAGTAAACTTATAAATTTCCAAAGATATAAAAATCTTTTACGATTCAGGTTTTACTTGCTATACTAAAAACTTATTGTTATAACTAAAATGGTTGGAATCTGACATAAAATCTCCGATCTCTAACGCTAGCGAATGGCTCAAATGTACTAAACAAACTAATAATCTTCACAAGACTTGTTTTTTATGTTTTATTAACGACTCCCGCACTTAGGAATTAATCCTTCTGTCGCGGGAGGTTTCACATATATACAAATTACATGCACAATGACAACCAGACTCAGAACAAGCATTCGTGGATAACACAAATACTTTTCCTACGCGGGAATCGAACACGCGACATGGAGTACGGAGTTTCTTGCCGGTTGTTCTCCATAAGAGTGACACTTTGGAACCGCGCAACTAGAGCCATCACCTTAACGTTTTGAAAGTGCCTGGAAAACGGCCTACTTGAAATAAAAACTTTTGATTTTGATTTTGACACGACGTGCACAGTGGCTTTTAGCGTGGCGACCTGAACCACTCGGCAATCCGTGCAGTCAAAGTTGTTGTTTCGGTATCTTAAATAATTCTATATGATTTTTATTCTTATGCGATGTTACATTGTCGACATCATTCCTCAACTTTAAAAAGCTAATAGCTAGCACGCTTGCTATTGAATCAATCAACATGAATGTTATTTTAATAGCATGTTTACATTTAAAATAGAACGTGATCTTGACATTGCGTGTTCGTTACAGAAACAAGCAATTAAGGAAACACTGAAAATAGAAGCCGACGTTTTTCTATCGGTGCAAAGTAATTAACCCTTGTTAAGAGAATATATGGTGTGAGTAAAGCCGCATAGAAGTTGTAGATACATAAAAAATACACGTATTTGGAAATATTCCGAATGAAACGTCTAAATATATTAATGACACTGTATTGTTCAAGTTTAAATTTTAATTGGCACGAAAATTCATAAGAACGATTCCCACGTACTTATGATTTTAGTCGACAATGACGTTTTTTCTTACTGTATGTATCGTATATAAGATCTTGGCCAGACACTCATTTTTGTCTAGCCCTTTTCAAAGCTACTCGAGAGTCGTCTTCCAGATATAGCTGCATATCGTAGTTTCCTTCGAGCGACTGCATAGTAGATCTCCACCAACCTAGGTATGGATTTCATGTAGGGGTAACTTAACGACTGTCAAAAAACAATGAATAAATTTCAGTCGACTTCAGTTTGCCCTTCATGTACCTTAGCCGCAGACACTCCTCCGGATATTCCCGCTGGCCCGGCAGGAACCATGTCTGATGGGCTTGCTGATAGTTCTTCACGACGGGCGCGGAACATAAACACCGATCCGGACCCATGCCAGCCCATGGACCGGACCAAGATCAAACCTGTGCCGGGAGTCGTCATATGGGCCCACGCATGAAGCGTCTCCCGCGGCGGTTGGAAACGAGGTTCTTTGCCCAGCTCTTCTAGTTTCTTCCTTTGCCAGCTTGACTTCTTAGCAGATGGAAGCGTCCCACTTCGTCTCGTCCCGGACCAAGGATACTCAACCCACGAAGAAGACGTCTTAACTTTGTTATAGGTCCGTCGTCTTCATCCATTCAGATTTTATGGTTTAGATTATAGATATAGATATATATTATAGATTATAAATTATTAGTATTTTCGATTTGATATTATTGTTAAAAACAAATTCTTGTTGATTAACCATCATTCTGAAAAGCTTCTATTTAATTATTTAAAATATTTTTTTATAAATAATCTTGCTATGTCATTATCGTAATCGCTTACGGGTTTAAGTCATCTCCAAGAATAAGACACGTTTCTATATAAAAACTGGCCACTTAGCGACTACGCAATCCCAATTGTCTGCGGGATGAGATCGAGTGATAAATTCTATAAGATTCCTTCATTCATAGAGTGACGTCATCATTAGGGCACGCTACTACCGACGCCTACTACGTTGACAACAACACGTTTCCGTCCGTTGATTCATACTCAACAGACTGGTTTATAATCTATTGTATAATATTCTTCAGAGTAATGAAGTACATCAAACGTACAGACAATGTCTTCAAGCACATCGGGTTATTGGTTGGACTTGCAATGATTGAAAACTCCTTGTTCCTGACCTCCCCATTCCCGCATCTTCGGCTCAGCACCGGTAAGCTAAGGCTAAAGGCCTTAGCTTACCGGTGCTAGACTCTTTCAGATTCGGATCCGTGTATGTATGTATCCGTGTGAGTATGGATCCATCTCCCGAAACCACTGCAAAAAAAGTATTTTTCTTGCCATCCCACTGTTGTCCAAAACAGTCTTTAACTCCTTCAAGTTTTATATCTCGAACCATCTCCATTTTTTTTTCATTCTTTAACTGATTAATCCAAACTTCTTAATTGATTTATCCGAGCACCTTATCTCGAAGAATTAATCGAAAGGCTGATTCAACATTTCTAAATTCGAAACTTACGAGGCAACCGTGTTTATGGTATCAAACCATTAAGATGTATATCAGTCCTATTAATAACTCTTTGTTAAATCCTTTTTCTTGGCATTTCAATTTATTGTGCAATTAGTTCAATTCCAAAACCTTGAGCTTGCAAGCTTGACAGCTTTGACATACATTGCTGGCTACAACCTTCCTTAAAGAATGTTAGTTTGTCTAGCACGCAATGGTTAATGTACAAATGTAAGCTATGCTAACTATGAGATCATGGGAAGCCCGGCCTTGGGACAACTAAAGCTAATTGTTTCAGAGTATTGACGGCATTGTTCTTATTATAGCGGCTTAGCCGAGATCACCCTGACCTCAAACAATTGTAGAAATTGCCCGAGAATGTACTAACAACAGCATACTGATAGGCACTACAAAAATGAACTTTACTGCTTTGAAATAAGTCTGTTGTTGATCAGTGCCATTGACGTGCAATACTTAGGATAGGACAATCATGCGTGTAACGGAAACCCCGTCTGCTATATTATACGATTTAAAGTATTATGTCATTATAATAGATGTTCAAAGACACTTGCATATAAGTCAGTGGAAAATTGAGACCTGCATTATATTTAAAACATTATATAAGCAAGCTAATAAGAAACCTTTTACGGGCCAAAAACTCCTAAAGAAATACCAAGACTTTCTATTTTTCAAAATAATATTAGTTATTAAATAAAACATGATGTATTCGTTCTAAAGATTTATTATATTTCCTATTTAATTGAAAATTAATAAGAGCGGGTAAGTGTAGACGACATAATTCTACTTCTTTTTCCTACTTAGCAAAGTAGGGAAAGTTGATGAAAAACAGCAATTAATGAAGAAATATTAGTGTGATTAGTATATATAACTATACAGGGTGAGAATTGAAAATGTAGAGTTAAATTCACACAAGTGACAAATCACGATAATTAACAAAAAAACTACGAACAAAATCACAGGTACTTTGTCTCAACTTACTTTACTAAACAGCTCCAAAATCAAGCTATCAGAAAGTACAATAACACTAACGTAAATCTACACAAAACAAAACATCTTAAAAACTAAATTTTCATACATTTGTAAAGTTAGTACAGAATAAACAAATTCATTTGACGTTTTCCCATTTCTATCATTGAATGATTGTGATACTTAAGCTCTTACTTACGTATGGGTATAAGAGTTTGAAGGATCCTCGACACGACACAGCTTACAGCCAAAGTCTCGGGAATTACCAAAAATTTATTCAGAGATAGCTGCCCTTATTAAAGAACTTTGATTGAGGCTATTTTCAGTGAAACTAATCATCATTACCGAATACAAGGTGATGGCATTAGACTTCTTAGGTTATTTTAGAATTCAAATGATTAAATAAGTATACCGATCTTTTCTCGTCTCGGTTCTAAATCAGCTAAAATTACTGAGTTTCCTGGGACTCAAACTATACCTCATACAAATTTAGTACATGAAACTTATGTTACAATTGTTGTAAGTAAGCACACGTGTGCGTAAAACTATAGTCTATTGGTATTATTATGTGAAAAACTCAAAAATATTTACATTGATTACTAAGTGTTAACTAAGGAGGATTATTCATGCTCTATCCTCTTTCACCTTTACCACACCACAAGAGTTAGCAGTCGGTTCCATAAGATACAAAGACTTATCAGATGTGAAGAGTATTCTATTGTCATTATCGAAAGTCATAGCACCTATGAATGGTATCTTAGCAACCCTCACTAATTTTGAATGCTGCAAGTTCTTCATAAGTACAACTTTGTAAATACCGTCTATCCACCACGCGTACACATTCCCATCTAAATCAATAGTGATGCCTCTGAAATAACCATTCTTTGATATACGATGCACATGTTCACCTTTACCAACGAACAAACCAAGAGTGCTTGAGAAAATAACAACATTATCTTTTTTCGTTACTACAAACTTCCTAATGGGAAAATTTTCCATTAGCGTTCTGAAGTTATCTCCGACTTTCTCTATGATACCTCTGTCGTTATACCTAACGAAATATACATGGTTTTTATAATACAGATTAGTGACTGTATCACCTAGACTGCTGTATGCAGCTATGCTGTTAGAATTTGCATTTAAAATGAAAATACCTCCGTCACCCCCAAAATAAACCAAATCATTATCTTGATCGATATCAAAAGCGCCGAAATTAAATATTTGCGATCCTGATATGACTCCCGCTTGGCTAGGGTCGTCTAAGCTAACGAACCCTGTTTTATAGTATTCCACATCTTCGATCGTTGGTTCGAAACTGAAGAATAGTTTGTTTTGGGATCGGAGTATTCCCATTTTGTGGATGACTACTTGTTTTCTGAAAGGTGCGTTGAGGTCGAAGAGGTATGAGATGTTGTAGCACGTCGTGTTCATTAGGATGCATGAGGGGCACGCGGGCTCGGTGACGTCGACGTCAACCACGGCCGCCGCAGTCACAGCCAACAGCAAGAACAGGACAAGCATGGTCGAGTCTGAAAGGACAAAGTTACAGTTTTAGCTTTGGTGTTCAACAAACAGCCAAATGTGACTTTTAGTTTTTTTCTTATATTTTTTTCGTCGGACCGTACCGGCGTCGAATGAATTCGTTAGCCTGAGCTTTCAGTCAGAAGGACACCTCCCTAAGGAGCTACTGCGCAAATCTAACTGTAGCAATGCTGAGGGAAAATTTATACTCAAACACTCCATGCCCAAAAAAGCACGGTCAATTCTCTGCCAAATTTTTGTCAATTCAAAATATATTGCGATTATCTTTTAACACCTGGAAAACACATTTCACGTCAAGTATTAACAAAATACCTGTGTATCATATGCAACCGCTGAGTTGTATAAAACAGACAAATAAATCAATGCTGACGAATTAATAGCTAACAGCACAGTATTCACTACTCTCAATAGACTCATAAACCCGGAAACGCGAGCACAGCGCACAGGCACACGTAAAATTACACTTTCATTTAAAACTCAAACAAAAAACTAACCCGGAGTGTATTCGCTGTACCTGTTCACTTTTGTCGAAACAAATCGAATACATTTATCGAAATTCACTTGTTTCATTTCAAACACATCATGCCGTTTACCAGTTTAAAATAAAGTTACGAATGACTGAAAAAAGTTGGAACAAATACGGGCCAAGGCTTAACTGGCGGAAAGCTTAACGAAACTGGGGCGCGTTAGTAGTAAGATCGATATTGTCACGCGACGTAACGCTCATTAAATATTAAATGCTGTCAGCGGAATTAGTGCACTTAGCGCATTGAAAACTGTGTCGCTCAACACTACGCCTGGTCTTTGTGTAGAGTTTTTATAGATTAGTAGATGTTCTCTTGTTGGATTATGTTAATTGTAAATATATATTTTTATATTTGAATATCGATCTTGCAAACTCCATTATCAATTACTCTTCCTTTATCACATAGCAGACGTAACATGAGCATAAAAAAATAAAAAATCATATTATTACGAATTGTTTGAAAACAATCCCAATTACTGTTCTCAAGATAAAACTATACCTGCAAATATTTTTAAGATTATTTATATAACCCAACCATTTAAACATTGAGTTTTAAAATTACATCATACAATACATATGCCTAGAACAAAATACGATCAATACATCATATCACTATAAATAAAACTGACTTTGTCAGTATTATTACGTAATGGACCATATTCCTAGAAATTGAACGTTTATAAGCAATCGATAGGACTGCAGCGAGCCAAGGGCGGGAAATTATACAGCTGTATAATCAATAAAAGTACAATAATAGCTGATATAAATAACAATGCCTGAAATATGAAATTCAATCGCATGAAAGCTCTATTTTGGTAGGTACTAACTTTTGCCCGCGGCTACTAATGTTGTTTTGACAAACATGCAATCGAATTTGAAAATGTAATATTAATCATATTCAGCAATTTAGCATAAATTTTATTTTATTGAAATAAGATACTTTCTGTTTGAAATGGTGGGAATCAATTTTATAATGTTTCATATGAAGTTAGCATTTCCATGGTTTGTAGTAACGCAGTAGTATCCTTTGGTTGCAAAAGCTTCATATACTCCTTTTTTTTCGTAATAAAAAATAAGCAAAAATTCATAACAGGCTCGAACCCAACGTAAGAACCTATTTTTGCGTTTGCCTCTACTTTTGTAACTCCCGCAATAAATAATTAGTATCCTTGTGTCGCACGGATGTAAAAATTCTTTGAAAGATCTGAATTATTCTAAGAAACCTGGATACCTCATATAGGAATCTGAAAAGGCCAATCTGCAGTTAATTAGCGTGGTAATCAAATACGCAAACCTTCCCTATACATATGGGAAGAGGCCTGTGCCTTTTATTCGTCCAAAATGCATGAAACACTAAAAAGTTTAGTTTAATTTTAAGAGATATTTGACGCTATATTTCAAGTAAAGTGTTTGCCAGACAACTGTGGTCTATTCATTTTACACGGCACTGTATTTCTAGTGTTTACAGCTCAAGGTGGATAATAAATCTTTGGCCAACATTCTACTGAAAGCGATCTCTGTAACTTTGTTGGTAATAGTTTCTCTATTCTTCTTATGATTCATTTGTTTTGTAAGTTTTATCTGAGTGTCGGAGGATAGAGTCATGAATGTAGCTATTATATCTTACTTTATTTTAGGACAAGGAATCTAAGTTATTTAATTAGTTATAAATATTTTAACCGAAAAATTCTTTGTTTTTTCTGAAGAAAGCATAGAAAAAATATAATATTATATCTTAATTTATTAAATTGCTTAGAAACTTTTGCAACCAGCATTCATTGATTCGAATACTTTTAGGATAAAAATTATTGTAACAATGTTCAGAATAACTTCATTTGTACAGTTTTAAAATTTCACTCCTATGACACAATGAAAAACAATTTTAACAGTGCTAAAATACGAAAGCGTTTTACACTTCAAAAAACTATTACAATTTCATGACGATAACGTTTCATATTTAATTTTTTACCTTAAAAGAGAGTCTGTAAAGGTCTCATGACGAATTTACTTTTAAAGCTATATTGTCTATTCCTACGTTAAAGCAAAAAGGAAACACTTGTCCTGTGCGCTTCCGACTCCCGGAAACGACAGCTTTGATGTATAATATTTAGGTTATGAGCTTTGGCCCTAGCTTAAATATAAAGTCTAATGTGTGCTTCACTTTATAAGCTGTCCTGGCGCTTATCACGATTAAATTACATTTCGGATTTTCCATTTTAAGGTACTTTTGGAATGTAATTAAAAATATCATGAAGAGACTAATACTTATAAAACTAATTTTAATGTAAATAAAGCAATTTGTTTATGTTAAAATAAATTGTAGGTTCATTAACTTTTTTAAGATCACAATGTTTTTAACAACATTCCTTCACACTACACAAAGGAAAATTTTGTGTGCCATGGACATATAAATTTATAAAATAATAATAACATAATGAATATTATATTACAACTTTGCAACAGAACAATATTTGACTGGAGAATAGAAGGTAGGTATTTCAAAACCACTATGACACCGGACACAATTATTTTCGTCCTCTTCTTTTTCTCTCTCTTCTTCTTTCTCGTACAGGCCTTAACTATGTAACAGCTTCTTCTATGGTCTACACTGAAGGTTACACGGAAAACTTTCGTTGAATATCTCGATGATCAGCAGACCTGACACTCTGCCTCATTTCACCCTAACAAACCATCAATCTTTACATTAACAATTAACTAAACGGTGTTTTACCTACAAGTCTTTCTTTATTGGGTCAAGTCCACCACACATACCCGTCATCGCAACTCTTGTAAGCCAGGATCTACAAAGCACTTAAGCTCCGTGGGTCCCAGGAAAACGATTGACCCTTTTAGAAGCCACGAAATTAATTAAAAATAAGAAAAGGGAGAAAGAGTCAGACATTTTGTTCATTTACGTACCTATAAGCACATAAATGTAGTATCATTTGTAACATAGGTACACACTTAGCATATTTTAAATGGTGTACCAATGAAAATAACGGCCCACGAAGCCCTTTTGTTGTTATTCTGTGAACCATGGCGGGACGCGTGGCCGCCATGATATAAAATTTATTTTTTAACACCATTTTTCGTTTGTTTATAGCGTAAAAATGTAAACAGAGAAAATGTTTGCTATTTTTTTATTTATTCTACGAAACTGCTGTATTTACGATATTAATTAAATAAACTGGACAACGTTGAGCTGTTATTTTTATGAGAATGCTGACAAAATACAATTAAGCAGAATTTTTAACTCTGTATTAACTTTGTTTAGTAAATGCCTCTTTTTGTGATACAATACACGCACACAACGCAGTAATTTATAAACGTTTTCGTCAACTAATCAATAAAGATTTTACTATAGTATAAACAGATATTCAATCTACGTGTCTCGTAAGTTTACTCTGTAAAACTAATTGCATTTTGCTTTTCTCGTTTTAAAACCTGCAATCGTAACAAACTATTATTTTATCCAAAGCGAAAAATCCTAGTAAAGTTGCACAAAAAAAAATGTTTCATTTGCAACAAACCTAAATATTCCTGCCGGTCCCTTCACGTCAACAGTCGTGGTATAACCCGTTCGTTGAAAACTATTCTAAAAGCAACAAACTCAGTCTTAACTAAACTCACCTTTAATTAGTTAAAGAAAATCCAAGTGTTCAGTGTCACATTTTCACGCAGACGACGATAGAAATAAAACAATAAAACAAACGCGCGCTCCCGATACAATCAGAAGTCACAGTGTGTATCGCAACCAACAGTTACCTTTTAAATACCAAATTACCGCGTTTTACCACTGCACTGCAGTGCCCAGAAGGTTTACTCCATAGAGTTTAATACCAATGCTTTTAATTTCTATATTTCTCTTTGTATGTTGTGTGTACATAAATAAATCAATAAATGCTTTTGACAAATGGTATACAGAAAATAAAATTGGATCATAAGTATATCAATTATTGTTACAAGTCGGGAAGATTGACTGACGTTTCTAGGCATGCGGTAGCGTGTCAAGCCAAGTCCAAGTAAGAGATTATGTGGTGGTTTTAACCACAGAAAAGATTATTTTATCGGTTTTAGAGTGACCACAGCCTTTTCCCGTTTTTGTTACATATAACATTACTGTTCGGCACCTCTGCACCTTTTAATAATAGCGTTATGGTATAATTATATCCTTTAGTCTTTCTCAAGAAATGGTCTATACCAGTAGTTCCTGAGATAAGCGCGTACAAACAAAGAAACTCTGCAGCGTTATAATATTTGTATAGACATGGTAAACGGTAAACCTTACATTTGGCAGGCGTAGTTAAATGTTTTAAAACTATTTTATTTATTTAATAGTTCATGTACACAGATACACACACAGAGTACAGAAAAGAAGAAAGATAGAACACATAGTACATAGGCACAGCTTATTTCAACAGAAATTTCTTCCAGCAGGCCCGTTATGGGAGAGTTAGAATAAGAAGAGATGCAGATAGTGTGTAAAAAACAAAAAAGAAAGAAGCTATAACTAAAAATAATTACTAACATTAACCTAAATACATATGTAATATATATATAAATAAATAAATATATATAAATACACTAAATACTATATGCGTCTATGATGATAAGGACAGATAATGTTCCTTCAACTTCCGTTTAAATAAAGCAACAGTTTGGCAGCTCCTCAGCTCAGGCGGCAAATTGTTCCATACAGTACAGTTCCGTACAGCGTGCACGGTGAACGAGTAGGAGTAGAAATCAGTGGAGTGGGAAGGGATTTTAAGTAAGGATTTGAGATGTGTCCTGCAGGACGCATCAGGTGAGCGGAGAAAGGAGAAGCGTTCCCGCAGGTACGAAGGAGATTTAGGATTGAAAAGGATATTAAATAAAAGACACAGAATGCGAGTGTTCCTGCGAAGACGAATTGGGAGCCACTTGAGTTCCTTGCGAAATTGAGAAACATGATCATACTTTCTAAGATTAAAGACAAAACAAATACAAAGATTTTGCAAGCGCTCAAGTTTATTTAAGAGCTCCTCGGTGGCATCCAAATAACAGGCATCAGCGTAATCTATAATGGGTTGTATGAGCGTCTGAGCAAGTGAAATCTTGGTTTTCAAGGGCAAAAACTGTTGAAGACATTTCAGCGTATGAAAAGTATAGAGAGCTTTGCGACTAACTTCATTGACCTGAGCCGACCACGATAAGTAGGTATCAAGAGTAACACCCAAGTTTTTCGCTGAATTAGCGTAGTCAATCTGAACCCCATTCAAACACAGTGGTGGTAGTGACGCAACATCTAGCCTGCTACGCATGTATCTGCTGCCAATAATCACGGCCTGAGACTTCCTGGGATTAATTTGTAGTCCAAAGGACTGCGCCCAATCACAAATCGCATCCAGGTCACGATTCATGGCAGCAACGGCAGCTTCTGCATCAGCACAGGGAAAATGTCTGTAAAGCTGCAAGTCGTCTGCATAGAGATGGAAGTGGGAAGAAATGACCTTTGTGACAGAGTCAATGAAAATAGAAAACAAGAGAGGAGAGAGAACGCCACCTTGAGGTACACCAGCAGAGAGATTGCACCAGCCAGAGGTAAGGTTACCAAGGCGGACACATTGTGAACGGCCTTTTAAATACGAATCAAACCAACTTAGGGTGGAAGGGGAAAAGTTTATAGATTTTAGAATGCCGAGAAGAATATCAAAATCAACAGAGTTGAATGCACTGCTAAAGTCCAGAAGAACTAGTAAGGTGAGAGATTTGTTTTCCATCGCAAGGCGAATATCTTCGGTGAACTTCAGCAGTGCTGTTGATGTACTGTGACCAGGCCGAAAGCCAGATTGAAAAGGACTCAGCAGGTCCATTCTGGATATATACGCAGACAACTGACGGTGAGCTAAATGCTCAAGAACTTTGGAAACTCTTTAAATGAAACTCTCAGAGCAAGGTACACTGCTTCGTGAAGACGTGAACTAATAACAACATAACCATGCAGCAACGACAAAAAAAAATATTTTTACATTTGGGACTTCTGTTTTCAATTCTATAATACAAAAAAAACCGTGCATGCATAGAGCGACATGATACGTATATTTTTGCTTTTTATAGAATTTTATTAGTTGTTTTCTTTGTATTAATATAGCAGACACCATTCAATTGGTCATCCAATAAAGTTGTGTAATAGATCTGTTAATAAACTGAAGATAGGTCTTGCTGTGGGACTATAGACTTGTGTTGGGTTGAGCCGTGGGCGCCCATAGTTTCATTAATCAATTGACCGGTCGGCCGTGGCTCTAATCAGCTGGGTAATCTTCTGGCGATCCGGAATTTGATTAAGCAATTGGAATCTAATCTTGGTGTTCAAATTTCAGTTTTCCTAAGCATAGCGTGACTGCCTTTATTTATAACCTTTCAATCGAAAAGAATAGTAACGCATTGATCAGTATGTAACTTACTATGTAAATTAAAATTTTAATCACACTAACAAATATGAATGACAACATGGCGGGTTATTTTTTGCTTTTGCATTTGCATTTTCGCAATACCATTATGTCCATTATTTAATTAAATTCAATACTGTTTTATTGAATTTAATGCGCAGCAATGCGATGAACCAAAACTAGTCATTATGAGATGGTGTTGGTGTATATTTATTTTCTGTCAGTAAAATAGTCTGCGCATTGAAATAGAAATAAATAAGTGTTGTCTCTATAGCACTAGAGATCCCTTGGACGCAGCGCGTGGCTACGAATAATAGAAACGATACGGTATTGCACATGTAGGGAAACAAAGCGCGGACATGGTGACAGCCAGATTGGGATTAATTATGGTGGTAGCTGTGCCGTGGTGCCCCAGCGTAACGGTTCAATGACCGGAATCGGATGCGCAAGGTAAAAAGTTCGAAAACGGAGGGACGTGTTCCAAAATATTTTTTATCCACGTAACAAAAATGCGTTGATGAACAACAAGCAATAGAAAGGTGTTCTTTATTACCCGATCGGAAATCGTCAAATGACGCCTTCTTCGGCGTACAGGGAGTGTCTGACTTTTACTGACTAAAATTCACCCATGTCCCTTCCTTTGCCCCTGGTATACCGGGGTCACGGAAACCCTTTCGGAAAATCCCACTGGTCTGAAAGGGACAGGAAGAGTCAGGTACGTAGGTAGTAAGAGGATAGTGTAAATCTGTCATAAGTCAAGGTATCAAAAGTCCAAAGACCATCCAAGGTCAAGACCAAGAAATAAAAGATAATACAACCTATAATAAATCACGTATTTGTTTTAAACACATATTGGTTAAAAAGAACAACTTTATCAGATAAGATAAATTTATAAGATAACGACGACTCTCGCCACGGTCACGGTTTCATGCCAGGTCGAGGGACAATGGATGCCATCTTTGCACTTCGCCAACTGTGCGAGAAGTACAGACGTGTGCACAAGAACTTGCACATGGTATTCATCGACCTCGAGAAAGCTTATGATAGGGTGCCTCGTGAAGTGTTATGGTGGGCTATGAAAGAGAAAGGTGTGCCTGGAAAGTATGTGGAGTTAATTCGTGCTATGTACAGGCAATCCTGTACATACGTCCGATCGTCTGCTGGCAACTCCGACCAGTTCAGTGTGGCAGTGGGCTTGCACCAAGGGTCGGCATTAAGCCCTTACCTCTTCCTGCTGATTATGGATGCCCTTACGGCAGACATACAGGAAGAGGCACCCTGGTGCATGCTGTTTGCCGATGACATTGTTCTGGTTGGGGAAAATGGACCCGAGATCCAGAGCAGATTGGAGGTGTGGCAACAGAAGCTGGAGAGTGTGGGCTTGAAAATCAGCAGAACAAAGACAGAATACATGTTCTGCGATTTCGGCGGTCTCTCCAGTCCTGAAGCTATAAAGCTTGATGGTGTGCGCCTTCCAGTCTGCTCCGACTTCCGGTATCTTGGTTCATTCATTCAGAGCGATGGCGAAATAGATCGGGCGGTTAAGCACCGAATTAACGCAGGATGGATGAAATGGCGGCAGGTAACGGGAACGATTTGTGACCCCCACATTCCCCTTAAATTTAAGGGGAAGGTCTATAAGACCATTGTCAGACCTGCTGTCTTGTATGGATCAGAGTGCTGGGCGACAAAAGGGATGCATGAAAGACAATTGCATGCAGCAGAGATGAGAATGTTAAGAGGAATGTGTGGTGTTACGAGAGCGGATAGAGTAAGAAATGAGTATATAAGGGGAAGTTTGAAAGTGGCACCGGTTACAGAGAAACTACGTGGTAACCGGCTGTCATGGTATGGGCATGTTATGCGGAGGAATGAAAATCATGTGGTAAGGAAGGCGTTAAGCATGGATGTGGATGGATATAGGGGAAGAGGACGACCAAAGAAACGATGGATGGATTGTGTGAAAGACGATATGGCTGTAAAGTGTGTTTCTTGTGAGATGACGGCCGATAGGAAGGTATGGAAGAAGATGACATGTTGCGCCGACCCCAAATAAAATAATTGGGATAAGGGCAGGGGAATGATGAACGACGACTCTCGCTATTTTATAATAATTTATAAGATAGCTGTTTTATAAAATAATAAACACATGCGCACAACCGACCCTAAATCCCTTTACGAAATTCGTCTCTTTTTACTTGCCTATTTACCCCATTTTACCTTAATTAAATTTATTTTCTACTTTAACAGATGCTTAACTGATTGTCCTATAAAGAGTCCTCGAAACTCCTCCACATCAATAGATCACTTGCCGAGTGACAGTCGACGCTCTCAACAAATTATTTCTTCTCAAACTCACAATTCCCTAACGTGAAGGCTTTTTAATCTCGATATTAACCAGCTGTTTCCCTTACATTGCCAAAAATTGTCGCGAAAATATTCTAATTGCTCAACACAAGTATAACACAGAAACACTTAGTGAATTGGTGAAAAGTAAATACAATTATATTAAATTAAGCGCGGTTTTAATCTCAATATCTTGTTTGGAAAAAACACGCGCCTAATGAATTCCAGGCGTCCTGAGGTGGTAACTAAACAAGCGGTAGAACGTGTAGACGGAAAATGTGTGCTCGCCTAGTAGTACCCATATTTAACATACGTAGTTATAGGTTGGATGGGTCTTGACAAATGAGTGCTTAACCTACTGACTAATCCACGGACCCATAAAAGGTAATCCTCGGACCTCTGGAGTGGAGGGTGGATGGACCAGGAAAACACCTCCTCAAGCAATAATGCTGCAGTTGTGGATGCAATACAGTGCAATACACGAGAGCTTCCACACTAGCTTCCGTTCTTTAATACTGGTCTTTAAGATAAGTGGCAATTTATAATTCTGTATCAGGCACTTACTTATGGCATAAATAAGTCATTTTAAACTACCTTTTCATGACATGTATACCATAATATGTCGAAGAAAATATACGTCTATCCCGTTCCACCTTCCAAGCTCTTGCTGAACTCGGGTACTTTTGTGACCGTGTACAAGTTTTCAACAATTTCATTTATTTAACATTCTTGGCGTCCAAATTATCCCACATAAGCCGCAGAACCCACCAAAACGGACCGAATCTGACTACCCGGAGTACTTAAACTGCGCACGACGTTCACATCGGGTAAACATCTCAGGTAACTGGGCAATACGTCACAGCTTATCCCTTGCCGTCTATAAAAATGGCGATAACATTATGTATGCTGTTACCCAAACCTGATAACCACCGCGGTTTTCCCGGCCCTACCTCATAAACAGGCACAGTGTCGCCCCCTGGTAGGCCATTTAAGCTTCTTTGATGCGCGACCCAGTTCCAAGTTTTTTGCATTTTTCATCGCGCATTGCTGTGGTGTTTGGTTATGAAAGATCACTGTATAAGTAGATAGGGACTCATCTTGTTCATTTTGGTTAGGTAGCTGGCGTGCGACTGCCACCCAGAATTATTCATTAAGCTTGTACTGGTATACGCTTCGACGTTGCTACGATATATTAACAAGGGTAGCGTTGAGTTGAAAATGAATATAGTTCATCATTCAAACACTTGTACATTGTAAGTATTATTTAGAAAATAAAACAATTTGAATGCTATCCTGTTGTCACCGTCGCTGCGTTCTCCAAAGAGCTAAATAAAATAGACTTCAAAATGGGACCTGGTCCAAGTTTACAACCAAAACATACCTATTCTTTCTCAAAATGCGCTCCGAGCTCCTTATACTTTCTGTATAAACGAAAACTGGCCAAAGTTATTTCATACAAGGATCTTCTTTCTCGTCATATCTCAGATCAATACGATATTTCAGCAAACCTCTACCTGTGCTCAAAAGGTTCCTCACGTACATTGTTACAAATAAGTTGGGCCCAAAAGTTACGGCGTACGTTACTTAGATTAAATAACTTGGATACTAACGGAGGCAATATCTGTCCCGTTACGTGGAGGTGCGCCGCTATTAATGACGTTTGTTTGCTCAAATTTTTGTAAGACAAGATATTTGAAGACCTTTTAGATCGATAGAATAGTTTAGTAAAGAAATTCGATGCTATGTCTGTACTGATCCTGTTCGGATGTGACGCGAAGTTTATATTGAGCCATGGACTGTGAAGGTATATCTTATCTACCATCTCAATAAACGTATATTTGTGTAATATTCATTAAACATTACATGAGTGTCTAGTTACAATTTAGACATGGTAAGTATAAAATATAGGTATGCCAGTTTTTCTTCACATTCCGTTCTCTTTATAGTACTAAGCTCACCGTGCAGTACCCATCCCTAACATACGTTTACTCTGATCACACAATTCCAAAGGAAAATTGGTAACTTTACGACTGTTTTATATAGCTAAATGTGAATATTCATAAATACGCCACAAGTATTTCCTTTTAGTACTTAGGTAAGCTATTATTGAATTTATTTACAATTTTACAGAGTTAAATATTTACAGTACAATCATTTCTTATTTACAAAAAAATTATATTAATATTTCATCGGCAAAGAAATTGTAAGTACCTATAGTAAATCTATAAAAAAACACGTTGGAGTGACATGAGAGTAAGTATGTGTAAGTAGCTGCGCTTGAAAATACTGAACCGATTGGGTACTATTGAACGGAAAGGTTTTCATCCACCTATGTCAGTGGTGGGTACTTTGATGGTCTTTCCGATTCTTATGATAAGTTTCCCTGAAAAGTATTATTAATTCTACCACGTTAGAGCTGAAAATGTGTTAAGTAGGCACTTGACCTTATCAACAAATAAACAATACAAAAAATTGTATCCTTGCCCTAAAATCGTCATTTTTGATAGATAGCCCATCACGATAAACTATTTGACAACGCATAAACGGAGAGATTTCCATTTTTATTTTTCATTCGACATTTTCCTACGGCAAAAAGATGGTTTATCTTAATGCATTCCGCACCATCTCTGTCGTGCGACACATGTTCCCACTATGAGTGACAAGGCCGGTCTGATTGCCCCGACCCTCGCTCTGGGATTAAACAGTTCCATCAATCGACGCCGCGACACGGGTTGACAACAGTTTCATGTATCAAGGATGTTTACAGCGACACTTTTCCTGTAAATATTGCTCTGTCCATAAAGGGCAACACCAGTTAACCTTTTATTCCACTCAATTTATAAAGTTCAATGGCATTTTTGATCCAACAAAAAAGTGGAAGGAAATTCTCACGAATATTGAATGTGAGTAGGAGGTATATTTGTTTAGACCTAAATTCAAAAAAGGCTTAAAACGTAATAAACCTATAAATCTTTTTTTTTAATATTTTGATAGGCAGTTTTTTATAAGTAAAATTACAGGTAGCAACGTTTTGTAGACAAAGGTAACAACTTTTGCATGACAACTTGGTAGGATGCTGCTTTTTAAACTAGAACAACTTTTCGACAGCAGTACTAACAAATCGACATATTGCCTTTACCCAAAAAAACAGTTATCCTGGGAACTTCTAAGTAGCCCACCTAATCTTCTTACCTTAGCGCCTACTTATTCTCACCTTATGTTTTTTATTAGGTAACTGTTATTCTTACGGTAGCGAGATAAACCATTCGAAAATTCCAATACTGACTCACTCAGAAAGTATCTACGGGTCTATTAAATGGTCAATTCAACAGGACAGCTGTAAAAGGCATGAGGTTTCAGCCCTTACCTAATCGAAATTCAGCAGCCCTTAATCTTAGCCCTGGTGCAATTATTGCAGATAATTAGTAAGCGTTCGGCGCGAACTGACTGACTGTGGACAGTTCGTGCGGAAAACATAGGAGAATTTTCCAATAGAATTTAAAACATTTTTACGGTTAAAATACGGTATTAATATCTTAATATAAATAAGCTTTGGAAAAAGTAATAACTACAAAAATGTCATCAACTTGGAAACAAAATCATAATGGCAAAATTAACACAATTTCATTGATTGTGTATTTTATAAACTTTTAATTAAATAAACACCTAGACGCTAATTCTAATTTTTAATCTGTCTACAATTATAAAATACTAGCTGACCCAGCAAACGTTGTTTTGCCGAATATTTTTTTTTTCTAGTTGTTTGTATTTTTAATGCCACATTATAAAAAACATAAAAACAAAAAATTTCATCCAAAAAATAAAATATATTTTTTTTAGTGTGAGCAACCCTTAACACTTAGGGATATGAAAAATAGATGTTGTTCTATTCTCAGACCTACCTAATATATATACAACATTTCATAAAAATCGCTCGAACCGTTTCGGAGGAGTACGGTAACTAACATCGTGACACGGGAATTTTATATATTAGAAGAAGATAGAAAGAAGATAACATCAAATTTAATAAAATTTCTATACCAGATTTCTAGAGTATAAGGACTTCATCACATTATATTACACCTGCGATCTGCATTGCACTGTATTCAAATTAATTTTCTGATTTTTTTTCTTCTTTTTTTTCAACAAACTGTATTCCGAAACTAGATAGATAGATTAACGTTTAAATATTTCAATCAATTCAGCTGTAAAAACAAGTATATTATACCACGCCGTATTGCAATGACTTGGACCACACGCTCCGTAATTTAACCCATTCTCCGCGACTATTTGCCTTGTGTTTAGACGTAACTACCCAAATACGTTTGATTCCCGGAACTAAATTGCGTGTGGTGCTGTATGGCCCTGCACGGCTCCGCGCCTACAAATTAATTGATAAAGGCCATTACATAACATCTCTAAAGTTTCCACTTGGAACGTGACACTAATTGTTAGAAGGATTACACGGGCTTATGAGACAAAACAAAATACGAGGCAATTTGAATAGAGGTTTCATGAGTGCGAAGTTTAACAGAAATACTCTCGTCAATCATTCTCAATCATTTTTCAAATTCACATACGGCCGCTTTCTATATTCGATCTCAATCCCTAATTTACGGATCGAGATTGACATTTGAATCCATTTCCAACTTTTAGTGTTTCTATAACCGATCCATGGATCGTTTTCTCGATCTTTTTCTTCAATCTATCTTTGGGAGGGCGGATCGAGATTTTAGATTGGTATTTGTACGAAAGTGACAGTTATGCGTTTTCTATAACCGATCTCTGGTTTTGACAAATCGATTTTTGACGTTTTTGATCTATAATCGCGATCCCCAAATTTTTACGGATTGTACTGAGAAATCTGTTAAAATGGAAATATTTTCAAGTGATAGTGATAGCGATCTTGAAGTATTAGCTCAGCTATCGGACTGGGATAGTAGTGACAGCGAAGTAGAACAAACTCTGTCCTTAAAATTTGTAATTGTGATTGTGATGTAGGTATCGAGTGGTTGTTCTGTACTTTACTTGTAAACGGGGGTCAAGGATTTAAGCTGAAGACCGGCGCTCAGTAATTCTTTTGGATTGCTAAGCATAAGCTGACGCTTAAACTTTTTTGCTTTCGGTATTATAGTTTTTGTGTACTAAGTACACTTTTACCAATATCTGTAATACTGGAATCAATGGATAACGATTATAATATTCTCGTTTTGATTTATTTATTTAAAACCATGAAGTATCATTACAGGGTTTACCCTAATGCGACAGCAAAGAACTTATACTAAACAAAAATTGAAACACATTTCATTATTAAAAACACGTCACTCTGATTTTGAAGAAGTTGGTGGTGTGGAGAGCTCTTGTAACGGCCGCTTTCTATATTCGATCTCAATCCCTAATTTACGGATCGAGATTGACATTTGAATCCATTTTCAACTTTTAGTGTTTCTATAACCGATCCATGGATCGTTTTCTCGATCTTTTTCTTCAATCTATCTTTAGGAGGGCGGATCGAGATTTTAGATTGGTATTTGTACGAAAGTGACAGTTATGCGTTTTCTATAACCGATCTCTGGTTTTGACAAATCGATTTTTGACGTTTTTGATCTATAATTGCGATCCCCAATTTTTTACGGATTGTAATGAGAAATCTGTGAAAATAGAAATATTTTCAAGTGATAGTGGTAGCGATCTTAAAGTATTAGCTCAGCTATTGGACTGGGATAGTAGTGACAGCGAAGAAGAACAAACTCTGTCCTCAAAATTTGTAATTGTGATTGTGATGTATCGAGTGGTTTTTTTTTTCTGTACTTGTAAACGGGGTCAAGGATTTAAGCTGAAGACCAGCGCTCAGTAATTGTTTTGGATAGCTAAGCATAAGCTGCCGCTTAAATTTTTTTGCTTTCAGTATTATAGTTTTTGTGTACTAAGTACACTTTTACCAATATCTGTAATACTGCAATAATAGATAACGATTATAATATTCTCGTTTTGATTTATTTATTTAAAACCATGAAGTATCATTACAGGGTTTACCCTAATGCGACAGCAGAGAACTTAAACTAAACAAAAATTGCAACACATTACATTATTAAAAACACGTCAGTCTGATTTCGAAGAAGTTGGTGGTGTGGAGAGCTCTTGTAAGAGGTGCTTTGGTGAGCAAATTTGTTCTCGCGGTAGGAACCAGCAGTAGGTGCGGGCTTCGCCGCCTACTCCGCCACTCAAGCACTGCAATACTTCCGGGTGATTCTCCACTCCACGAAGCACCTTCACCAAGTAGACGACCAGTGCAAACTCCCGTCTCATATACAGTTGATTATTGCCAACCATGCCCAGAACAAACAGAGTGGGATCCATGTAGGTAGAACGGATACACCCCATACAGTTTCTTGTACAGATGGCGCGTGAACTTATTCTGAATGCGCTCGAATATTACCGCTGTATTCTATTCAATAACTAAGACATCGGAAAAACAAACAACAAATAAACTTGCGATTTTAAATTATATTATGTTAATGTCAAACTGACTGACAACTTTTCGATTGACTGACGTTCCGTTGCTCATCAATAAACGTTTATTGTCGTTTATGCTTTTTCTAATCTTCAGGTAGAATTATAGTATTTACCGCTACGACTTCCCAATCTTTTATTTTTGTATTTTGTGCAATTTCTAGTGATTATACATAAAATAGATAAGCTTTAAGAAAATAGCCACCATTTTACTCATTAATAATCGCTGAAGTACTTTTTCTGCACATGCGTAAAACAAAACGTTTAGCAGGGCGATCTATCCGTTTTTTTTCGATGGATTTCGAGACGAGATCGATTAAAGAAATGCAGATTCAAGCTCAATCGAGGGATTGAGAAAAATCTGGATTGATCGGAATCTTAGATTCGGGATCGGATATAGAAAGCGGCCGATAGTCACTAACGGCCGCTTTCTATATTCGATCTCAATCCCTAATTTACGGATCGAGATTGACATTTTAATCCATTTCCAACTTTTAGTGTTTCTATAACCGATCCATGGATCGTTTTCTCGATCTTTTTCTTCAATCTATCTTTGGGAGGGCGGATCGAGATTTTAGATTGGTATTTGTACGAAAGTGACAGTTATGCGTTTTCTATAACCGATCTCTGGTTTTGACAAATCGATTTTTGACGTTTTTGATCTATAATTGCGATCCCCAATTTTTTACGGATTGTACTGAGAAATCTGTTAAAATGGAAATATTTTCAAGTGATAGTGATAGCGATCTTGAAGTATTAGCTCAGCTATCGGACTGGGATAGTAGTGACAGCGAAGTAGAACAAACTCTGTCCTTAAAATTTGTAATTGTGATTGTGATGTAGGTATCGAGCGGTTGTTCTGTACTTTACTTGTAAACGGGGGTCAAGGATTTAAGCTGAAGACCAGCGCTCAGTAATTCTTTTGGATTGCTAAGCATAAGCTGACGCTTAAACTTTTTTGCTTTCGGTATTATAGTTTTGTGTACTAAGTACACTTTTACCAATATCTGTAATACTGGAATCAATAGATAACGATTATAATATTCTCGGTTTGATTTATTTATTTAAAATCATGAAGTATCATTACAGGGTTTACCCTAATGCGACAGCAAAGAACTTAAACTAAACAAAAATTGAAACACATTTCATTATTAAAAACACATAAACACGTCAGTCTGATTTTGAAGAAGTTGGTGGTGTGGAGAGCTCTTGTAAGAGGTGCTTTGGCGAGCAAATATATTCTCTCTGTAGGAACTATCAGTAGGTGCGGGCTTCGCCGCCGCCACGCGTAGCGGTCCGGTACACACACTCAAGCGCTGCAATACTTCCGGGTGATTCTCCACTCCACGAAGCACCTTCACCAAGTAGACGACCAGTGCAGCCTCCCGTCTCATATACAGTTGATTATTGCCAACCATGCCCAGAATAGAGTGGGATCCATGAGTAGGTAGAACGGATACACCCCATACAGTTTCTTGTACAGATGGCGCGTGAACTTATTCTGAACGCGCTCGAATATTACCGCTGTATTCTATTCTATAACTGAGACATCGGAAAAACAAACAACAAATAAACTTGCGATTTTAAAATATATTATGTTAATGTCAAACTTACTGACAACTTTTTGATTGACTGACGTTCCGTTGCTCATCAATAATCGTTTATTGTCGTTTATGCTTTTTCTAATCTTGAGGTAGAATTACAGTATTTGTCCGCTACGACTTCCCAATCTTTTATTTTTGTATTTTTTGCTATTTCTAGTGATTATACATAAAATAGATAAGCTTTAAGAAAATAGCCACCATTTTACTCATTAATAATCGCTGAAGTACTTTTTCTGCACATGCGTAAAACAAAACGTTTAGCAGGGCGATCTATCCGTTTTTTTTCGATGGATTTCGAGACGAGATCGATTAATGAAATGCAGATTCAAGCTCAATCGATGGATTGAGTAAAATCTGGATTGATCGGAATCTTAGATTCGGGATCGAATATAGAAAGCGGCCGTAAGTCGTTGACACGCTGCGGCTCCAAACATTATACACATGATCCTGGTGACATGCCTTAAGAGATTTTTGATAGAGAAAAGGAGAAATTTACCCTACTATAGGATTCCACATAAGTATAAATAAAACAAGTAACGATGTATGATTTTGCATATTATTCAAAATAGGAATGTAGTGTTGATAAATATCCCTGGGTTGTCCGGTCATTATAGAAGTAACACCGCGTTTCAGATAAACTGACAATTTAAAAGTCTCATCTTTGAAGTCCGACTACTATTTTCGGAGCAAGGAGTTCGCCATTAAATACGCAGTTGGAAATGGCAGCTTCCCGCAACTTTAACAAAAGAAACAGTTAACTGTCCCAGTTTGAGTCAAACTTTTTCCAAGTGTTGACGCCGCTTTTTCTCGAACAAAGGAAACATTTTGTTTTGTTCGTGCATACGTCAACGAGAATTCTATGAAGTTTTCCTTTTGTAGCCTGGCCGATCTGATTCTGGAAACAGTGGAGATGAAAATCGGAATTGTTTAGAACTAGGAAATAAAAACTGTACACGACATATAAAGTGAAAAGTGCTAATTGATGAGAAAATGTATTTTATATCAAAACAAATAGGTATTCAAAATGCGAGGACATCAAAATAAAACACCCAATAATTTAGCAAGAGTTTAATAAAAAAATGCAAAATAATAAAAATATCTCCAAATATTGAGCCTTAACGCTAGGATATCTGTAGGTTTACAACATCCAAAAATACAAAAATTACACGCACTCACACAATGAGGGTATCGTCTGCGGTCATTAATTACATTACAACAACCTCCTTCGATAAAATTGATGATAGTTTGGCGCCAATCGCAACTGTCATTCGTCACTCATTGTCATTATATCGATACTAAACTCTCGATACATTAATACTCGGTCAATTTTATCGAATAAGGATTAGGGAAATGATCGGAGAACACTAACGCCGATTTCAATATCAAACGTAAAGGAAACATTGGCACTAGATTCTCAATTTTGTAGCAATTTCATGTATGTATTAAATACATAAACGTTTTGGACGAAACAATTCAAAATGTGACAAGGAAGGATATTATTTCGAAAACAACTTATTGTCTTTTCACAACTTTGGTATGAAAATAATTTAGAGAGCAATGCTGAAAGATTCGTGCATTCAAAATAATTCATTTGACGGTCACTCATCATATTATTTGTCATTATGGGCCTTTTTAAGCTCGTTTTTAGAACTTCGTTAAAATTATTAAGCTTAACTTTTCGTTTATTAGATTGTGAAGTACTAAGTCACCGTCAAATGCTAGTGAATTTGCTTTCGTTAAAATATCAAGAAATTAAATGGTCTGAAATACATAGATTAAGGGTGGTCCTTATACAAGCATTTATGGATCGGGCACATGATATTTTGAGACAATAGGTACAAAAAAAAAATAGTAAGTTACAAAGAAATACTTACGTGAGAAGTCAAATATTTATATGACAATTTCAAATTTTAATAAATATTATTGAGTATTACGTGATATAAGTTTATACAACCTTGACCACAAGTTTCCATGGTAAACATTCTATAATTTCGAGTATGATTTAAATCACAACACCCGCTCCGCTTGTGCGCCCGCTCTCAGTCAGTAAGACCTACCTTCTCTAAACTCAAACCCTTCGTTTCGTATTGTGCTATGTTTAATATTTGGAATACCAAAGGTGCTTACTTACAAACAAACAATAATATGGTGATTTATTTTATTTGATATGAATACATGTGCAATAGTGTAAAGCGATTGTTTGCCGTCGGTGGTGTTTTCTTAATACTTTTATCGCGAGCTTCTGTTAAAGTAACTCTTAGAACATTGCTTCTTCATCTAATATTGCTAACGTGACGTAAAACAATCGTAGACACCTTCAGTTTCCTCGCAACATAGGAAGCTAAGGAGAAACTTCTGACAAACCGGGAATAATGACTTTTTTTATTAACAAAAAAAATCGTAAACGCAGGACAGGCCGCAAAACACCACCGAAACCAAACCGCTTAAAACTAAACTAAAAATATACATAGAAACCTTAATCATAAATTAATCATATAGTAATACATTTTGAATATATTTTTAAGAATCTTCCCATTTAAAGTATATATTTTTGACTAGTGAATAAAATTGCACAGCAACATCAAATGCAATAATGTACTCATGCGGAACATAGTTTTAGAAAACTGAACCCGGTTTGGTTTTAAGTAACGTTTCGTGTCATCTCTTACAGCGATATTTATAGAAGCTTAATCAGCGGAAGCCATAGTAAGTTTTGTATGAATGATAATAGCAAGGAATTAGAATTAGTTTTACTTTTAATTGCAGAAGACATTAATGGCAGATATGCTTGGTCGAAATTCCCAAGGCTATGCGTTGCTGTGGCGATGTGTTTCATCAACTAAACCACTTGAAGTCCCGTACATTCGCAAAAAATCGGTCCAAAGTTCTGATAACGGACTAGTTAAACATTTGAGCACTAAGTTCTCGAGACATGACGGGCTTCCGCTCACAATGTGCAAAAGGCTATATGGGGACAAATACCGAAGCCGAAATAAGAAGCAGCCTATAACGGTCAAGTCGGGACTTGACTAAGCAACATGAGGGGTGGCCGCAGATCATAACTAAACCTATCTATTTATCGTTTATATTTAAGTAAAATAAGAAAGCTTACACTCCCGCCTTCCGTCTTGTTCATACTTTACCTCGTTGTGACACTATTGATGCGCTTCAACCTTTAATTCACGATTTTAATTTTACATGGGAATTTTAATACATAATTTCATAATGAGATTCCATT
Organism: Trichoplusia ni; assembly: GCF_003590095.1. NCBI lineage: Eukaryota > Metazoa > Arthropoda > Insecta > Lepidoptera > Noctuidae > Trichoplusia > Trichoplusia ni. Next base: position 9,103,474 of record NC_039480.1, read on the forward strand.
TTAATACTAGGTACAAACTCTAGCTATCTAGTCCTGTCAGTTGTAACAAAAGACAGTTTCGCAATAATACAGAAAATAGGTTCGAGACGTGGTTTTACCTTGCAGGTTATTCAACAATCACATTTCATTGACTTTAAATAAATACATTTGACTTATGATGATATTGACTGAGCCCGTTCGTAATTAAGACTACAATCTCTGATGCTTGACGTTTCAGCATCCAAGCCACTATAGGCATGCAATCTTAAATGGCTTGTACATACCAGGGATGTTAAGGAGAACCGTAACCGAAACTTCCGGATATCCGAAATTAAAACCTATCCGTATCCGAAACTAGAACAAGTCGAATTATTTAGGACTTAATCAGCCTGTTTAGGATGGACATTTCACATAAAAAATGTCTCTATGCTATTACTTTTAAAATTCCTAATAAATTTAAAATTCGTAACCATATCCGGAACCGATATTGCGTATCCATAACATCTCTGGTACATACCTGTGCAGCCGTATGGGCTAACTAAACAAGTTTCCCACGTCCCGGATAGTAATCAAACTGAAAAAAAAAACATAAACTTATACAATTTCAACACATTGACAAGAAAAACATAGTCTTTGGCGTCTTGAGCAAAACGTGATGTATTTATGGCATCAACTAGCGGTACTAAGTCGCGCTTACCTTCGTTACAGATTTCTTTATTTAATTTACAAAGACTAAGAATAGCTATGCATCGAAGTTGGGTACTATTTGGCATCCATTAATTCGTATTTATTTCAATTGGGCATAATTTTAGTAATGGGTTTTTGCTGGACAAATATAGAGCTATCCAGTACGTTAATACAATTTCTACTAGTTATTGTTATATTTGGTAGGTCCTTTTGTAGATCACAAGTTGTTACTTTTAAAATTCTATGGATTTCACTTTTTAGTTCAAACCTTGATGTTTAGATTTTTTTAGAGAAAATAGTTTACTCTATTCCTAGCTAGACATGGTTTGGGCAAGTTACCCAAAGCACAAATAAAATATATTGGACCAACGTTTGAACAAAAAGACATTAATTTAATTTTGCATCCCAACTTCGAGGCATAAGCACACCAACTTGATAATCATTGCAAACGTTATAAAAGTATTATATTCTAAATTTGTTCATGAACAGTAGGTATAAAAATTTATTTTGTAGGTATATCAAAAATCGTGTTATAAAAGTCTTTATTATATTTGTATGGGGGTAGAAAGGGTAGTTTTGATAAGGTTGAGCAATTGCAATGACCACAAGTCAGTAAAATTTCTATCAATATTGGTGACTATAGAATAATATCGGTTACATTATAAAATGTCAATTCCCTAATAAGTATGAATACCCTACACATCCTTACATACAAGTACCTATGAGATACAAATCATACGTATATTTAATATTTCTCGTTAATTCATATATAAAGTTTACGCGATATAAATAAATGCATTTTATGGCAAAATGTAGGAATGTTGCGCGGACACCTATTTGTTTAGTAAAAACTTCAATCGTATCGAGAATCGAATACGATTTATTACACATTACCGTGTATTATTTATACATAATATAAATACTTCCCGGTAGGTTATTCATTAGATACATTAAAAATATCTACCGAAATACTTAAAACTTTTTTAGAAACCAACGGCGACGTTCTAACTTCACTATAAATTAATTTTATAACCAACTTGACTAAAATACCGTCAGAATTACAATTACAAAACTTTTCAACTCACATGTCAACATAAGGGAAGTTTCCTGTTACACGAAACGCATAACGACAGCCATTTAACGATAGCGGTCATACACGTAACATATTGTTGTTCGATAACGTAAAGTTACTTGGTAGAGGTTCAGTTGCCTGTAATATTCTGTCGTCTCGTTGGTAGTACTTTAGTCGATGACTATGGATTTATTTAGAAGTTTTTACTAAAACAAGTAGTGTATATAAACGCGATACAGTGAGCATTATATGAGCATGATTGGTACAGTTTGGTCGAACATTGATGAGATCACATTTATTTGACAGCAAATGATTAGCGGTGCGGCGATGAAAGGGTGACTGGCCGTGAACATTAGATTCGTTAATAATTTAAATGTTTAGTACATATTGGAAATAACTTCGTATTTCAGTTAATTTTTATTATTCATTGTCCTTGAATGTTGAAATTTTATATTCCAGATACGATGCCTATCAATACTAGTAGGATTTTATTTTAAGACTAGATTTTTGTCCTGTTTTGTATCTTATTTATTCTAACCCTTCATGTCTAATTAACTCCGGCCGCGTAGAGCCTATTAATGACAAGTTTTAAACAATACTGTAGCTCGTTACGACTGATAATTTGGAAACTCGTTCAATTATATAAAATTGTAAACGATAGTTATTTCCAATCCGTACATGACTCCGAGATGAACTTACAACTACATTCAGTACACATTATTGGACTTATGTGTCGACGTTACTCTAGTATACTACATTACCACGACTATTTGATATCTAAGATTAAAATGTAAAAACTGGATCGACGGGAAATATTTCTAGAAAATACTCAGAATTCCCAAGTTTTACTGTAAGGTATAAAAAGTTACGTTTTTGCGATAGTGGCTACACCTAAATGCAAGTTTGTGTACAACCTTCACGATTATAATTTATGAATGGTGTCATGTAAACGTACAGACAGCAAAAAAAATCTAGAACAAACTACTTTACACATTAAAAAACATCTTTTATTTAATGTGTAAATAAAATGTTTATAAAGTAGTTATATTTTTGATTGTTTTTGTTTGTTTGCTGACTGTACGTATACGTCTTACACTCGGGGTACTGTCAATTCTGCTGATACGTATAAAGACAGGGTTTTAGAAGAAGATGAATCGAATTAATGTACAATAAATTAAATTAAGTTTGGCAGTTACAAATAGTAACCTAAATTTGTTTAAATTGCATTGTTTTTATACTTCTTAATATTACCTAAATTGGTAGTAAACTAAGTTAAATGCGACAGAAAATCAGCCGCAATAATCACATAAAAATTACAGTCAAATATTTAATCTGACAAGTCAGAAGTGGAAATAAATTTCAGAATCCAACGGACCTTTTAATCATGAGCTCAATAAGCGTCGTTCTTCAGAAACAGTGTCAGGAACAATCAACTTTTACCCGACTGCGCCAAAAAGAGATTAATTCTTTATACTACAAGTTGACTCTTGAAAGTCAGTCCATCTTTATCCGTATCACCAGCGCCGCGGTCAGTACAGCCCGTATAACACGGCCGAGTATGGGAGCCTCTAAATAACACTACAAGCTAGTTACTGAATTGCACTTGATTTAGTCTCACTGATCCCATTCGGATTCGTCCACACCCTCCATGCTGTCTTGTTCCAGTTTCAGGTTCATCTGCACTTTGGCGCTTATAGACTTCATTATCTGGAAATTAAGTGAGGTTAATTTAAATGAATTTAATTGAATTCAGTCTTTCACATAGTCATGTTTTTTTTTCTCGTCAATAAGTACATCGTAACGTTAATATAATAAGAAGAGTCCTTTTTTATAAGAGAACCCTCCTATTTCACATAATACGATAGTAATAATGAAATACAGCGTCTTTATCGAACATTAAAATTTATTTGTCACAGGGCTGCCGGAAGAGATTTCTTAAAGAAATAAGTGTGCCACTTTTTTTTTGTGTACCAGAATTGTTTTTTTTTAACTGTTATAAAATTTGAACTTATAAGTCTTTTTAGGTTCAGGTTTTTAGTTTGATTAATCGAACTGTTACGAATGAAACCATTTTGACAGAACCAAACTTATATAGGAGGTACTTACACTCTCCTCCTTGGCCTTGGGGTCTTGCGGCACGTGCGACTTGATGAGGTCGGGCTTCGGCTTGGACTGGGGCTTGTCGCGAGCCTCGCGGGTCACGGGCGAGGCCGCCGTGTGCGCAGACACTGGTGCAAGAAAACAGATTGAATATTTTAAGACTTTGTCAGAGAAAGAGATAACTGTGTCTCGCATCGACGTACGTTTGCGACGGAAATCCTTTGTACCACATCGCGCGCTGGTAGCTGCGTGAGCAACGTACATATACGGTACCACTATACATGAATACGAGCGCCAAGCCAAGCGTTTAACAGTTACGTCATTAGAAGACTGCGAGTCCACTAAACTGTTTTCGGTAGAAATTATTAATGTCACGCTGTCGGGTGCCACTAGTCGTATAGCACGTCTATACTCACGCGGCTCCATGCCGGGCGGCTGCAGGCTGGCGAGCGCGGGCGGCACGCTGTCTCCGCGCAGCCACGCGCCGCCGCTCTGCCACGGGGACCACGTCACCAGCGTGGGCGGGAACAGGTCGTCTTGGAACAGCTCGCTCTGCGCGAACACAACAGTATTATAAAATGTACAGGACTAATAAACTATGCAGTACAAACATATGAAGTAAATGCGCAGCTGTGCTAGCGGCGACACATTTGCCGTCTCTCAGGCAACGCGCTTATTCCAAACTACGATCAAACGTAAGTACAACGAATACACAAATACGTCGCGATTTCGCTGCTTTTGAAGTAAATTATGCAATGCTATTTACAAAACAAGATTAATGTGTCGCACCAGCAGATAATAATAACTTATATTTGTTTGTTTTCTCTATCTTAAGCCAGGATGTACAATGAAATCTACGGAAACGGACGATAACCGAAACACTTAATAAGCTCGGTGTATCCCAGAAGATACAATGAAGAAACAATTCAACCGTACTTTTACAGAAACAATTATGTTATAAATTGCTATGCTTCAAAATGATGCTGTGGCGTTGAAAGGGTTTTTTATCACACGGCATCAAAAGACGCGCCTCTGGCTCCCGTGGCGGGATTGCGAGGCTTAGTGCGGCCACGGCATGCCACGGACTGCGGCGGTCGTATACTGCGGGGTGCGGCGGCGTGGGTATATGCGGTAGGCGTACTGTGTCGTTCCGCGGCACGCAAAATGCTGGAATGCCGCGGTATCTGTGTGTGTGGCCAGTGTGCGCTGACTCACGGCGAAATCTCTTGCCATGCCGTCCCTGTCTACGTAGGCCTTTTACTGTCTTGTAACCCACAACGCAAAGAAAACAGATTGAAAACAGAGTTAGGCTCAGTTATCAGGCACCACGGATATATGTTAACGGGTCCAAATAGAACCCACAGGAGCTGTTCCGAGAGGAACCAGGAGAACACCTAAGACGGTCAAGGTTTCAGTACTGACAGTCCTCACATAAGTCAACAGTCAACGTCAACCGTTGGCTTTGAAGCAGTTTACTTCCTGCAGCCCCCTGTGACCATATCAAACTGGCGACACCTAACAAATGCATGTGGAATCCTTGTCACGGCATGAAGTATCATTTGCCATCATACACTGTCCAAGGCACAGGAGATATACAAGAAAATACCCAAAACGTAGTTCACATCTGACGAATGCACCAGTCTTCTAACCGAGGTTGCTGAGTACAGTTGATTTCCCTATTGTAAACCCGAATTGATTTTCGTGAAATTTTGGTCCGTCCGGCAGTTATCGTGGAATAATAAGGCGGTCCAGTATTTTACCCAAAGATGGTAGCAGGGTAATTGTTCGATTAGATTTAGGGTCATCTTTTCGTATCACTTTTCACATGTAATAAAGCCCTGACTTGAGAGAAAACCTTTTATTAAATACCGTTACGACACAATCGCCCGATACATTGCAGGCCTTATTTATCACCCTGTAAGAGATTTTGAGGCTTTTTACAGCCGTATATTACGTATGTAGATATATCTGAAAGCTTACCTTTATTCTGGGAACTGTGAATGAAAGTGGCTCGATTGTGCCGTTGGTAAGTCGCAGAGCTCGCGCGAATTCCACCTATAACAAAACACAAGAATGTACTCGGTATACTAAAACGTAAAGATTGCTAAAAAGAATATAAATTTAGCATAGTGAACTTGCAAAATAAACAGGATTTTGTCTGCTTTTCTGGCAGGGAAAATAATATTTTAATTGTTTGTCTCTAAATCGTATTTTTTTTCAAGTTTTCGAGATAGCAGCTGTTCAACCTATATCACACAGTTGTCCTCTATAACTTATCTAGCAATAGTGTAGTGTGCTTGTGTTTCTATGCGTGTGACTCTTTCAATACTTTTTGTCTAATTAAGCACGGTAATAAATCAGATTTATAAAAAATAGGACGTATCATTTTCTCCCGTTACTTCAATATAATTTTTGAAAGTCCCTATGCAAAATATGTCATAATTCTGTCCCCAGTCGTGAAATCTATAGATTTATTAATTATAATGATAAGTACCTTCTCGACAGCGACTAGATTCTTCTGTAGGTAAGCGATGCCCTGGTGCAGCGTGGGAGAGCGATGATGAGAGAGTGCGCACAGATGAGGCGCTTCGCTAGTCACCTCGTAGCAGTAGATCGTTGAGTCACCCTGTACAAAACAAAGGGTCAAAGTAAGGAACTAAGTAGACACTTTACAACATAAAAATACTGATAAGTCAGACATATACACATTACATTCACGTGTTTATTTTTAAAATGGTGATTGTCTGTATGTATATCCGAAAAGATCTAGGAAAGTTCTGAAATAACAAGAGGTCCGGACAACATACTTTTTACTTATTATCACACTATGCGTTACGGGACACGGCAATGTGTAAAGCAGCGACAGTTTAAACCGTTTCAAAAAGGAGTTAGGAATTTGGGGTCGTACAGAAAAAAGTGGTTAGGACAAAAAGTTACTCTATTACCTAGAAAAGAAGAAAATACGTAAAGTTTTGGAAATTATGTCTTCACAATTAATATTGTTATCGTCCGTTGTATTAAAAATATATTACATTCATACACTTTTTTTTAACTTTTTCACATTCAATCATGTATTTATAGTTTTCTGTTCGTCATACCCGCCCGGTGAGGAAGAGCGTGCCGGAGTCGTGGTCGAGGTGTGTCTGCAGGATGGCGGGCGACACGTCCAGCCCCACCGTGCACACCGGGCCCGACAGGTCCGACACCTTGTACAGCAGGATCTGACGCTCCGATACCCTGGACAATTTATGTTTGGTACATGCTAGTATAATGAAATTAATTTGATCGTAATTTAACCAACTAGAGTCTTTTATTAGCCGCTCTCAGTCAAGTTTAATTTCGACAATGGATAAAATCAATGAAAACCTTCGAATGCATAGAGTTGAGAGGTCAACATCGACAATATCAGTCATTCAAGTCACATGCAGAAAGACACTCCGACTCATGAGTCGAGGTTTCAATATGTAAATATAGTAATAATGTAAGTGATGTATGTGTGTCATTACTTGTCGAAGCCGGTGACGACGAGGTGTGTCCCGTTGAGCGCCCACACGAGGCGCGCGCCGCGGCTGCCGGCCGGGCCCGGCCCGCTCGCCGTCGGGGAGCAGGACCCGCGCGGCTTGTACACCTACGGGGATCATAGCAATGTTTTGTGTGTAGGATTTTTATACCTAAATGTATATACTAAACTATACTACCATGTATAGTGGAATCTGCCACCTAATAAACAGATTCCACTATACATTAAAACATGTACAATGCTGGAATTAATGCGTGAGGCATACTCCACCAGTCAACCAAATGCAAATGCAGAGATATCAGGAAGTACGTGTAGAAAATAAGTCATAATGTAATCAAAATAAGATGAAAGTCACCACAGGCAATGATACGGAGATGACTAACTGGAAACAAACTGTAGGGTATATTCCAATTCAGTTTTACATCGTAAGACAAGATTGACAACGACAAGTTCCGGTCCTGATAAAGATGGTGTCATTGACGCCACCAGAATAGAGTACGAGTAATCCGTGCCTTTAGAATATGAGCAATAAATAATGTTAAATGTGAGCAATTATGCTAGGGGTAAAATTATTTTCTAAGCAGATAAATGATCTTCCTCAAATATTTAAAAGTGAAAACCCTCATTTAAAAAAATGATAAAGAGAGAAAGAGCAATAAATCTCACTCACCCTTATAAGTCCATCCTTGCAAACAGTAGCAAGATACTCCCCGCACGGCGACCAATCCAAAGCGAATATCTGATCGGTGTGTCCCGTGAGCGTGATGGCGGCCACCGGGCTCTCAGCGCTGAGGTCCCAGATCTTCACGCTGAGGTCGTGGGCCGCGGTGGTGAGCAGGTCCGACGCGGTCGGGTGAAAGCGAATTAAGTAGATCTTGTCCGGATGAGCGTTGAATGTACGGGCCGGCTCGTTTGTTGATTCTTGTAAACCTGTTGGTAAAAGTTAATTTTATTGTCCCAAGTTTTGTCTTGAAATTGTGCACGTATTATTTACTATTATTATCTAGCCCACTATGTCCCTCTATTGGGCAAAGGCCTCCCCCAAATCCTTCGACGATTCTTTATTCTGGGCCTCATGGAACCAGCCCGCGCGGTAAGCGTTAAGACACCATCGTTTCTAGACCTCCCATGGCGACGCCATCTATCCGCTGGCTTCCATAGTGTGGTACAGAGTATGGAAACTTATTTTATAACTATATAATTTTTGGCGCTTTAATACTTTTACGATTTTCATTATTAAAAAACAAAATAGAAACCGACTCTGGTGTTCACAGCAGCAATTAAGATAGACAGATAGTCTTACGTTAATTGCTGCCGTGAACACCAGATTTATAATCTATGCGAATGTACTGCATCAAGACAAGAATGTTTGCAGTAGTTCATGTTTATTCATTAGTATAGATAAGACAGACTCACCGTCTTCAGGTATGATCCACTCTCGCACAGCGCCATCATCGCAGGCCACCATGAGGCGCTCGGGGCGGAAGGGGTCCCAGGCCCAGTCGGTGAGCGGCGCGGGGTGCAGCAGCGCGGGCGCGCGCGCGCTGCCGGGGTGCGTGGCGGGCGCGCGCGCGCAGGCCGTGGCGCCCACCGGCAGCTCCACGATGCCCACGCGCCCGCCGCCGCCGCTCAGGGGCACGGCGCAGCGGTAGCCGTTAGCTAACGTATAGGGACGTGGGAACTATGTATTCATTGAGGTAATATAAGGTTAAGGCTGAAATTGAAGAGCTTGTGGCCGAGATGGACAGGACAGGAAGCAGACCTGTTGATCGCCCCAGGCACCGCTGGCGGGATATGGTGGAAACGTACCTACATGAAATCCATGCCAACAATTGGCAGGATAAGGCGCAGGACCGCACAGAATGGAGAGTTCTCACATTACCCAGTTAATATAAGGCTATGGGACTTAGAAAGCGATGAAGGGTGGGCGAAACTAGGTGCTGTCCAATGTAATCTGATCTTCAAAAAGTGCTACTTAATAGCCTAATTTGAATAAACGACTTTTGATTTTGATTATATTCTTATTCTTTATCCGATCGTGGTAACTATGTGACGAGATGAATAGGTGAACTTACTTTGTAAAATACAATAAAGTCTATTGCTATTTTTGTAATTGGAATGCCTAGCGTTTAATAGCACTTTTACACTGTGATCAAGCCAGAAATGCTTACAGGAATTCCAAAATAAAAATTACGAGAGATAATACTTTAAAATGATTTTGCTTTAAAAAGCAGTACATGTTCTTACCATAGAAGCCATTGCATTCGCCGGATATCTGTCTGCTGATATTCTTGATGTTTTCCACCTGAGTCGATTTGTGACCGGGAGTTCCCTTCAGATGACGGAACTTGGATACTTTACCTGCATAAAAAGACAAAGCAATTAAAAATTGCTCATATCTGAGTTTCATTCGCACGAAAATTGATGACGCGTCATTAGAATGTGGGACTCTTATAATAATAATATTAAACAAAAACCTGTTTTTCTAAGTTTTCCCCTTTTGGTGGGTATTTAAAACGTTTTCGTGCATCTTTGCATTAATGTTTGCCCACTTTATAACCTAATCAACAAATATAGGTATATTGTCCACTTACCAAACACTGTAGACGTCCTCTTAGTGGTGACGTTCGGCACAGATGAGCGTTTGTCTTCACGCTCCGGACTCTTGCGAGACTTGAGCGAGTCCCGACGTCTGAAACAAAGGGAGAAGTTAATAGGATAATATGCTGGAACGACAACGATTTAAAAAATGAAGATTGCACAGCCTCAACTGGAAAATAATTGACTAAATGACAAACGGGGCTGTTTTTAACAAAAAAAAACTTTATGAAAATTCTTGACAAGCTGAGTACAAAATTTACATAATAGAAAGATGAATTATAATTTAAATTGACTGCACGGTTTGCAGAGTGGTTGAGGACACCACGACAAACCCACTGGGCGCGACGTGTAGCGTTTTCGATCCCGTAGGACAAGTGTTTGTGTAAACCACAAATCCTTGTCCTGAATTTGGGTGTCTTTCTCCAACCCCACCGACACATGAATTAAATTCCTTAGTGCGTGAGTCTTTTATTTAATAAAGGCCTCCGCTGTGCAAATTCCTTCTATATAGAAAAGGAAATATTAATCAATCAATGGACTTATCCATTTCCCTGTCCCGTGAGTCATATGTGAACATTTCTATTGTTTAACTGCGTCTATAGGCAGGACAGCGAAGTGATTAAGATTTAGATATTATACCTGAGCGGGGCCGGCGAGGGCGGTGTGTCGGACTCGACGGCGACGCTGACGGAGCGCGACTCGTACGCGCGGCGCCGGTCCGCGATCGACTGCGCGCCGCTAATGCAATAGTAATAGACCATGAGGATAACAGGTTAACAAGACTTTGTGTACGTAAGTTAGTATTGGGTAAAAACAAAATGAGAATAAACAGTACTGGAAATTAGATGATGGTAGTATTGTATAGTCGTTTGTTTTGTTAGTTTGAGAATTAATCTCAAACTTGTTTTTTATTTGCCATTATACTCATACTCAGTAAAATAGCAATAGCTCAAATGTGGCTTGGAATAACTTCAAATAAATCATAGCACGTGATTTCAAATCCATCTGTGTATTGAAATAAACAATTAATTTCGAGGGGGCAATATCTATTAACAAAAAATAAACGTTGAAAACTTTTATAAATCAGTTAATAATAATTTTGTTCCAAACTTTAGAGATATTCTTGAATAAAAACTCACAAATTCAAATAAGTTTCTTACGTTAAATATTTTTTTAGTATAATGTTATTTTAATAACTTACTCGGTATTTTCGAACATCTTCCTGCGCTCCGCGGTGCTCGGCGTCTTGGGCCGGTACCCAGAGTCCGACGAGTTCATCTCCTCTTCCAAACTCGTGTCCGACTTACCGTTCGTGTATTCTTCTGTTAATTCATGTAAAAAGTATTAATTTCTGAGAGTTTTTTAATAAAACTTCAGTTTCTAAGTAATATTTTTAATAGGAGGCACAACGCATCTTATTAATAATTATATAAATTTATATAATAACTAGCTGTGCCCCTGCGGTGTCACCCGCGTTTAAACTTGGAACTTTTTATAATAAATGATAACAATACCTAGAGACAAAATTTCATACATGAAAATAAATAACCGATGTCTAATTAAGCGCTCTTCTCCGTATATTTACGTAACCAAAATAAATAATAAATAGTGAAAGACGGTCAACAGGACGAGTAGTAGATCTACTCCACAACCTATTTTAGTTTTAACTTCAAAAAGGTAATGACGAGCATTCTGACAGTTACTATGGTTTCAATTTTTGGTTACTTCTCGCTAAAACCATGATGCCTGTAAGCCCACCCGAAAGCTACATAAAGAACCATTACCTCCTTACAAATATTTTTTTCAGTTAAAAAGTAGCCTATGTCCTTTCTCAGGCAGACTATCTGTGTAACAAATTTGACTATAATCGGTTCAGTAGTTTTGGCGTGAAAGCCAGACAGAAGACAGACAGAGAGATACTTTCGCACTTATATCATTAGTATGGAATTCTAATTATAACAACAAAATACCTTTATTAGGAGCGATTTCGACGTCACTGGTCGGTGAGAGCGACTTGTCTTTTTCGTCGACGCCATCTTTGATTGTCGGCGTGGAGGTGGCCGTGGGACTGGTGGCTTGGCCCACTGGTGATGATGCTGGACAAGCGTATTGTTATTATATTTATTTATTTATGTGTAAAGTTTTAATTGATAATTATAATTGTTTAATCGCATCTGTGACGGGAGCTGGGTATGTAACAACAAAATAGTAAATTAATTTGTAGTTAATATTGATTCTCTGAATAGTAGGTGCTGCTGAATAAATCTTCTTTTACCCTTTTCTTTTCTTTAACAACATTTTTAAACAATTTCAATCGTAATGCGCCCGAACCCAATTACATAAAGTTAGGCACTTCATAAACAACAAGATTCAGTAGCTCCCCAAACTATTACTGATGGAAACTCGTAAAGGAAACTTGCGTTTATGAAAGGTCTAATTTTTGAAGTATTGTTTTACCATCTTATCGTTAAATTAAGACGTCCAGAACAGACCTATTAACTCATACAAAAGATAAACAAAATAATACAAATACGCAAACTAACCTGATTCCGACTTCGGCAATCCTGGCACGACCGGTACGGAGAAGACCTTATCAAAGGAGAAATCCTCGTTACCAGTGGCTGCAGAGAACGGCTTCGGCCCAAGACGAGGCTAGCAAATAACATTCAAATGAAACGATATGTATAGTACAGGTAATACTACTGGACTCTCGTTAAGCGACAACTCCTGTCACCGAGGAATCGAAAATGGTACTCAGGGATGATATAGCTATAGGGATAGTTATAGGGATATATGAACTCGAGAAATTGTACTTTCAGTCTACGCTTACGATTCATGTTATATTACATGTATTATACAGGGTGTGATTATGACGCTATCAATGTAAAGCTATAGTTCCGGTGTAAAAAAGAGTGTATGCTCTATCTCCTTAGTGCCATCTCTTTTTTAACCCGAACAATTATGATACTAAACAGACAGACAAACTTTTTATCGATTTAATAGAAGTAGCATCTTACGAAAGCATATGAAATAACAATATTAACCATAGCAGAAATATTAATATTTGTACCATTTTACTCTTAATTGGGACCATGTATCAGGTTTATAATTCCAATCGCAGCTTCGTAAAATGCTACAGCTATACGGAATAGCATAAAAAACAGAACAGATTAAAAAAATAAGAGTGTAAGAAATAAAACAAAAATATAAGGCACTTTAAATAAAAAACAAAGCAAAACAAATATAATTAACTGGATAAATTTTCTTTTTGACCTCTTAAGGTAATGGATTGCCTATGTCTACAACTTAATTTATTATTGCTACAAATTCAAGTCCTCTTCAAGGCTAATACTAGCTCAAAACAAATCCTAGCAAGCAGCCATCAGTGTAAAACAAAACGCTTTAACAGCAACTAAACACAAAAAAAAAAACTCACGCGGCAAACTACATACAAAATTAAAAATCTTAAATTCAATCCACGCATTACAACCCTATGTACCTTATAACCGGATCCCGGTACCGTTGTAGTCCTGGGCTTGGGTTTGGGAGCCTCTGACTGGTCATCCACCGACCCTGGCTCGGAGATCGAAGATCTAGGCATGGGTTTGGGCACCTGGACTGGCACGCCATTGATCAAGCTGTTACTCCTTGATAGAGAAGACTCAGAAGATTCCGTACTGTCCGTTTTTTCTATTACATGATCGGTCTTTTCGGTCTTTTCGGTCTTCTCGGTCTTTTCGGTCTTCTCCACCTTCTCATTCTTTTGCGGAATGACGTCAGGTTCAATCTTCTCTTCGAAGTCGGGCTTCTTCTCGTCATGACCGTTATCAATGATCTTCTTATGAAAGCCGTTGGTTTCCTTCTGGTAGTCCACTTTGTTGCTTTTCTGTTTCTCCATGCCTTTGATCAGGTCTTTTACGTTAACGAAATCGATTCGGTCTTCGTCTTTCGGTTCCTGCGTTACTTGTGGCTTAACTACTGCTTTTACAGGCTCTTCAATTTGTGTGACAATTGGTTTCTTTGTATCCGTTTTTTTGAGAGGCGGCATTGCTAGTATAGCATTCACCATATCTTCCAAATTACCTCGGTGGATCTAAAAGAGAAATGTCCAGTAAAAAATCGCAAAAATATTTATTCGGAAATATGACAAAAATAATAGTACTTACACCCGTTTATACCCCGCAATGTTAAAATACAAGCACCACACAAACTAAATAAACTGAAAAATAACACCAAAATCACTGAATAACAAGCATCTATGTCACTCGACTACTGTAATACGATTAAATAATAAAAAATAAATTTGGCACCACTCATTCACAACACTATAAAAATAATAGAAAAAAAAAACCATGGGTTAATGTCCATGTAAACCAAATAAACGAAATTCTAGCAATTAAATAAATTAAAATATAAAAATAGCATGCAAAAATACGAACCTACAATCAAAATTGTCTTTTGACAACACAAGTGATATTTCTAAAAGCGGTAACGTCGTCTAATAGTGACAGATACAACCACCATATTCAATGGCGGTGGGAAATCGGAAAGGCATTATTATTAGTAAAATGTCACCCATGAAGTGTTATACTGTCTCTCCTAATGTAGAAACAAATATTCGATGAAAAAACGGCATTAATTAATGAGTTGTTTGTGAATACGGTTGTTGTTGTCACTTGCCAATGAAGATTGAAATCAAAATGATAATTCTTGCGCCTTGAAACATCACTCGGTAGATGATAAGGAAAATATTATATTAACAACAAAGACATACAACCGACCTCAAATGGAATAAAATAAATGATATAAAAATCAAACTATTGAGCCAAACTTGATGATTTTATTATAGTACCAAATGACAGTTGTTTCATGTTAAATGAAAAAATAACCAACAAAATCGGTTAATTTAGTCCGATCGTATAACGTAACGAATGCAAAAAATCTGACGAATTGAAATCTTCATTTATTTTGAAGTCGGTTGAAAATGGTTATAGATCTTATAAAGGCCTAATTGGCCCAAACTTTGATTTGAATAGCTACCTTCCGCGCGATTATAGGAAAAAGATAACATGCTATAGACACTTACAATTTCTAGAATTTATTATATCTTATAGCTTACTCAGAGCTAAAGCCGAGATAAATAAACAAGATTTAATTTATTAATTTGCATATACGGCTATCAATGGCCACTTTGTTTATTGATCTCCGCAATAGTACTTAAAAGAAATGTATTAAGCTAGGATGCACACACATTACACAAGTTTGTACAAAAATCACTCAAATAAAAATAAATAGTAAAATTTACTAAACAGTTTGTCTAATTAATAACTTTCTTTGAAAATTATGTTGGGACCACACAACTTATTTTTATGGGCCAACATTTTTGTTATTCATAATCCAAATAGATCTTAAACTGCCAATACATTGACCTGTAATATCATTATACAGGCAAGTGCCTACCTTAATTAAAGCAGATATATCTTGGCGCTTTAGAAAAGAGATAAAAGTACGTTAAAGCAAGATGAAAGTATACAAGCTAGTTGTGTGAAACAGAGGCAGCGATATTTTGTAGCTCTCTTCCGACGTGCAAAGTAACAATTTCTACTCTATAATTGTTCCTTGTCGTGTCATATCGACCTTATAACTGTTATAGCAACGACGTGCCAAGTAATAATAGCAACACTATAATAATTGTCCGTTGTTCACTACTCTTTGGCCAGGTCATATTGACCCCTACTTATACCAGTTATAACATTGATGTTTTAGCACCCACCTGTGTCCCATTGTTGGCATCTGGATGTAGAGAGATGTTGGGTACGGGATGGTCCTGGTTGTCGAGCCACATCGGAGCGCTAAGGTAAGTCACGGACCCGCTCGTGTCCGGGTACAGATCCGCGTGGTAGTCCCGGTAACTCTGATAAAAACATAAACAACGACCTTTAGTTTTTTTTTGGGGTTTGAATAAAGGGCTATTTTAAACCATTTGAAGAATATACTTTTCTTGTTACAGCAATTGATTTTTATCATTATTTTTATCGATGTATATAGTATATTAATTGATTATTAGTATCCCGAAAACATATAAAATAATAAGTCAGAGAGTATCATCGCACAAGTGCGAGCTAGAGCACAAGTTCTGGTCACTGCGCGGTTGATGAATAATTAGTATTACTCCTGTTTTTTTAACATCAGTTTTGGGCAAAAAAAACGGATATTTGTCGACAATCGAATGGCTATACAGCAATCAACAAAGATAAATGATGTATATACCTTCCTCGGCACTTGATACATGATGGGCACGACGGACGAGCCGGCCAGCTGCAGCACTCTGTTGACTTCTCCCTCCATCACGCGCAGAGCTCGCTTCGGTACTAAACAGGCACCTTTTGTTTGTTCACCTATAGGAGAAAATATCAAAAAATTAACTAATATTCTTAGCTGGCTGTAATCATTATACCTTTTTCATAAAGCGCTTTTCTGGCTCGTGCGGTCCTAATGTGTCGATATACTTAGTCACAACGAAAGGCAAATTTGCCCTGGTTGTTTCATAATATAATATACCTATACAGTAGCAGTGGAAATAATATTTCAGAACACCTTTAGTAAAGTCGTGTTTTAGGTATCTAAAAACAATTGCACTTACCGGAATGCCTCAACCCTTCAATGAGGTACGGTTCTCTATCAGTGAGCTCCATATACAGGATGGTGGTGTCGCCCTTCCCGGCCAGGAACAGCATGTTGGTGTCGGGATCGAACAGCGGCATCAGGATCCCGGTGGAGCAGTCCAGTTCCAACGTCTTCTGAGTCTGAGATAAGTTGCGGATGTCCCGGATCATTATCTGACGTAGACGGGCTGAGTCGAAACCTAAAAAAGTTTAGATATTAATTAGGAGCTTAGTGACTCATGCTTACTGTGTTGTCTTGAATACTTTTCAAGAGTTAAGAAAACTTGTTGAAATAAATTGTGAAAACTCCTATTTTTTGCATGTGATTGTTTAAATACAACACACTTTCTTATAATATTGGAATCCTCTTCAACTATTTTGCTTCATAAAACGTGAAAAACCATAGAAAACCAGTCCATACATTTATTCATATAAACAGTAGTGTGATTCTTACCAGTAGTAAGTATTCTGTCCTGGTCTCCGAGCCACACGATCCTGCTATCCTTGATGTTCTGATGGCTGTTGGCGACGTCCACCACCGCGCTGGCCGCCCTCGGATCTATGATGCGGACCTTCTTGTCCTTGCATGACGTGGCTAGCAGCTTGCCGTCCTTCTTCCAAGATGTCGATTGTATTACCTCAGAGTGATCTCTGTTCACTGTGGGAGAAATCTCATTTGTAACCCAGTTTGATGTATAGTATCTTTGTTAAGCTAGCTGCTACCCGCAGGCCCGCCCGCTACAAATCAAAAATGATCCTACGGGGAAGTGGAATTCGTACCCCTTAAGACTTTTAAGTGTTTCTCCTATTCAGTACGTAGTTAAGTTTAGAGTATTCTAGGAATTTTCTTTGTAGATATTTTATAAGATACCAAGTCCAGACCGCAGCTGACGATGAAAGACGAATTCAACAAATTGGCGAAGTTATTTGAAGTTTACGAAACCATAGACCAAAAAATATATAATGATACCGTATTTTATCCTAAACAAACTTTAAGTATAAAATTAATTATCAACCACTTCAGCGCTAAACATTACGACAAAAAGTATTATTCTATCTCTTTTGTTTCACGGGATATCTTTATAGGAGGAAACCCGGTTCTTTTTTAAGAATGTGTTGAGCGTCACAGATTCAACATGCTGTTGCAGAAGAGCAGCATATTAATACTTAGGTTATTATAATGTAAGATGATATTTGGGCCAATTATAAAGGTTTTCCGGTAAACTATGCACCTGTCTTTCTTCACTTCGTATTATTTATCATAGTTCAAAGAAAAATATAATTTAGTTCATACCAAATGCCTCCTTCTGCTTGGTGAGGTCCCAGAGCGCGAGCTCGTGGCCGGACGCGACGTGTATGAGCCCGTCGGCCACGGGATGGAAGCCGACGTTCTCGACGCGGCGCTGCTTCTGCGACAGCGTGCACTCGGGCGTCGACAGCGACTCCTTCAGGCCTTCCGGCGGAATGTGCCAGATTTTTACCTGCAACAAAAACATAGAATAAAATTTTGACGCTTATAAAGCGAGTTTATATGAAACATTTAACGTTTTCCGAGCTCTAAAAAAAGCTACTTAATTCAAAGTTTTTCAAATTAAACGGTTTGCAAGCGGGCTTGCCTGGGAAAAATATAGTAACCCTAATATCCAGAGTAATTGTTAAGGCATTCAAAAAAACTGACCTGATGTTTCTAAATGTTATACTTACTGGCCATTAGTTTAAAATTTGAAACTACAAAAATAAATGTAAATCACATAACTTCCTTATTCCTTAATTTAGAAGAATTGCAACCATCATTACGAAGCGACTGTCTGCGCGCATGGTTGAATGCCCGGATAATCTAGAATCCTTATGAATGGATAATCAATTTTATCCGCTACTGTAAGTTATCCTATGTGACCACTATTTATCAAGATTCGTTTGCAGTTTGTTCATTACTTAGATGAAACATTTACAAACTCCTTTCATCAAAATGCTACGACTCATATCGATCGCCGAGTACTCTAGTCCTATCCACTGTGAGTCACCCGTTCTATGTAACATGAGATGACCCTTATCAAAGACTCCACTCAGGAAAGGAATTTTACTGAATCTGGGCCTACAGGAAAATATACAATCAAATGACTTGGAAAATAAACAACTAACAATAATAAAGGCTATGTTTATCCTCCAGTTGGGAATATACTTTTGTAAATAAAGAATACTGTAACTATTAAATAAATCACATTGTAGTTGTAATAGCCACGCATCTACGGACACACTTAAATGGATATTTAATTTAAGTTAAATAAATTTTTGTATTACAGGTTCGATCAGAAGACATAGTATCAATGTCATCTTTTTAAAGTTATTATGTACTTTATTAATTATTCTGAGATACCACTGAGAAACGATAAAGGAAAACACATGAGGAAGCCTGGATCCCAAATATCGTAATGTGAAATTGCCAAACCGCAGTGAGTTAGCCTGGTGATCCATGCTCAAACCTTCCCTTTAAGGATAGAGGCCTGTGCCCAACAATGGGAGGTATGTTTATAGGCTAGTAATATTTATAGGTGTTAAAGAAGCGCTTTATGTTAATAACTTGATAACGTCCGTTTAAAATCAATAGAATAAAAATAAAATAATCTACTGGAGATTATTCATTTATATTAGTCATACTGATTAAAAAAGTTATAAAAACTGAAATCTCTTGATTAGTTAATAAACGCAAATTACATTTCTACTATTTATTTATTTACACTATTTTTCCTGAACTAATCTGAATTACTTGTTGAATCATAAATATTATTACCTCATACGTAACTTTAAGTCAGATAAGGCAGAACTAATTTACTCCAATAATTTTCCCCTAAACGCTTGGATATGGAAATTTCACGTCCTTCATAAGTCGTATACAATGAACAAATTCAAACTCTTGGTCATTGAACTCGGTAGCTTAGCTGGTAATGCGATTGGCGAGTAACGCCAGGAGTCGCAAGTTTGAGTCCTGTCTGTTCTTTGTTTTTCATTATATTTGTGTTTAATTGTAAATATTATCTGTTTTGCAGCGCCTTTTGCAATAATAAAAAAGAAGAACCTTATAGCACGTTTCTCACGATTCCTTGAACCTAGAATAGTTAGAAGCACAAATTCCTAAATTGACAGGCCATTAATTAATTTGACAGGCCTGTCGGTCTAGCGGTTAGTACCCCTGACTGCTATACCGGAGGTCGTATGTTCGATTCCCGCCCAGTACAAATTGATGAACATGATCATTTGTTCTAATGTCTGGGTGAAATTTATCTGTAATATGTATATATTTAGAAATATATAAGTAAGTTTATTAGTTTTCTGGTTACCATAACACAAGTTCTGCTTAGCTTGCGATCAGATAACCGTGTGTGAGTTGTCCCATGATATATTATATAGGATATATTATAAAAATACCACTGAACAATACTGACGTTGTTTAAACCGCACTATGTTGAGGGACTTCGGTACAAATAGATACTGGAGGCCTGCCACTGGCCTGCCTGAGGGGGAGAGAGATGCCATTATAAACAATGTATGCCTCTGTCACACTTTAACAACCATAATAATATTTTTCACAAGTGGTAGACCCTCTGGTCAGTTCTTTGGTTATACGGTCGCGTGACACAAATCGAGTCCATAGGGGTGATGAAATAATCTAATGTTAGTAAGCTGGCTAAACATGTCAATTTTATTCTATAGAAGACACTTGGGAATACCTTACAGTAAAAAACAATGTGCAAAATTGTTGCTAAAAGGGCACACCTTTACAAAACCGTATCCCTACTTAATATTATAAATGCAAAAGTAACTCTGTCCGTCTGTCTGTTACGCTTTCACGTCTAAACGACTGAACTGATTTTAATGAAATTTGTTACAGACATAGAGTTGACTTTGAGAAAGAACATAGGATAGTTTTAACCCGGACTTGAAGAGTTCTCTTGGAAACGCGATATAAACGACATCGACGCGGGCGAAGCCGCGGGCGTAAAGCTAGTGATTAATAAAACTTGGGAAAATCAAAAAATCTTGTGTGACATCAGTTCACTTTTTACGGACAAGTGACGTTACGAGCCCCGAATATGCGTTTCACCATCTTTGACATGTTTTTCTCCGTATTTTCTTACGGATTTGAAAGAAAAATAAAATAATCAATACTTTTTAGAACTCTACCTGACAGACTAATTTTATTTTTTTACTAATGAAATTAAGGAGTTACTTTTTAAGAATGATGTTGTAACAGTATGGCTGAGCATTATTAAAATAGGTACTCTTGTGTAAATAAAATTCATGAAATTGTGCATTACCCTAAAAACCGCCATTGTCAGAGGAATGTGCAGTGACATTAATATTTTATCTGGCTCAAGTTCCTGGTGATAAGCCCTACTATCATCTGTGCTTATTTTACTTGTGTAATTTTATCAGGTTTCATTTACTTTCGCTTTGAAAGTTTTAATAATTTCAAAGAGTTTTTGTCATCAAACCCTAGACATAAGACTACATTAAAATATAGTTTTTTTTACATTGTATGACATGTGTCAAAAAGTTCTTCTCAGAATGGACAAGTTATACAGGGCTTATGCTGCGGCTATGACTGAAATTAATGTAGATTTATGTTTCTAGTCTGAAACACATGGCATCCACATTAATTGTGACGCCTTAGCCTTTGGACAACATTTCGTCCTTTATTACCGCTACAACTTTAAGAAGAAAAGACTTCAAAAGAGACAATCAAATGATACAAGTAGCACAAGTACATTACAAAATTAATTATAATTTAACTATTAGCTCACAGTTGGAGTTGGATTTACAGATCAGTAAATCCACTTTATATAAAATCTTATCAATAAAATTGTACATATTTATATCAACTGATCATTTTAACATCAGTGCAATCTACTGATATGTTGCAGATTTAAGTCAATGATAGTGCACATGTGTCCCATGAAGCAGTCAAAACCTGCCTTCAGGCAAACTGCCAACTAAATTTCATTAGCAGATAAAGGAATTACTAGAAGACATGTAGAATACTCTTACTTTTGTATTATTTTGGCAATTTACTGTTTAACTGTAAGGACCGTAGGATATTTTTCAGGTATTGATTTCGCATACACATAAGTAGCTTATTCTTTTCTATGTTACTTGAAGTCTATAAAAATACAATCTTTTATATATACAATATTAAAAGGAAGAATGTTTAACATAATTAGACTTCAAATCATGAAAAAAATAAAGATGATCATGGACCCACATGCTGGCCATCCAACACTGCTTACCCTCCTTGAAATAAGCATTGTATATAGTACACACAATTTTAGCGCATTAATAGAAATCTGAAGTGGTAATAGCTAAAATATTGCTGTTGGAAAGTCAAAATCTAGTTTCCACGGCCGGCTGAACAAGAAGGTCTATGTTAATGTGTGCACATTTACGGTGCGCACAATTCATAAATGAGATACCAAATTTTTATCTTACATAAAATTTGCTATAAAGGAATATCCTTTTTTTCATAATATTGAAATAGGTCAACACTTTTTTTTGTGACAAAAACGTATTTTATTTAAATTGTGATCAAAAAATAATAAAAAAAGTATGTATATATATCAGTCCAGTACCATTTAAGATTAAATTATGCAAATTGCATGCTTATTCAATTTGCACTTGTTATCAGATTATTATTTAATTTTTCTCTGGATAAGTATGAATTATTATTATTGATATTGCTAATTATGTCATATATTATTTAGAATAAGGATAAAGGGCTCAACTTATGATCATATTTAAAAATGTAAGTAAACTTCCTTAACAGCAGCTGAAACATAAAAGACAATAAGCTAACAAAGACTTACCAATGAATCCTGTGATCCAGTAAGAAGCAATCCATCATGGAATGGTGAGAACTCCATATCAGTTATGGTGTCTGAGTGTGCATGAAGCAAAGGCATTGTCTTACTCTTCCTGCCACAGTCGTCCAGAGGCAAGACTGCCATGCTTGACCCAACATGCTCCCAATTAAATGCCATGAAGGCTGCAGATGCACAAATATTATTCCCATAAGTCTGATATGATCCAACACAGATGTCTCTAATACATGCCTCCGGCTTGGGCACAATTGGTGCCGCATTTTTATACTTTGAGGCTTTGAAACGCCAAGCCATGGTTATCCACTTTTTAAAAAAAGTTTCTCAGTCTTTTCAATTTGGAATGTATGTGGAGATGTCTTAGCCTGAAACAATTTATAAATCCACTGAAACTTTTCTTAAATTTCGTTTCATTAAAACCGTGTCCAAAAACGGTTTGTAAATTACATTACGGTATTTTTTCCTAACAATAAACATTACACTTACACTAATTGCATTTCTAATTAGAAAAACTGGTCAACATTCATAGACACAGTACTATTCCTGACCATTATGTTAAAAAATTGTAATGACAGAAAAAATATTTTTTTAACTTAAACCTAACTTATTTGTTTACATATAGCACAATGTTGCAACAGTACACATCAAGTAACTGAATGGAAAACATATAATACAGTAAAAACACCTTTTGTTTTGAATAACTTGGCCGGCTGTCGCACCGGAAACGATTTCAACTTGTAATGAGAGTTAGTTGAAGGGATCACTTTTATTTTACAACGTTGTTATCATCATTAGAAGTATATTTTGTTGTGATTTACTCACCTTATCAGGTAAAAATTACTCAGAAATTTGATTTCCGCTAGACACTCCCCCTAAACGTCGGCCATTTCAAAGCGACATTAGGGTGGATCGATAAATAATATAAACATGATAGTCGATGTCATCCGGTGACATTAACACAACCGAGTAAAATGAAATCGATTCTAGACGAGAATGGAAAAATAACTAATATAACAATATTTGAAGAATTTTATATTCCCTTTATAATACCATACTGTTTTTATTTTTTTTTCGAAAAGAAGCAAAAGATTAATGTTATTTCTTCAAAATGAAGAAACTTATAAGCACGGTGTCCCGATTAGATAAAGCTGTTTAGTCTGTCTTTTCCTTATTTTATTTTTTATTTCATTAAATATATTTTAAGTATTGTATATTGAAGATATTTATAATAAAAACAGGTTTTTTACGCATTAATGTTAGTGTAAAATTGTGGTCACTGGTGTATGCGGCACATCACTATCCCGTTTTGAACGTTTCGATCTACGCAAGAATACTAATATTTCTCACAAGCTGTACTGCTCCATCATAATGGACGGATTTGAACGGATCTCTTATACAGGAACAAATTATAAATTAACATGAACATTTAATTACTTCTTGTGTAAGACTTCCAATACCACCCTGTCCATATGTCCTGTCCTACCTATCACAAGGCTCTGTTAAGTGACGGTAGCTCATTTTATGAGATAGGTTAGAGATACTGGGACACTTTCTGCTTGACGTCGTCGTCCCACGGACTTTTATCGAAAAAATAAATAAGAGAAAGTACAAGAAAATATTATTATTTCCTTTATTTCATTAAAATACATATAAATTACATTTTTAAATATATATAAAAACAACATACATTTAAAAATATAAAAAATAGTGTCCAACCGGCAACGGGAACAGGGCCCAAGCTGCCGGTGGTCAGGGCTCCAGAGAGAGGAACCTCCTCACGATGCGCGCCGTGTCCAGAAGTACCGCTTTCTGAATCAAACCCTTGACCCAGACGCCCAACGAGAGCCTCCGAAGATGTTGATCGAGGCTCTTGGCTATTAAGCCATTGGCACTTACGACTATCGGGACAATGATTGCCGAGTCCACCTCCCACAAGTCGACAACCTCGTGAGCTAAATCCAAATATTTCAATTGTTTTTCTTTTTCTGCTTTCACAATATTATTATTATTATTTAGGTTGGTATATGATATATTTTTATTTTTAAATCCGAAAATCCAATTATAAAATACATCATAAATGATGGAGCACATGGAAGTGATTATAATCACACTCACACTCGTAAAAACTTTACTTATAAGTGACGTCACAAAAGATTTCAACTTACTGAATCATATCATCAATCAAGAAAAGAAATATTTTTTTAATGAAATTTCTTTTTTTTTTACACTCAAAATGAAACAGACGAATATATCCAAAGTGATCATTTATTATAATCGGAGTATTACAATAATTCAATTTCTTTGGTGAGGATTAATTTCAATATAATTATCAATGTAATATGGGAAACATTTATTTAATTAGATATTTCAGATCCAATAATAGTGCAATCAGCCACATACCAACATTGAAATGTACACATTCAACATTATAAAGAAGCAAAAACGCGCAATTTATAACACGAATAAAAATATATATGTATAATAAACATTAGCATTGTCAACATTGGGGCAAGTGTGGCCATCTAAGGTACCGAAGATATATTGCACAAAATTACGAACAACATGAAATATTTAACTACATTAAAAACAATTCACATTAAAGTGCATAATAATTACAATTAGTGTGATGCTAAGTTAAAAAATATAAACAAAAAATTCAAAATAGGCACCTATAAACAAAAAAATAATAAATATTGTATACTATGTTAAAAACAATTTACTAAAACACTATTATGTAGCTTAACGTTTTTCTTTTTCGTGGGGCTTTGATACGCATTTCAACGCTGCCTTATATATACATAATATATAATATCTTACTCAGGCAAAGGCCACTTGCCACACAGAAAAGGACGAAAACTGTTCCCATACAATAAGCCTTTTAAAGCAGAACTGCTATTGAAGCGAGACGGCAATACTCTGAATGTAGCAGCATCTCACTTCCACCATAACAATACTGTTAAAAGAGCTCATAGTTAGTACAGTATCCATTACC
Organism: Trichoplusia ni; assembly: GCF_003590095.1. Classification (NCBI taxonomy): domain Eukaryota; kingdom Metazoa; phylum Arthropoda; class Insecta; order Lepidoptera; family Noctuidae; genus Trichoplusia; species Trichoplusia ni. The sequence continues at coordinate 9,128,960 of NC_039480.1, forward strand.
TTCTTCTAAAAAGTTTGCATATCTTTACAAAGCCTTAAAATAAACCCCAATATGGTGGCTAAATAAAAATAACAACAATGCAATGTAACATGTAATAGAACCTATTTTCATAAAATATAAAAAGCTTCTATTTCCAAAATAGACTCTTAGCATAATGCTATCCTGCTTACTTTTATCAACCGACTATAGACAACCTTTTGAAGTCAATTCAACTCATATATTCGCATGGTGCTTTGTGTGGATAACCATTGAAAAAGTAGTGTTGTTGTACTAATATAGTTTTTATTAGTGTGTCACTGTCACACAAATTAAAGCATCCATAGTAAACAATCGCACACACACATAGCACTGCGCGCACAGACGAGTTAAACTGTCCGAACCTTAAGGAATGTAACAAAAGTGACCCTAATACTATTACAACACGTACTCTATTCATATCAACTATTAGTTTCCTTGATTATCATACTTAAATCCTTTAATCACAAAATTAAATTGAAGTAAAGACCGAGATAAATTATTAAGATTAAAAAAAAACAAATAAAATGCCATATTAATTTAAAGCTGCATTAAAAACAATAATAAAGGTGCCTCATGTTGCCTTTACTTCAATTTAATTCAAAACATGCATATTGTCCTGTAGTGATAACAGTCTCAGATTTAATAATTCCTGTGATTACCATTCAGTTCTAAATGTTTATATTAATGTACACAAAATTCTAGTCAATCATCTACAAAATAGTATTTCAGTAATATTAAACCTACATGTTCTAGTTGACGATCCCGAGAGGCGATCTAAGCGCCCTCTATAATATGTAAAAATGATTTAAAGTGTACTAGTATATTTAGTAATACTATGGAAACATAAGTACAAGTAAAATACTGAACATTCAATTGCATAAAAACTTTTTACCAACATAATGGTCACTGGTAACTGGCTGGTAGTCAACATTCATTTGAGACAAAAAAGGTTATACTTCAAGTAGTCAATACAAAGGTTTTATCAACGATACTGCCTTCTAGCTACCAAAGGGCACCGCGAAAAATCAAGTAAGACAGACAAAACAATTTTATCTCACGTAGACTAAACTGTTTTGTCTCATTAATTGCTTTCGTGAGGCGGAAATGAGCGTTTGCCCTAAGTTGCAAACATACCATCGGACGTGTGTCTACAGCCTTTACGGTGGTACTTAATTGTTAATCTAATCCACAACATGAATAACGTTTGAAGCTGACGAAAAGATCTGTCTTCACGTTTCCACGCTAATATTTAGAATTCGGTTTCAACGTTTAACATAGCTATCCGCGAATTCTTTTTATCTATCATTAAAATTTTCATTCGGAACATCCTATGTCACGTCTACGACTTTTATCTTAAAGTCCGAATACCATAATTAATACGATTCGTATCAAACATCATCCGATAGTATGTTTACAAAACACTCAAGAATTTCAGCATGCATTGTATAGCCAGCCAGTTTATAACACTGGTTGCATTAAAAATGAAGAAATCAACTCCTTTAAACAACAAGAGATATTTAAAACCTTTTTACATACGATCCAGGGCGTACACTAAATTCTACTAATAACGAAATTGCAAACAGCACAATTGTATAACTCGATTATATTGAGACAATGTCATGACTTTTGATTTTAAACAGCGAAGGCGAGTAATAATCTCGACATTTCTTTATACCAATTAACATTAATTAGAATAATTACAGCCAACGCGACCGTTCCAATAATTCTTAATCAACACGCTATCTAACACGCAAAGATCTGTAAAAAAAAGCTTGTTTTACTGCAAATTATTTTCAAATAAAGATTTTTGTCGATGTATAATCGATAAATTTTAACGATTATTTATTCACATCACTACGCATATACAACAAATCGACTTTTTTGTAGTTTATGGCTTGTAGTCACGAACAGTTACGATCGAATATTCTATACATATTCATCCATCGGATATCAAAACGAAGTATTGGAAATTACTTTTACAATAATTATTATTAGAACTACGTGACCAGTATATAAACATAATTACATACTCAGAAGCTAATTACAATTAATAATCAACGATCAGTGCGCGTGTTTAGACGATCTCTAAGAAAACAATTAATTAAATACTCATTAGTCAAAGATTTCACTCGTCTCCGCTGTCGACCTACACATACAATGTACATTGAAACGAATAAAACTATGCTTGGTCTCAATTTTACACTATAAATACAATTCATACTTGATATGCAAGATAATGGTACCGACACTACATCTATGAATTGACACTTTGAATGATAAATGATCGACGAATGACGATGTGACGTCATGACATTGCTACTAACGGCACAGCACTTAAAAGCGAGTGGAATGACCTCCGTACTACAAAATACGCGATGCCTGTGATACGGTGTTCTTGAAATAAATTAAAATATAAAAACAAAATATACAAATAATTATATTAGGTATAAAAATTCTTATCAGTCGTTGATTCGTTGGCAAGAATTTTAAATTGAATGTAAACTTAAAATCAAAAATATAAAAAAAAACGACTAAAATAAAATCGTTATGTAATTCGTTAACAACATTATCTCAATTCCTTCAAGCAGTGGTAACTAATATGAAATATTCAATCTAATATAGGCTTTTTATTTACATAATCCAATAATAAAATCTAAATAATAAATATCATCTGGCTAGCGCGCGTTTATCTAAATAAAACCTTATTACTGCGGGAGGAAGTGTGCGATTCCCTTGATAGCAACAACTTTAAGGTGCTTAAAATCGTAATATAATAAAGTATTAATTGTTATATTCACTATGTGTATACATAATCTTGCTATCTCACTCGCTCTCGTATACGCGAGCTGAGTCTGAGTGAAACAAAATTAAAGTTATTAATAAAAGCTCCTACGATAAGGTTCCGTCGTTCTTTGCGTAAATCATTTAAAATCTGATCAATAATTATTGCATCTAATGTTCACTGTCCCCATACTCGAGTAACATTTTGAGATCATATTTCATATAGAATAGAAAAAACCTCCCTCCGTGTCAATAAATATTTGACAACATCAATAAAAATGTCATGATAGAATTTTATAAGACGAATATTTGAAATTTTAAAATCGTTATTGGCCTTAAGACCACTGGTTAGAGTAAAAAAGAGCTTCAAAAACACCGCAACACGTTAACTAATATCAATGAAATGAATTCATTACAATCACTAGCGCAGACAACATGAACTATCGCCTACTGATGTCGTTTTGCCGTTGATCGGTCCTAAACTGCCGTCGTATTTCGGCAACTCCTTGCATTTCGCTTGCTGAAATGATAATTAATATATTTTAATACAAGTAATTATAAATAGTTGCATTATTCGATATTACTAATAGTTGTAGTGCAAAGTAAATAAAAACAATAAGATGTGTGTGGCAGTCGCTCCTTGTAAAACACTGGTAGTAAGATGCATCCTGTTAGACTGGAAGTCAAACCAACATAGTTGGCTAGGTTGACGATGATGTTCTGTGTTATTAGTTTTATTATTTCATCATTTCTCATACTTATACTCATACAGTGTTCGTCTAAAATCTGGGAACTTTTATCAAGACTATTAACGTTAAATATTCTCACATACAAACATGGTCACGGCAGAACAAAGGTCCGTACGTTCCTTCCCACGCTCCAGTTTTCAGACTCCACGTTACCTAGCAACGATAATGAATGAATAAAGTGATAATTTCTCAGGCTTACCTCCATGAGTTCGACGGCGATCTCCATAAACAATCGCTCTACATTCTCGGCCTCTTTGGCTGACGTCTCTAGGAAGTACATGCCGTGGCGCTGCGCGAAGTCCTCGCCGATGTGCCTCGGGATCTCACGGTCCTCTCTGTCTGTTTTGTTACCTGTAATTATGATAACGATATATCGTAATTAATATATAACTTTCACATGACAGCACTGATAGACGCCTCACGAAACTGATTGCGCAACGTGTCGCTGTTTCGATCGCGTAGGGCAAGCATTTGTGGGATCGACGAAAACCCACGACACAAGGATATTTTTTTAGAGTGAAAATCTATTCTTTTTATCTAAATAAGACTGGTATTATTTTACCTGCGGCCGGCGTAGATACCGGATATCAAACCAAAATTTAGCAAATTCGGTTGAATGGTTTAGCCGCGAAAGCGTAACAGTATAAACAAATGACAGGCAGGCAATTATGAATGCTTTGCCTATGAATAAATGTTACTCTTTACAATTTGAAAAGTCGAAAAGAATAATTGGAGCAAACAATTTGGGTATGTTATCTCGAAAACCGGTAGGTTTAAACACTTTGAAATGTCTGTTAGGGCACACCCAGCCGTACATTTCAAGTTGTCATTTTTGTAATTAATCAAAGTTTAAGGTTTTAAGTTAAAAAGTTCGGCAAATTAATTATTAAAGTATAAATCATTATAGGCAGTTGTGAATTGTACCGAAAAATATTGCAAAGCATTCATAAAAGTATTAAACAGAATAAGCATTTTTCACTGAAGAACAACAAATGCTATTAAAAAAAATACAGAAAAACAACTGTTTAAATATTCGTCCTTAACCTTCATAAACCTCAATGATATTCACTGATCAAAGCTAGAATTAGGGTCAAATGAATCATTGACACCAACTACTTCCTTATAAGGTCAGGTCCACAATTGTCCACAATACACAAGGTCACAGATGACAAGGCAAACAACTTTCTCTTTTAATAATAATTTGTGTATCAATTTTCATTCTGTATTTGAATCTGTGGTATATCTTTATGTGCTGTTTTGTTTATAGAAATTATTATTGAAAATCATAGCATATAATGAAATACATGCCATGCTTTGATAGAAATATGATTGCATTTACTTTATTGGATTTTTAAGGATTTTTATTTTTAACTTAATATTTTTTTTTATACTGCAATAATAATGGCATTTCAATGTTATGAATTTTGTTATTTATTTGTTCAGGTGCTATTTGACAGTTGCTTTCAGATTCAAGATATTGTTGGTTCGATTTAATTATTTATATTCAAGATATATAAATTTTTTTCATTCATCATGAGATTTTTTTTAACAGTGCTGGAAATAAGAACCTTTAAAATAATATTCTATCCATATCTGATTTTACATATTTATCCCAAAAAAGCCACATACACTTATTTTTTTCTTTTTGAGAAAATTAAAAAAGGTTTTACTCACCCACTAGTATCCTTAAAACCTTATTGTTGGCATACTCCTCAATTTCCCTGAGCCAGTCAGGTAGACAGTCAAATGTGGGCTGACATGAGATATCATACACTAATATAAGTGCATGCGCCGATCTGTAGTAACTCTGTGTTATGGACCGGAACCTCTCCTGACCAGCTGTGTCCCATATTTGCAGCTGAAAAATTTATCTGTTTGTTACATAGATATTTTTGTATTTGTGTTTGACAAACATGGAACATAATATTTCTTTGAGATAAACTCAATTTAATTTGTTCAAATGCAACTGCTTTTGTTTACTTCTTAATTTTGATTTATGTTTTTGTTAAGGACAGTGATTGACATCTCGAAATTAGTAAATTCGCAATGTAATTAACAATGAATTGTTCCACTACATTCCAAACAGTGATGTCCTACATGATGCAATAATGATGCCTAAAATGCACGACTGCTAAACCAACTCACCTTCACTTTTTCACCATCCACTTCCACAGTCTTGATCATGAAATCAACACCAATTGTCGCACCTTGGCCAGGTGGGAAAAGGCCTTGGGTAAATCGACGAACCAAACAAGTTTTCCCGACCCCCGCATTACCAACTAACACTACTTTAAATAGAAACTTATAATCCTCCATATCGAGCACCAAATAACATTTGTCGCGAGAAAAAAACAAGATTTTTTAATATCTTCACCTCTCACTGTTACGCTTTGATGAAGAAAACGTTCATTATATTACGACAAATCACTGATATTTTATCAATACGATTATTTTAAGATTACAAGTTCATTATAGATTAGATAGCGAAATCGGAATTGTCTGTCAAATCAATTGATAATCCAAAACAATGGGAAAGAAAACTCAAGAGCGAGAATATCGACGTCAGTCGAGCGAGCAAAAAATTTACTTAAGATACGTTCATGAAGTAAGCTATGCAGACGTCCGCTTCGCATATTTTTACTTAATTTTGTAGTTTTTTATTAACGTTTTTACAATGTTCATTTCTAGTTACTCAGATTTCTCTTGTTTAATATTTATTGAAAATTTTCGTGTCTTAATGCCGTATGACACAGACGCACGTAGGCCCAGGAAACTGGGGCGGAAGTATCTAAACGCTTAAAACACGGGCTTGTGCCTGGTTCGGCTGGTTCCCTGTGGACTGGCATACAGAGTTTTGAAAAGATTTTTCCCAGCAATTTGACATGGTAGACCAAATAAATAAATAAACGTTTAATACACAAGCTAGGGCCTTGTGCTGTAACTGATTTTGTAAACTGCCGTCAAATAGTCGATTTTTTTTGCAAATTTTGCTCTCTTCACTTATCGTGTTATCTGATTGGTTGCTTAAAGAAAGTAAAATAGTAAGAAATCATCTGACATCAAAACATCCATCAACGTAAGCGGCTGGCGGCATCATTTCACGATTTCAATAAATTTCAATGATTTGATACGTCTCTGTTCTAAAGTGCATAATTCGGTTAATGCTTGACTCCATTATATATTAAAAATGTCCAGTATAAACTACACCACCCGTACCGAAGGCCAGACAAAGATAAACACTATAATATGGACTGTACCTAATTTTATTATTCTTTTGGAAAATAAACATGCCCGCGAATTCCGCACGGAGAAATCAAAAGATTCGACGTCTGAAACTTCGGAATCTCGCTTCCAGTTAAAAATGCAATTTTTAGGTAGAGACAATGATATTATTGAAATTTATTATTTGTCTCCTACCCCCGTGTTTTTGAAATCTATTTTAACCATATGCTTAAAACGATTTGAAGAACGTTCTATAGTTATAAAAGAATACCATACCGTCCAGGCGAACAAATGGCAGTATTTAGCGACGCTATTTAAGCGCGATATAGCCAGCTACGACGGCAGGGACGTATTTTTGCTGAATGATGGAAGTCTCCGATTAAAGTTCCAGTTTATGGTATCCAATGACATTAAAGTGGATCGCTCAAACATTCCCGAGGCGCAGTTGAGCAATGATTTTGAGAACCTTTTAAATAATGGCTTGTTCTCTGATGTGACTATCAAATCAGTTGAGCAAATTGAATATAAAGTTCATAAGGCAGTTCTTGCAAGCAGGAGTGCTGTCTTAAAAGCTCACTTTGAGCACAACACTACTGAATGCTTTACAAATGTGTTGGAGTCTCCCCTGGAGTCTGATGTCCTGAGGGAGGTGTTAACCTTCATTTACAGTGATAAAGCCCCGAGAGTAGATGAGATACCTGAGAAGTTACTCGCCGCTGCAGATTACTACCAGCTCAGTAGATTGAAGAGTCTCTGTGAAGAAGCCTTACACAAGAAGCTAACAGTTGAGAATGCTATAGAAACATTGCAACTGGCAGACCTGCATTCAGCAAATGCCCTCAAACAGCTAACCCTGGAGTTCATTAAAGACGGACAAGCAAAGCTGATCACTAAAACTGAGGGATGGGGCAATGTGAAGTCTGTGGAACTGATCAAAAGGATTTATGAGTACATTATGGCCGATGATGTAGATACAGATATAAAATAAGAATCTTTTATTAATTACAAGATTTTTTTTCCACTTCTAGTGAAAAGCTTGAGAGCTCTAAGTATGGTTGTCATTCCTAAAGAAGTCAATGCATATAGTCTTGCATGCATTAATAAATGATTGATTATTTTTAAGAAAATTTTAAGAGATAAATGGGTGCAAAGTTATATATTTCTATTGCATGTGTTATAATCTATCTCTCTATATGGGATAAGACAATTTGTAAACAAAATCTTTTAAATTTGAAATAGGCATATTATTATGTCTATAGGAGCATTGTGCATATTTCGACATCAGAAAAACACCAGAGAATAACCAAAAAATATCCTATTTGGAATAGTCAGTGTAGGATATTTTCTTTACAGTAAAAAACATGTAGATAGTCTTAATTATGATGCCCAAACTTATTAAAAATAGATTTTTATAAATGTAATTTAGTCTAGGCATTAAAATTATGAGATTGTATGATTTATAGTTAAAGAGTGAATTCTCAGCAGGGGTTCCAACAATAAGTATTAAATAAGAAACAAAATTTATTTCATAACAGTCTTTATTTAAAATTTAAGAGTTGATCAGTGTAACAGCTGCACAATAAATTTTAACAAGTGTTATATACATTCTGTGATATGTTATATCATGTTTTTTGTTTATTGAGTTGTTGATTCCGGTTATTTAAAATAAATTTATTCATTTTTCATTGTAATTTATTTTTATTTAACATAGCAAATTTACGGCTGGCAAAAATTACTAGTAATAATGTAAATTTAGACTTAAATTTACAGAATGGGTTCAACATACACTTGGTACATTATTATCTAACCATTTATTTGAACAATATGATAATAAATATTATTCTTTATGCTTGATCCAAGCAATTGTAGCATATTTTGTATTAGCATAAATGACAGAGGACTGAAGACAAACCTTTCCATTACTAATTACTGTAAATAAAAAGTATTTTTCTCTATTATAAATACTATTTGCCAGAAACAAGTCATTATATACTTGATCATCTCATAGTTACAACAGTCTCTCACACCATGCCAGAACAAAGTAGTTCAGAGACTAAAAATAGCATACAAGAAGTTTGCATATGAAAACAAAGTAGTAAATATCAGCTATTTATTTTGATCGCTTTCTTCCCCACTGTCACTGTTTGTATCACTATCATCAGAATCACTTTCGTAAGTTAACACAGGTTTCCTATTAGTATTCACAAATATATCACCATCTTCAGAAGTTTCTTTTTTACTGTCCTCAAATTCTTTTGGCCATAAATTATTCTCTTTATAATATTTAATTGAGTCCTTATTCATTATTTTCACAATTTCAGCTTTTACTTTATCTCCTTCAGGTATTGGTTCAACGAGAATGTAATCGCCTCTTTTTACCCAAATGTTTTTTCTAAATTTCGTAGGCATCGAAACTAAATATTCTTCGCCGGCTGGTGTAGAAATCTGTAAAGATACGTTTTAATAATATGTATCGAATGATGTTATTATTGTACAAAAAATAGTACATATCATAATAGTAATTGTATCATATCACCTCATGTAAGTTGTTTCCTTTGCTTTTTACAACTTTTACTATACTTTGGTTTTCTTTAGGCAGTTCATAGTCGTCCCACAGTGCTTCGTTCATTACATGTTTCCTTTTATTAACTTTCGACATGTTTAATAAGAAAATAACATCAATAATAGTTTGGATATTATAACTTTTCAAAGATTTATTTTGACTTTTGATGACCACACGTTGACATTCGCGCTTAGGTTAAAGCACTCTGACATTTGCTGCGTTTCATTCCACGAAAAAGGAGTGTGATATAGATAATAATAATTAACTTTTAAATAATTAATAATACAATTTTAGTATCATTTTATGCAAATGCTGGAACTAAAATTCAAACAGGAGCGGCACTTCCAATCGATCGAAAACCTTTTTCCTTCAGAAAAAAAATCTAGTCAGCCTGTAATATAGCTAGCAACGTCAACGTATTTGAAACACAATCATACTATTTAATTATTATTACCTTTTTTGTGGGGAAAATTAAAACGCATAATGCCTGTTATTATTTGGTGGGTATTTTATTTTTAATATTACACTTTTCTAGCACGTCGAATATATTGAGGGACTCTCCGTCGGGTATTCCATAACCCTTCTCCAAACCGTGGGGGTTCGATGGCGTCGTACAACTCAAGTTAGACTCCTTTCTTAATACTTGATCCACTTCCACTGCTGTGAAGAACGCCACTGATAATGGGAGGTCGTTTATTCCAACCCTGAAAGATAATATTTTTTAGAATCAATTATAAAATATAATCAAGTTGCGTTGCTGATTGCTGAAATAATTCGAGTAATATTTAAATTAAATAATTGTGTTCATTACTTTTAATTTATTTTTCTTACTGATTTTTGTAAATAATTAGGTATTGGTAAAATAACTTGCGATAACTTTAAATGATGTTTTATTACCTCTGCGAGCAGAAGGCTCTTGTGAATAAGTTCGTAATTTGCAGCGCCAACGCGGTCTCATATTTGTGTTCATCAGACACCATGTATCTGACTTCGTCATGAAAACTGAGGCAGAACCTGAAAAATTAAATAAAACATCACAGATATACTTATATCTTGTTTAAGCTTTGTATTTTTTGTAGAAAATACCCATTTTTAACAGATTTTTTTGTGAAGCAGCCCTTACGCTTACGTATACGCTTCTCCAGCTAAACTGGATACTTACGAAAAATATGAAAAGTTAAAAAAAAATCTAAAAACCCCGATTAAATGTAACTTCATTCAAATTTTATCAAAATTGGTCCAGCTTTTTTATAGTTGTTAAAGAGGAGTAATGCCCAGCAGTGGGAGCACAATGGCTGTGGATGATGATGATGATGAATATCAGTTAAGCGGTATGATGTCAGGAGGTGTGACCTGGCCGTGGGCGCCAGCTGCGCCATGCTGACGAGCATGAGATGCAGGAAGTCCGCGGCGGCGCTCTGCACGGCCCAGTTGAGGCGCGTGCCCGCCCAGCGCCCGCGCGCCCCCTCCAGCGAGCGGGACAGCCGCCCGCGCAGGAACGCCGTCGACGGCGACACGGACTCTGCGGCCACACGGAACATAACAGCTGTAGTCTGGTGCTATGACTGTAGAATCATGTCGAATCAGAGTTTCAAATATGTGGTAGAAACAGGGAAGTAAAATATCGTGAGGAAACCAGAACTTTTTTTTTAATATACAAATCACATGCCCAAAGACACCCAGACTCAGAACAAGTATTCGTGGATCACACAAATGCTTGGCCTACGCGGGGATGGAACCCGCGACACGTCTCGCTCAGTGGGCTTAGGCTTGAATTCTATCACCAGGTATTTCCTTATGCATACAATAAGAATAAAAAATATATATAAATACATTTTTAGATAAGACGAGGGACAATTGCAGTATTCTAACGAGGTTGACTGACAAGGTGGTGGCACATGGTTGAGATCATCACGCCAATCCCACTGTACGCTAAGCGTAACGGGTTTGATCCCCATGCAGGACTAGAATTTGTGTGGTCCACGGATGCTTCTCCCGAGTTTGGGTATATTTGCGCATGAGACATGAATTTTTGATAAACCCCGGCGATTTTCCTACATAAACTAGCCTTCAGAAAAAAAACACAACCATACAGCCATGTGACAAACCCAGGTATCACTAGAAGGACAATAAATATTTAACAAGAATTGAGTTACAATATCTAGTCGTATCTACATACCGGCAATCTCCTCCAGTTTATTGAACATGTCGGACTCGGTCCCGCCGATCCACTTGGGTCTGTGGAACATGTCCTCAACACTCTTGCCACTCAGCTTGGCGAGACGCATCGCTTGATATGACGTCATCTCCACCGCCTGGAAGATTTGTGGTAAAGACAGACGGACCCCATTTCAAATGCTATCCAACCGCTATTTGCACTTTGAATGCAGTTGACACGACTACAATAGAACTGCTATCCGAAAATGCAGTTCGTCTGTCTAGAGCCTAACATTATTAATGCTAAGGAAATAGGTAAAAATATTTTGTTTACTACAGTTTAATGGGGTGAATAGAAATGGAGCGAAAAAAATAGAGACGAAGTTTGTAATATTTGTACTAAATGTTTCAGAATTTGATCTAGTAATTACAATGATTGTGAAACCCCCCGCGACACAAGGATTAAATACCTTCGTGAGGGAGTCGCTGTTATAAAAGGAAAGTTATTATAAAAATACAGCTAGTTATCAAGATATGAAGTGACCATCCCAACCAACTCCTTCGTATACTGCGCTAATGGATTCACTTCAAACTTTATATGTAGGTTCCACCAGAGAACGCCAGAGAACTCCACTAAGGAAGGACTTTTGTAAATTCACCCCCTAAGGGGGGTGAAAGGGGATTTATATAGTTAGATATTTAAAAAATCTTAACGGTTTCAAATGAAACTTTGTATGTAGGATCCACTAGCAATTTTCCACCAAAGAATATGAAAAAGAGTTTTTACCGCCGGTTCTCACATATCTCCGTTTTACTTTTCCCTTTTTTCTTCCATCGATGTCGCATGCAGTTTTATGAGCGACTTCACAGATGTAGAGGAGTAAGTACACTGTAACAGAACAGTAGAACGGAGACATGTATGACCGGGTTAGTACCTGGTCTGCCAGATCCTCGTCCATGAACCCCTCCATGTATTGCGTCTTGAGACGGTACACGCGCTTTCCCTTCGTCGTGGTGAACATCTTGGCTGCTTTGCTCTTCGCCTCAGATATCGTCATAGTCGGGTTGAACTGTTTCAACAGTCTCTCTGCAAAGTTTTGTCCGGCACCTATAAAAGAACAGAAATAACAAAACATGTATCGTGGTTATGTTTTCTAAAGGTAAGTATCAAAATAGTTTTTAAATATTGTTTTTGTTACTTCATAATATCAAATGTTTCTATTTTGCTTGACAGTCAGCAAGTTTAGTAGTTTTGCTTATTTCATCACTTCATTCAGTGGAGTCTGATCATTTATTAATAAAAAGGCATTGCTTGTAGTCTCAATTTCAAACCATTCATGAAAGTCCAGACAAGCCTCGAACAGCAAATAAAATACAATAACAATTACTAACGCCATCTATCGTCATAAACACTACGCTACAAGACTCCTGATATAGATTACCATATATCCTAGCATAGTTGATAACTTTGGCGTGGTCCCTGGATATAGAGGCGGCTGTGGCTGTTAACGAGTGGAGGTCAGTCTTGCGGCTCTTGTCCCCAGCGAGCACCGCCCAGCCGAACGCACTGCCGCCACACAGGCCTAGCGTACTGTCGCCTAGCAACGCCGCTATCCATAGCTCCTGCAACAAATATAAGATGTGGTATAAAACGGTGAAAGTTTATTTATTTATTTAGAAGTTAATGTGCACACGAAACGGTTAAAAATAGGGCATAAAAGAAAATATGTTAGATGTAAAAACCTCTATACCAGCACACCCATTGTAATTGTACGAAGTTTGTGACTTCCTACAATTTTACCTAGTAATACCAGAAACTAAAAAAGTAAATTGATATTCTTAAAAAATGTCCCGTTTTTATATGTCGTATGCCATATATACCTAAACCAGAAAATTACCCTCTACAAAGTGGGTACACTTCAGCTGGTAATATATAAAATGAAGTAAATATATGCATTCGTTTTTAAGTAAAAATATAATCAAAATCGAACAATTGCGGCCTTGGTTAAAACTATACAGTAAGAAGGGGGAAAAATCAAATCAAAAGTTTTTATTTCAAATAGGCCGTCTTTAGGCTCTTTTAAAACGTTACAGTAATGACTCTAGTTGCAGGGCCAGGGCAGGAAGTATGTCGGTTACCTGTGAGTCAACATCAGCCCCTACAAACTTGTACCCCGGCGGCGCCTGCACCATCGCCCGCAGCTCGGAGCCCACGCGCTCCGCCTGAGCGTTGCTCGCCGTCATCCAAGTCGGCTCACTAGCACTGGACAATACATCGTAAAACTAACTAGCTGATTAGACTACGAGGAAAGTTGCAAAAAGGTGAAAAATTGATTGAAAAGTGTTTAGACTAAACTACCACTACAGAGACTTAGTATGTAATGTTTTACAAAAAAAAAACAGGACAGAAATATTGAGTTCTTGTTCATTAATAAATCCTTTGACGGTAACCAACAATTTTATTAAGAAAAATATTTGAGGATACCGGTAATTACTTAAGGCTCTAGACATAGCTACCTGCAGTTCGATTGTATAACGACTGCAATTGAAAAGCAATGGGGCTTCACGTTCGGTTTGCAGTTCTATTGCAGTCGAGGCAACTGCATTCAAAGAACAATTTGCAGTTGGATGACAGTTGAAACGTGGTCCTTCTGCCGCCCGTCCTCCCACAAGAGGACTATTGGACCCAAGACCAAATCATCCCATGTCAAAGCTAAATTAACATAATTTTGAAAAAGTCCTTCAAGAAGTTTTGTTGGTAATATTTTTGGTACAAGCAGTTCCTTACCGCCTAGTCAGCGTCCCGCAGACGACCACCTGCGGTATGATCGCGCCGTACTGCCGCAAGGAGCCGCGCAGAGCTGGCGGGAGCAGCTCAGCCGGCAGCCAAACTACTTGCTGGCTCAGTATGCGCTCCCTGTTGTTACGCCAGTACGACATCATGCGAGCATATGTCAGCACCTACAATAGAAACATCATGACATCAAAGGCTATGATGATGTCATAGCCTTTTAACACTACGTTGGGACCGACTTTCCAAGTCTAAATGTCTAAGTAACAGTGTTTTACAACGAGCAACTGCCTGTCTAAACTTCTCAACCCAGTTATGCGTGTAACACGATATCCCTTAGTTAGACTGGTTGACAGACTTTCTAGCATCTTAGGTACTACCCGTAACGACTGTCAGAGTTGTGTAAATAACAACCGGAATCTAGAATTTCAGGTGCCTTCCGAAACATAGAATATCTCGTTATTCCAAAAACCCAGTCAAAAAATTATAAATTTATATTATGTTGTGTATTGCATACGCAAATGTACTTACTTTTTCAGCCTCATTCCCTTGAGCGGAGAGTACGTTTTGACTGAACATGTCCAAAAAGTCTTTAGCTAATGGATTACCAACTTTATACTTTGGCCCATCCTTATGCGGAAGCCGAAGGAAATGGCAACAACCTGAAAAGATTTGTGATCATTCTTATTTCCTTAGAACAAAAAGATTTGCATACCTAATGTGAACAAGTGCATAAAAATCATAAAAGATAATATTGACTGTCTTATATTTTGAGTTTTCTATATTAATTTTAAAAATCAAATTTGATTTTTTATATTACTTAACTCAGAACGATATTTTTTCTCCAGCCTTCTGAATATTATTTTTTGTCCTTAGAGATTTAGATTTACTTCATATTAATATAGGAGATTTCATTTTGTTCCACTTTACCTTGAATTTGTATCCCGCACCACACTCCGAGTCCGTGGTATTGGTTGGCGGCTGCTTGTTCATCAAGTTTCTTCCTAGCGTAGTAGGCGCGTCTACCTAAGTCTTCCTGATAAATGACAACAACAACTTTCATACATATAAACCGTCAATAAACTAATACTTGTAGGTAATCAGAATAGTTTTATTGCATTTTTTTTACTACCACTCTTTTATAATGAATTTAATCCTTGCGTCGCGGGGAGTTTCACAAAGATTCAAGTCACATGCACAAAGACACCTAAAATCAGGACAAGCTTCGTCTTTGTACGCAAACGCTTATCCTACGCACACGGGAATCGAACCTGCGAAATGTGGCGCTCATATGCAGGGACTTTGGCATGGTGCCTCACTAGTCAGTTATTTGTGCAGTCAATGTAAGTGACCGCGGTCCTTTTTTTTCGCATCTACGTATTAGGCGTAAAAAAGAAATATTTTTTCACTATCAAACATGAATAAAAGGTAGTATTTGTGATTAATATACATTTATTTACGCCTGTTTATCAGTATAGCTTTATGAAGTAAATAAATTAATCATTGGTCCCATGTTGGGTGGCAAAATACAAAACATTATTTCATCTACACTTTTCAACTTCAAAGGCAATATAGCGTTTTTACTTCTACGGCTTATAATCCTAACTCATGAGACATTTGTCACTATTCTGATTGATTACCTCAACAGTCTTCGGCAGCGCGTAGACATCGGGTTGGTACTCGCTCTCCTTACAAAACGTCAAGGGACAAGCTTCCAACAGCTGTTTCAAAGGCACGAGTGGTTCCTCAGCGTCGTCTGCGTGATGGTGACTGAAAGGGACCAGGAATCCCCAGCCTTCAGACTTTATGTGGTGGAGGGGGTACCCCTCCCACGATAAACGGAGGAGTTTTGGTGTGATCTGTGATAAGTAATATTTAGTTACCCATTTAATTTACTGGTAATTATACAGGGACACCTAATGATTACACTTTAGGATCATATGGTTCACTTTCCTCCAAGAAATAGTGCCTAGTTCAATGACTGAAGTAAAGTTTAAAGCGAGGGAGAAGTAAATCGGCAGTCATTCTAAGTAATATTCCGAAAAAATACGAAACCCGTTAAATTATAGCAGAATCTAAATGAAAGTGCTTCAGCAAACGATAGGCTTAAGAAACAAACATTGCCTTACTTGCATACTTGTAGTAATATTATTAGCTCCGGGAGTCCAATCTTCCTCTTTGCCCGGCTTCGTACAAAGTTTCCTGTACCACGCCGGGTATCCAGCCAAATACGGCCTTTTCACCGGCAACTGATCGCCAAAAGCGAATAAGTGAGAAAATGCTTTATTCAAATCTTCAATCTCTTTAGTTGTACTAGTAATATTATTATCGAGATCATTGAGGTAGGCTTCATTTAATACTTTATGTTTTTCATTGGCAGCCGTTACAAGGTCACCAAAGGAAACCTTATTTTCGTCACTGGCTGTTTCTTTATTTGTACTTAAATCTTCAATTACAGGTATTTTGATTTCTTCTTTTTTCTTCTTAGTGGTTTGTTTTTTTAACTTGAGTGTTTGTACAGACCAGTCTTGGTCCCACATCCAGAGATCTTTCTTGTATGACTCGTCGGCCATCATGCGGCAAGCCTCATCGGCTTTCAGTGATAGCAGCTGTCGAGATTCTAACTTCAGATCTTCGAAGACTGTTTCAGCTGAATCTATGTACTGTAACCAGTTCGAGTTTACTGGCAGGTATGCTGATCCTGAAGACAAAATGATGGATTTATTCAGTTGTTAATTTTGCGAAATAGTCAAAGATCTTTTTCAGTAGCGCTATGGTAAAGATGATGCTATTTTTAGCACATGGTCAAAAGAAAACCCTCGATTACGTGAATACGATAAAATGGTAGAAAAGAAGCCTTTTTACTAAACTCCGATGTCCGTCCGTCTGTCCAACACCAGGCTGAATGTCATGAATCGTGATAGTGAGACAGTAAAATTTTCAAAGATGATATATTTCTTTTGCTACTATAACAACAAATACTCAAAATACGATTTTACGTAAGGGTTGTCCAGATCATATATACGTTGATGGATGACAAATATCTATTTATACGGAACCCTCAGTCACGCGTGTTCGACTCACACTAGACCGACTTTGTTTAGCTTAAAAAACAAGTTATATTTTAGTGATCTTTAGACCTGATTCATTAAAATCGGGTCAGACATTAAACCATTAAAATGTATCGTTAATATGTAGGTACTATTTGCCCGGTACACTACTACTGTGATCTATTGATATAATTAAACATACCCATGGCATTTATGCTTAAGAGAAGCATACAATAATGCTACTTATATCGCAATTATGTAACCTAAAATGAACTGAAAATGACATATAAGCAAATTTTTAAAATCCTTACTGTAACATAAAATTGTAAATCAATCTCTAAAACGGCACGCACAGTGGGTTTGACATGGTTTTGCGAACCAACACAATTTGGCATCCGTGTAGTCAACTTCTATAGGTGCATAAGTTTTAAACTGAAATTTTAACTAACTTTTAAAGCGTAAAAGATAAAAAAGATATAAAGATAATTTATTTTGTGAAAACACGGGTAACGTAACAATTAAATTGTCAAACAAGCAATATTTAAATAAAATGAAATCATAAATATAGATCAAGACAAAACACGTAAGCCTCAATAGAACGCAGCAACAAAACAAAAGCAGAAACAGAACAAAATAACATTAAAGTAGAACATTACGTGTACCTACGACGTAAGAGCTCCCCTTTCCAAAACATATGGTAAGGGCATGCAACAAGTAGAGGGAACGAAACGCAAGTATCGACTGGACCGGGAAAATGTCAGTGTCAGGCGGAAATGGCCGTGTAAACCTCTAAAACAAATTCTGGATTTAAAATTATGCTTGGAAAATTGGCATGGGTAAGTTATCATAAGAACGTTTAATCTTTATATCTTGTATAACATAAATACTTTATGAGTCAGACCTTCGTGTGAAGTTGGGGGTTGGCGAAATTATCGATTTTATTTTCAGGGGTAACTTTTTGGGGCAGTAGGTTAGTGCCGCGCTTTCTGTGCTTAGAGTTTGGTTACATTTGAAAAAAGGTTTTAATTAATGGCTGTGAGTGTTCAACAGGTGATTTCTTTGTTTTGTAAAGCTTAGATGCAATTTAAAACATAGAGTTGATCCTTTTTTATGTTTGGAGAGTTTTTTTTTAGTATTAATAACGTAGATTTTTTTTTTACTTTAAAATATTTCTATTCTTTATTATCTATTTCAGATGGTACGTATGGCAGTTTATCGTGTTTGAACAACGACGTCAGTGAAAAAGTAAAGCTAAATGCTCTAAGACGGCAGTTCGGCTATAACAACACATTTGGACCTCCATTTGATGAATTAATAAACAATAATGATGAAATAAAACCTCCAACGTGATCTGCTAAAGTAACCTAAGTGCATAAATAAAAAAAAAATCTCCTCTTGTGATTTCTATACATATCTTGATAAATTTCTCATAATGGAAAATTCTCGCTTAGACTACGATGAACAAGATCAAAGTAAATATTGCTATGACAGCATGTTGGATATCTTCTATTCCGGTAATAATAACGACGAGGAAGTATACGTTCTAGACTTAGATGGAACTCGTAAAGTAGCCGCACATAAACCTATGGATTACGAGGACAGCGATAATAATGACAGCAATGAACCATCTACATCAAGTAATCCAGTTATTATCCTGCCACCAATCACACAAGTAATCAACAAGTCAACACAATCCATGCCGCCAGAGACTGCAGTAATTGCCAAGCCTAGGAAGAAGAGAGAAAAACGTTCATGTAATCCAGAAATTTGGAAAATAAATGCCGAACGGATAAAGAGAAATCTAGGACTGCAGTTTATCAACAGGGCTGGTACCGTCCGGAAAGCTAAACAACTAAAACCACCCTGCAAAGAAACCTGCGCTAAAAGATGTTGGGAATCATTGACTGAAAATGATAGAATTCAACTTTTTACAGAATTCTGGGGACTTGGTGACCCCAAACTCCAGCTTCAGTATTTAAGTGACAACATTGAAAAACTCGAGAAAAAGAGACTTAGAGGGAAGACAGAAACTTCCAGACGCAAGTGGACATATTGCTATTACTTCTCATTGAACGAGAGAAGGTTAAACGTCTGCAAAATGATGTTCGTAAATACTTTAATCATTTCAGACTCGTTGCTTAAAACCACGATTAGGAAGAAAGAAGAAGCTGAAAGTGGCGTTCCAAAGCGACGCAAGTATAAAAACAGAACATCCGGCAATTACATACCGGAAGAGATGAAAAAGATCGTGCGAAAACACGTCCTTGATATACATTTCGCAGAATCCAAGTATATATCGACCAAGTCGCTCAAGAAATACTTTGAAGAACATTTGACATATAAAAGACTGTACAAGCTTTACTGCGACTGGTTTCGAAATAACAAGTACTCAAACGAACTCAAAGCCAGCGCTAGCCAATATCGTTACGTTATTGTCAATGAATATAAGTTACGATTCTTTACGCCCAAGAAGAAGTCTTGTTGGACTTGCACCAGTTATAAAATATCTTCTGATGAAGACAAACTTGCTCGTGCCGAACAGCACAGTTACCACCTGGCTTCCGAATATACATCGCGTCAACTCAAATGGGATTGCAAGGCTTCTGGGAAAGTTAATACTTACTACGTCGTCGCCACATATAACTTTCAAAGAGATCTCATCACTCCAATGAGCGACAAATCAGTATTTTACTACAAAAGAAAACTAGCCGCTTACAATTTTACTATTTATGATATCGGAAGGAAAGAGGGCTATTGCTACATTTGGGATGAGACTGTCGGCAAGAAGGGTCTAAACGAAATATGCAGCGCGGTATATTCGTTCATTGAATTAAAAGTGAGTCAAGGTGCCAAGGAATTTGTATTTTTTTCGGACAATTGCGGTAATCCAGATCGAAGTCCGGCGATTTTCACTATGTATTATTATGCTGCGCATAAGTTTAAAGTAGATATTAGTCATATCTTTTTCGAGTCCGGCCACACTCAAATGCCTGAAGACACCATGATGTTGACGATAGAGAAAGCAAAGAATGACACAGAGATCTTTGTTCCTGATGAATGGGTTTCATTATTGAAAAACGCATCCCCAGAAAATCCGTACAAAGTTATTGTGATGGCCCAAAATACAATTTTGGACTTCAAGAATTTTTTCTCAAGCCTGCCAAACGTCGACTTTGATTTTGATGGTGTGAAAATTAATTGGGATGATATTAATCATGTGAGGATTATAAAAGACTGCAGTTATATGAAATTAGGATATAAATTATATGCAGAAGAAGTCATATTTATTGACTTCTTAAATAAACCAGACAGTTTAGTTACCGATTTTAATGAGCTAATAATACCTTTTACCCTACCAAAAGTTTTGGAAAGAGCTTATGTAGAGCCTTTTTTAATTTCTGCCGAAAAATATAATGATCTTGAGACACTCTGTGAAAAGAAAGACATTCCTGTTCAATATCACGAATTCTATCGCAATTTAAAATATAAAGAAACGAACGAAGAAAATTTATTCAATATACAAATTGATAGTTTCTTAAACTAATTTTTCTATTCTCTTTAACCAGCATGTTATGTTGGTTAATTTTATTGTAAGCAAGCTTTTGACTACGACTTTGCCTATGAGGACATTTATTTTCGACAAATGTACCTTCCTTCAACTATTAACTAGCTATGTGATAGATAAGGCTTTGATTCGTTTCAGTAATTTAGGAGATTACATTCTACAGACTAACTGACCACTTTACCTCAGTACTTATATATATAGCAATATAAAAATATATTTTTGATTATTTTGCGATGTTGCCAACAGCAAATTTTTCCCTTCTTCTCCATTTTTCGAATAATTTATTTATTATTCTGGTAATATTGTATAATATTATATGAATGTTTAGATTAGTATTAAGTATTATAGGGAGACTATTGTCTGTTCTTCTCCTTAAAAATCTTGACTGAACTATGCTATTAAAACTATGATAACATTTTAAAAATATATCAATGTACTCTATGGTTGTACTTAATTTTTTTATAAGTTAAATAAAAAATATTTTCATGTGAATTTTGTATGTAAATAGTTTTAAACTTAATTTCTCTATTTCCATATTGGTTTTAAGAAAGTTAAATGTAATTTCAAATCAATGATGTTGTCTCAATTAATAAAGTTATTCGATTTAATATTTAAAATCTGATATTCCTATTTGACTGTTAGTGTTATATCTTAAAATTATTAAATGGATTTATTATAAATAAATGTATTTGGTTGATGTATATTAATTTTAATATATGTGATTACATACATACACTCTGATTATAATTATTTTACCACCCGAATAATAAAAAAATCTAATTACAAAACATGTATTACATGAAGACTAATTCGTTGTGTCCTTAAGGTTCTAAGCAAGGATTTGTATGCACCAGGTCAAGTGATGTTCAAATCTACTATAAACTAAAAACGTGCTATAGACTATTGACTATATTAAAATAGCATGCTATTTTAAATGCTATAATTATAACACGCTATAACAAAAAGCGGCAGCCAACTGATCGCGTAGGTTTTAGTTCATTAATTAAATTTACAAAATCAAAATTTTGTTTCGTGCTACTGTCATCATAGATTGCTATCTCGTTTTACTAAGCAAAACACAAGTATGTGTAAGTAAGCAAGCAAGTGAGTAAACGCTTCCGCGTTATGTTGCTATCCCGTTCCGGCTGTGCGGTCGGCGTCTTGTTGAGCGAGATGCTATATTATAGCACGGAGGCAGATAGCAAGTAGCAAATGCTAAATGCTAAGAAAAATAGCATGCTACGTTTGGCATTATACGTTATATTAACCGAACGCGGAGATGTTATAATTTTATTTAGCAACACGCTATGCGCTATTATATCTTATAGCGTATTGTTGTTGAAAGGTGTCTCGTAAAGCGTTTCAATCAATAAACTTTTCTTCTAGGCTTAGGATTGTCTATAATATAATTTAATAATTTTTATTATCAATATCGTTTTGTGAGAAAATTAATATGTTATGGACAAGTTCATTGATTGTAGGTATTTACAAAGTCAGAATTTAGTTTCGCGCTACGGTCATCATAGGTTGAAATATCGTTTTGCTCAGCAAAACACAAGTGTAAATAAGCAAGCAAGTGAGTAAACGCTTTCGCGTTATGTTGCTATCCCGTTTTGGCTGCGCTGTTAGCGTTTTGTTGAGCGAGACGCTATATTATAGCACGGAGGCAAATAGCAAATGCTAAATGCTATGAAAAAATTGCATTCTACGTTTTGGCGCTATACGTTATATTAACCACCACTAACCAGGTGCAGGTTCGATTCAAACGTAGGCAAAGTACCAATGTGACTCAAAGCAATGTGTACTTTTTTATTATTCTAAGACACCACAGATTAACAGTGGAGTGCATAACACAATGACAATTTTTGAAAATTTCAAACGTCTTTCTGTTACATTTTTTAAGATAGAAGATAGAGCCTGGTGACAGACAGGCGTCGTAGAAAAGATCCAGTTTTACCCCTTGAATGCACAACCTTATAAAACCTGTGAAATGTCGGTACCTTTTTTTGGTAAAGCGGGGGAATCCTCATGGACGCCCACTCCCTCGGGGGAGGAAATGGGTAATGTCAGACTTTGACTGACTAAACCTGAACCGCCGTGCTACGTCATCCGCGTTTGTGTGTCGGTGTATGGCAAATATTGCAATGCGTTGCAATCCTTCATACATCGACCGCGGGATTCCACCGGCCAGTAGTGCGGGCAGGCAGGTCACTATCTCGTGTTGTGTTGAGGCCGACGTGTAAAGAGCGTCGGCCTCCTCGCCTCATATTGAGACCAAATCCCAGGCACCAAATGTGGCCCCCTCTATGGGTCCTATAGTCGGAGGACGGACACCCCCATGCCGTCGCCCAGAACCCTAGCTATGGAGGGAGAGCGCGCTCACGTGTCTATCTTACCTAACTCCAACATGCCAGCCAAAGTGACGGGGTGGGGGAATCTCTGCAGGAACAGCGGCAACAACTCCCGCAGTATACTGTGAGTCGCGACCACATCTCCAGCACAGTACTGCATCAACACTTCGAAGTTATCGTGAACATCCTGCATCGTACCGTCCACGAATACATCTCGCGTTTGCTTGTCGATGAGCGAACCGCAGTATAGGTTGTGGACCTGATAAAATAAATTCTTGGTCATCGTTTCTAAGTATATATGTAACTTGCCCTAAACGCTCTTAACGGAATAAACCTAAGATAAGGTATTTGATTAAATCTAATGATATGAATCTGTATAGTCCGTCAGACAGATTGTTAAAAAATATTAAAAACCTATTTGTAATTTCATATCATCTATAAAAAGAAAGAAAAATTTGAAAGCACTTGTGTGGTAGTTGGGGCTAAAAACTTGATAGTAAAAAATCGTACTGGACAGTGACGTCACACTAGATTTTAAATCACATACTCTTCATTATTTTGTTTACGAGATAAAAGAAAAAATATTTTTCCGACGGACTACTTTGTTTTTCAGTCAAACACCCTATTTTTACGTAGTGCAGAGCGTCTCTCTTTAGAACAAATACAATCTTACTGTAATGGGATAGGCCTGCAGTTAGCAAAAACAACCGAAAGGTGCAAAAATATAAAGAAAGCAACTGTAGCTTTCCATTGATTTTCCGGCTGTGGCGCCCAACGTGGGACACACTCAAAACATTCCAAATTCCATTTACTAGCTTCAATTACCTCGCTAAGATTGTTGAGGGAGCTGATCTCCATCCAGTCTTCATCTGAAGGGTTCGGCTCCTTGTTCTTCGCTTTGAGGACTGTCCGCTGGTAGCTGGTGACCCCGCTGACGCATGTGTGCATCGACATAGTATCCATGAAACGCACACCTTAGAAATATAAAATAATGATGTAAGTACAAGGATTCGGGATTGTCATTAGCAAAACATCATTGACAACCAGGAAGAGCTGCAAGAATGGGATTTATTAATTAATTAACGTTAGGGTAATATTGGGTTTGACAAAGTGTACCCATTTTTTATAACTATTTTAAAAAGCAAAAGTCAATTTCTGCTAATTCTCTGAATGGATTACATTTAGTTAGGGGTGTATATGTATAGAGTAGATAAATGCCCCGAATTTTTAATTATGATAATCGTCATATACAAGTGCTAAGTCTTAAAAAACAACATTAATACAAAATACATTACCAGTTCTATTCAGCCAGTATTGCTCTTTAATCTTAGCTCTGTCGAAGGACACGTTATGTCCGACCACAACTCGATGCCTGCTGAGATCGCCACAAGGCTTCCTACCATCTGTCTCCAATGGTATCAGGTCATCATAGTTTATATTCTCATAAACTTCATGGGGAGCCCCCTTCGCAACCGGTTCACTGACCCAACCATACCTTAACAATCAAAATTAAAATGTTATATTTCCAGTAGGCATCAAACGGCGTTTAAGTAACGTTATATTACTTAACTAATGACTCTGCCTAAGCCCACGTTTCTAAATTTTTATTATTATGGAAAAGAAATGCTACAAACTCTATAGCAATATAAATCGAATATAAAAATAATAAAAAAACACGATGATATCTAGTGTTGAACTAAGCACAGCTTGTATTATGAGTACTGGACAACTGATAAACATACTCATATATTTCATATTACACCCAGATACTTGGCCTGAGTGGGAATCGAACCGAAGACGAAGCCGCCATAGCAATCAGGACTCTTAAACATCAAATCAACCAACAAGAGATAAACAGGTGATGGGGATTTGGCTTATAGAAAATTTAATAGAATTGAATGTCATGGATGCTCCTTTAAGCATGTAGTTGATGTATGATAAATACATCATAGCTTTGAAATGAACGTTTTTATGTGTTTTGCGGATGTTATACCTTTAACAGCCCATACTTGTCTGTGAGTCAACTGTTCATAAAAGCAACATCTCTAATTTAAAAAACCAGCTCAATGTCTACTCACCATGCTTCTGTGGACACAGCACAAGCCAGGGTAGGTCTCTTCCCAGCTGACATTAGCACTTCCACATCAAATATTAGGGCGTCATCTGGCGGACAGGGCACCTGCTCTTGTTTCTCACCTGTATACTTCGTCCAGCCTGCAGCTTTAGACCATTTCTGTAAGTTTCAGATAGTATTTCAAGCTGTTCTAGTGTGAACTTAGGCTCATCTGTTTGTATTCAGTGTGCACTGAAATCAGTATTAGTCTCATAGAAATTGACAGCAATTAATATTAATACTAATGAGAAGATGAAACATTATCAGTCAAAACTAATTTTTGAAATACGCACTAATTCAAGAAGGTAATTGCCTTTCTTTTCAAACTTTTTAAAAATGGGAACAAGTCAATTGAAATACCAAAAACCGCATCTTTAAGCAATATTAAAGACATGGAAATAGTCCTCCAGAGCTTAAATAAATTACTTGTTCTACCCTACCCCAAAAAAAAAACAAAAAATATGGTATCAATAGACATCAACAAGCCAAGGCATCATTATACCTTTGGCATTGCTGGTAGTTTACATCTAGCCAGTGTATTTAATAATTCTCTGTAAGGAGCTGATTGTTTCTCTCCGATGTTATAGAAATGTTCCACAATATCTTTTCCTTCTAATGCAGGCAGCTTCAAGTCCACATCAGGTAGATGACTGCACTTCTTGTAGTCAATACCATGCCTCAGTAAATTGTCTTGGCAACTGTAATTAGCAAATAGTAAGTTTTTATATAATAAACTTTTAAATGGTGTCTCACTGACAAAATGTTATTTGAGTTCTATGTAGCAAGCATGTTGTTATGTTTTTTTGAGATTTATTTATGAATATTACAATAATGTAAGAAAGTAAAAAAATGTATAGGCAGAAGTACTATTCTAATTCAAAACAAACTTATACTTTTATTCTGATATTAAAAAACACATTTGCTTTAATGTTAGGTATTTAAGTTTTATTAAATGATTAAATATAAACACTTAAAGGAACATTTAGGGTACAGCAGCGGTAAATAGAATAAAAACGGTGCTTTAAAGTTTATTATTTACCTTTTTATCAAATCTTTGTCTAGATTTTGAGCTTGGCTTTTAAACAGTTGTTCGTAAATATTTCTTGATATCATTTGTATATTGACCTCATTGACTCTGTACTCTTTAGAATTGTTACTAATATTATTGCTTTCAGCAACTTTTTCAGTTTTGAGGTTAGCATCCTTCTTTTTAGTTTTATTTTTAATGATTACAACTTCACTGGAAGGAAATATTTCACTATAATATCTTTTGTTTGTGTTCCGTAACCTAGTTACATTTCTATGTAATATTAAACTCTTTGTGGATTTCATAATTATATGTTTTTTTTACACAATGTTTACAAACATTCGCGGGCTATCACTTTTAAATGTCATTATTGGCACCTATAAATTCGTTCAAAAGCATTCAAAAAGAAGACACGTCATTTCGTCAAGAAATAACATTGCATGTTTGCAGAAAAGGAAATCGGGGTGCCTAACGTATATGACATGTATAACTACATGAAGTAGATATTGTGTCAACAATATGAAAACTAAATGAAATATTATCTAGCCTTAGACCTGTAGCTGTTATATGTGGAATGACTCATTCACTTGTCGTGCCGATTGCGAATGGATCGATGATACTGTTGACGTAAGAGAAAACAGTGTTTCTTAGCTTCGAAATAACTGAGGAACTTACACTAAACATTAGATAAATTTTAATCTTTAGAAAGGGCTAACCTTTCATCTATTATTTGCCGACGTTTGTTCCTCTCGTTTCAAGATTAACAAATAACGATGTCGAAGTAGATTTACATCATAATCAGTTTCAAGTCTAATCATATTTGACATAGACCAATTCAGTAAAATATTTTAGGTATTTAAATGAAACACTGGTAAAAGAATTTAAATTGAAGAATATTAATTTATTGTAGTCAAAACAAATACATAATACTACATAATTACTTTTTAATACCTATAATTATTAATGCAAAATAGACAACTTGTAAATAACATAATATGGTGCTTCTTACATCTATGGAATGTAAATGAAATGATTAGTTAGTTCTTAATTGATAGTCTCCATTCTGTGTGATATACCGAACCCAAGGTAAAGCTTGGTAACCACTTTTTTCAATGATCTTCAAGTATCTTACTTGGATACCAGATGTAGTGAAGTATGGAATTTCAAATTTGACTTGGATTGGTGGTTTTCCATCAACTTCCTCACACTCTACAGATGGTAGACCAAAATGAGCCCTCATTAAGTACTCCTTGCCTCCAGGGAATGACTTGATAGACCAAGTAATAGCATTTTGTTCAGGAGTGTACTTCACACTTCCAATAGTTGTCTTGAATTTGGGGGAGTCAGCATCAGCTGGGACGGGTATGATAATCTCAACATTGTTAGCAGTGGAACGCCTCTTGAACTGTGATTTAGCTTTAATCATGTATTCAACACGAGAATGAGCATGGCGCTCAATAACAGACTCAATCCAAATCAGTGGCTTGACATGGGTATTCAATCTATATGACATCAGCTCAAACTCGCCATCAGGAGGAATAAAAGAAATTGTCCTGTCATTTTCAAAACGAGACAATCTGACACATTGATGGAACTTCACATCTTCAAGCTCAACAGACTTTGACTTGCCCCTTCCTGTGCTTTCAAACAGCACCTTATCATTTAACCCAAGACGCAGTTCAGGCATACCAGACAGATAAACTCTCATTTTGATGGCCCCAACAATCTCACTCCTCAAAACATTGCCATTACAGTTAGCTAATAGATTGACAGACTCAATGACATCCAAAAATACTTCGTTCTTTCTGTACTTAATGCCTTCTGACCTCCAAGACACTGCATTAGTGACTGCCATCGGTATTCGAGGCTGCATTTCCAGCTTATGACCTTCTTGGGTTATGTACTCTTGTAGTATCTTGCTATCAGTGGTTTGAGGATAGCCAAAGTCGATTAGCTCATCTAACAACTCATATATAACAACAAAGTTGTCGCGAATACTTTCTTCCTCCAGTTCTTTAAAGTATTCTGTCATAACTTCAACAATTTTGTACAGAAATACAAATATAAGAGCAATATTCGCATTCTTTTTAGTTGTTGATACTATGTACAGATTGTTAGTCTTGATGTAGGCAAAGGTACATTCGCTGGTCTGTAGCAGTGGTGTCAGCATACCCTCTTCCTCTTTCTCCATCAGCAATGGCATAAATTTATCTATAATACCTAAGTCCACATCGCCTCGGTAATTTCTTGAGATGAGGACTTTGCCCTTCACATCCAAGATGTATATAGCTGAAGAAGACATTTTATAGCTGGAACAAGATAATCCTTAAGTTACTCATAGTCCATAGCACAATACACGATATACCAAACCAGTTTCATTATACACGTATTTTACATGGTGCAAAATTATCATTAACAGAGAGAAAAATATTCAATCTAACAATATTAGACAAGTTAAAAGAATTACTTACGTTAATATTACGACTTTTTCACTAAAATATCTACATTATCTCCCGCAAACATACGTGTGAAATTAATCTTTACGTTACCTGTAAAAAGATAGATTTCATAAGCATAGCCATGACAGCAGAATGGCGTATCGTGAATGAAAAAGATAGAGGTACAATTTATGCTTTAAATACCGACATGACTGACGTCAATTTTATTAACAAAGTTGCCATTGTAAGACACTCGAAGATTTTAAATATTGCGTAGGTACAATTAACAACATACCTGGCATTTTTACGTTACAGTAAACTGTTTAGGCAAATATAAAAAAAAATGAAGTAAACAAATGATAGTTCTCGATTTATTGTGCTTGACTGAATATTTAATTTATTAAAAAAATGTAGGAATATTACTATAACAAAAAAATACCAAGTTCGTGCAATCTGTGCCCGATAAATAGAAAAAAGTTTGACTTGACGTTTTCTTTCGGTTTCATGTCGATAGAACGCCCGACCAACGCCAACATACTTGTTTTAGTTTATTCGTGTTATTTAGGTTTAGGGATTGTTGTATTTAAATGCTCAATTTATTGGTAATTAACGATTATGCCATTAATTATAGTATGAAAATTATTAGTTAGCGTTATTTTTTTTATACAATTGCCTTCGATATTGTGCTCGATGTTGATCAATAATATGAATCCCGACTCCCTTACACAAAGGAACCCGCTGGTTTATATGGATATTTCTATTGACGGAGAGCAAGGTAAGTTTGTATTCATTAAAAAAATATAACTGTTAAAACATAGATTAAGTTTATAAAAATTATGTATATTTAATGTCTCACTAATCATATAATGGGGCGAAGGTTACATATAGAAAATAAACTATTAAATGAAAGGTAATGTTCTCGGATAACTGACAGATAATAACTCTTGCTATATCCATCAAGTGGCTTATGACGGACATTTATTTTTCCACTTATTTATAGAGACAGTAAAGACGTACAAAGTATCATATCGAAATAATATCTAAAACGACAATTGCATTTCATCAGAGCATTTGTATCATCGAGAAATCCAGTAGAAAACGAATTCATTGTTCTATGGATAGGAATGTAAAATGTATCATTTATTAGTGTTCACAAAAAAGTACTTCTGGGGGTTTTTTCTATTATATATTTTATCAGTACTACCTACTTATAATTACACTTAAGTATACTTCTTAAAAACTATTTCTTCTACATCCATAGACTAAAGCATATAGTGTATTATATTTAAGAGTGCTTTTTAAATAGGTTTATGAAATGCTTCAATTTTTTTTTCATATTTATTAAATTATAAAGAGGGGATGCTGGGAGTAATCTTTGGAATAACTGAACTGAAGTAATAAGAGTCAAGTTGCATGTGAGTGTCTGGTTACACATCAACATGTAAAATGCTACCATCTAGGTTAACAAGGATATACATAAAAAGCAAGCCTCATAAATATCATGACATAATTTGTATTTATTTATGTTACTGTTGAAAAGCATAACATTTTTGTTTTCTTTTTTATATCCTTAAAATAATCTTCACTGCATTTGCATAAACATGTGCTTAATAATACTGTTTTCTGCGGCTGGAAGCTTGTTTCTTTGCAAATAGGGATTAAGTGTGACCTAATAAAAAGTTACCTACAATGTATGAGACATTTATTATGTGATTGCAATAACCTTGCTATTGTACAAATGTTATCAAGTTGTCTGTTGATAATATGTGATATGTAGTTAATACTTTAGAGTGTAGGGCACTCTGAGTTAAAACAGTACTGTATTTAATAATAGCATAAAAGCATTGCATTCATTATGACCCGACAGAAACTGGTACAGATAATTATAATTTCTCACCTTTTAAATATGCACATCAGTTTCGAGTCTTCAGGTACCTAAATATCAATAATTGTTTTTTTTTTAAATTTGATATTGAACTGCCTGCTAGTTTTAGTTAGGTTTTTTGTTCAGATTTGACAAATATATTTCTGCTCTGTAGTAAAATTTCCACGCTAATAAAATAACTGTTAAATGTGAATTTACTTTCCTACGATAAACTTCTAGATGCTCGAAAAGGTTAAATGTTTATTGTTGAAAAAAAAAAGGAGATAGTGGGGGTGAGTTAGATCTACTCAACTGTAGCAGGAAGAGCTCATGACCTTGAGCCAATGGGATTGTCTGAAACATTTATCATGTCACATACATAGAGGGCATAGAACATAAGTGGTTAATGGGAGTTGATAATATTCCATTCACCATTGGGTTTCAGATAATGATATTTTTGAAACAATGTTAAAAGACAAAAAGTAAATCAACTGAGAAATCATTAACAATTACCCTACAATACTGTTTATGCATTACCTATGCAACAGAATACCTACAAGTTACAGTTTTGCATTCCAATTACTGTTGCACTGACATTAACATGCTGCATCACAATATGCATGTGTAATTGTTAACATATTACATAAATACTCAATGTCATACATATTCTGTAATCCATTCAAATGAAGTCTGTCTCTGGTTAAAATTATAGCTTCTATTAAATCCACAATATTAAAGTAAAACCATGTGGATAATTCTTGGCTCAGTTGCCAAAAAATTGTTGTGGAAAAGATACAATTTTAAATACTAACTGATTCGTTTGTAAGGCAGAATTTTTGAGGTAAACAGAACCCTTAACAATAACACTCAACAATTAAATAGCCGCTTTGAATAAGAGAGATTTCAATATCAGTTCAGTGGTTCCTGATATGAGATAAGCCCCATAACAACTACCCTCTAATTTGAAATCATATTTATGTACCAGATTTCTGTATAAATAAGTGACAAAAACATAGTTAAAAAAGGTGATGGATTCGTGTTTTCGCAAGATCTCAGGTGTAAATGCAGGACATGGCGTGATTTATTCATGTAGAGGTATTCAGTGATCCAAGGTCAGGACAGCAAATGACGATTGTGAAGTATAATGATGAATATATTGCGTCAATATGTACCTAACTGACCACTTTGTATTTCATTCATAAATTCAAAGTTGAAATTTGTATTCTCTTGATACTGAATGCTGTTGCGATAGAATACATTTTTCTTAAACCGACTTCAAGACGGAGGTTCATAATTTGCTAGAATTTTGTTTGTTACAGAACTTTAGACTGGAGGAACCGATTTTTTATTTTAACTTGAAAAAGCTATCCTTTGAAACCTGTTTTTTTTTAATAAGCTTGGATTACCGCGTAGTTGTGGTTACCACGCAGAGTGGATACCCACGTAGGACAAGCATGCATGCTGGCTGCATGTGGTCCATGAGGGCTTGCCCTGAGTCTAGGTGTTTTTGCGCCTGTGACCTGAATCATACATTGTACAAGTCGTAATTTAGTCTTAGAGTATCGGAGACTTGCCTTGCCTTGGGTTCATTGGATGGGCTTTCTCCATTTCTTTCCTCCGAGAAGAGGCCCGGGGTGTTTTTAGTCGGTGGAAGTCCGACAAATGCGCCCTTAAGCCCTAGACGTTGGTTCAAGTCATTAGCGTTTCAGCCCGGACAAAGGTACACCTGCGGGCGACGAAAGTGTCCGATACCTGATGACAACAATTCGCAACAATTCGCAGAGGATCGCACAAAATAGTATGCGTCGTGATAAAAGCGTCGGGTATCCAAAACTTGTTTACCCTTTGGTTCAAAAATAACCCTTATGGCTTATTATAGTAATAATATAAGTAAGTTCTATCGCTGATCTAGGGTAGTCAAATTATTATCTCCTTTTTATCCTGTTGCTAGGCAAATCTCAGCTGCTATGTCTAAGCGTGTGGCCTATTTTTGCGTATTAGGTAAATGGATCTAGTTGACACAAATAAAACAAAGAGTATGATATCTGGATAGGCTACTTTTCTGATAATTCCGAATTGCTTATTCACTAGTTGTAGGATGCTGTGAATGGCACTGTTGTAAGTACTAAAGAGGTGCACATGAT
Source organism: Trichoplusia ni (assembly GCF_003590095.1). Taxonomy (NCBI): domain Eukaryota; kingdom Metazoa; phylum Arthropoda; class Insecta; order Lepidoptera; family Noctuidae; genus Trichoplusia; species Trichoplusia ni. The sequence continues at coordinate 9,161,793 of NC_039480.1, forward strand.
TTAGATTATTGCACTATGTTAAATACAGTACTAATAAATATTCAATTATTTGCTGATACGACAGCACTGTTTATTTGCGCAGAGCTATACTATATCGAGAAATTATTGGATTACAACAAATATAAGTACACCAAAGGTATTACATATGTGAAAGCAAATAACAAAATCAGATGGCTTATTCGCCTGCGCGAGTAGCCGATTGCTACAACCTTATAGATGACCACTCAATGGACTACCGTAAAATGGGGTGAATGGGTCACATGCATTTTGTTACATAAAAATACACACAATTACTTTCGGAAATGCTTGAAAATTTTAATAAAAAAACTATTTCAATCGACCTCTATTCACCCGTACTGTATTAAATATATGAAATACATACTTGTCCTCCGCGGTGATCAATTGAACGTGGCCTAAGTTCTTGTTCTAAGCCTGTGTCTTAGTACTTGTGATTTGAAAGTTTGTGAAAGGAAATGTACAATTTTTGTCAGAGATTGAAATAGTTTACGAATTAGTTTACTTTTCGATTTGTTGTTTGTTTGCTATTTTGGTGTACGTAATACCGCATACCGGTATGACCTACGCTTGAACTCAGGTTACACACGAGTGAACGCATTCGTTACGTTGTTTCTTGGTCACCGTGATCAGCAGAATATAGGAATTACGTTTCACCAGCATCTAATCTTATCTGTAGTTTCACGTTGCCAAAAATAACAAAAATCGAGTCACTTGAAAGTCAAAAAATATTTTGTGAAAACACTCCGTATAGATAAGGCCTAAAGGTCAATGCACTTCACATTTCTTTTAATGAACCTACCTATATTTTATATCTTTTTTTTGTATATTTATATTTTTCTTTGTTCAATTTTGAGTATTGATATATTTATCTGAATTAATTTCGTTTTGTTACAGCTGGCCGAATTGTAATTAAGTTAAGAAATGATATTGTGCCTAAGACAGCGGAAAATTTTCGGGCGTTGTGCACAGGCGAGAAAGGGGTGGGTAGTAATGGGAGACCGTTGCATTATAAGGGCACGAGATTTCATAAAGGTAAGAAAACTGATGGGTTTACGCTTTGGATGTATGTTGTTGCTACTGTTTAAGCGGGAGACTGGATTAAGGCCCAGCGCACAAAGCAGAAGGCGCGGCGGAGCGCAATTGGAGACAGCTATTTAATATAAATATTTACTACCTTGACATACGATCAATATAAGAATAAATTCGCATTTCAAGAAAATGCGTTCTGTCTCTCCTCCAGCGAAGTGCGCTGGGCCTAAAGCACGCGAAGCGTTCGCTTCCACAATGGCTTCCACAAGTCCAGTTTTAGGCGCTCTCATAATACCAAATATAGAACTTGGGCGAGATATTAACCAGCACGTGATCTGATAAAATGCTTGTTCGAGTCTGAGTGTACACGTGTCTTTAATATAGGTTTGTGAAATTCCGCGACACAAGGAGTCTCTAAGTGTGGGAGTAATATTTTTACATAAAAAAACAACTAAAACGACTGCCATCTCACAAGGGTAATAGTTTCAGTACGAGGGCATTATATTAATAGAATATGAATACCTGTAAATTATGATACGAGACGAAACGTAATTGTCCAATTAGAAATGTCTAGGGAGAAATAAATTGAAGCCATATTATGTTAAAGGATAGCTTATGTAAATATGTACATACTATAGAGGTGATATAAGATAGCCGTTTACTTTGTATGTTAAGAAAAACTTATCGTGTATTTTATCGTCTCGGGAGAACTTAATTGTCCACTTATCGTTGGTGTCACATAGGTATAGGTATGCAGCAATAGTTAGAGTAATTATTAAATTGTCTAGTGCATCGTTATCGAGAAAAAGTTAATGAGTCGCTCGATCTTGTTCGTCTTGAGCAATGACGAGTAAATGATTAAAACTCCACATACATTCGTCCTCAATTAATATTAACGGCTTATGTATTTCTTAATATAACTTACGTGCGCCAAATAAATTTGCACTGATATGATACAGCACCAAGATCAAGCCCTGGGGTATACTACAGGTACGCATCTAATGATCTTGTCCCAACCAATTCAATGCACTTATTCCAACGTGCCTTCCTCAAAACTGAGCACGAACAAAAAGTTGCATTTTCGATATGTATTGAGGGCCCATAGCCTTTACACTGCTCTTATCTTGAGTCCCAGAAAAAGAGTGTAAAATTTGAGCGGCATTTTCTTTTCACAGCTGTCACGCAGTTTATGATTCAAGGCGGCGATATCACATGCGATGACGGTAGTGGCGGAGAAAGTATATATGGGCCTATGTTTGAAGATGAAAACTTTCGATTAAAGGTAAGCTAAGAACCTCCCTTCCCAACTCATGTTAAAATGTGTGTCATGTCTGTCATCTCGTTCTTGGTAAAAGGATATATATAATACATCCTTTCAAAAGTTATCAATACCACTTTTGTTTGCGGCTTACCCGTAAAACCGTGCTGGATAGAATTTTCGCTTCTATTATTTTAAATTTAGATGTCTTTTTAGCACGATCCCGGGGTACTGAGCATGGCGAACAGCGGTCGCCCAGATACGAATGGATCTCAGTTCTGTATAACGACAGTGCCGTGTTCGCATCTTGATGGGACCAACGTTGTGTTCGGGGAGGTGTTGGCCGGGCTCGGCATCGTCCGCGAGATACAGAAGTACGGCGAGGGAGAACTATGCCGCCCCACGGTGGTATGTTGGTAATCACCTTGTGTTATGTACCCTGCAACTATATTCATATTACCCTTCACCATCTTATATCTTATCAACAGCTAGAATCTGATAAATTTCTTTTGTATCTTGTATCCTCCTACTGCTATTAGGGACAGTTTTGTAAGATGTTGTGTTTCGCTTAGGTTTTCTCCCCTAGAATCAGGTTGAATGACTCGAAAGTTTCTGAGTATAACTGAATACATTTTAAAGTACCTTCTACGACTTTTATATCTGTTTTCTTAATTTTTTTGTAGATGTATTCTACTATACTGTAATAGTTCATTATCAGATCGTCACTTAACTAAACTTTGGGGATAAATTTCTTTCCCCAATTTCGTGCCATTATCATCAGTCATAACTATAATTGTACAGGCATGCGTAATCGAAGATTGCGGTGAAGTGTTCACCAATGACTGGGACGTGAACTGTCGCGACGGGACCGCTGACAAACTACCCGAATACCCAGAGGATTACTTGGATGAAAATGTTACTGTAAGCATCTTATATTCTAGAAATCTTCTTTTAGAGTAGATGTTAGATTGAGCTGCAGTTGCTGAGCGTGGACAGGTATCAGTGGCATCTTTGAACTGCGTCAAGTTGTTTTCATAAAACTACTATCCTGATAATAGTCAGTGGTAAGATTCCTATAACGTACGCAGCTAAATAGACCCCAAAATTAGATAAGCGACCTTCAAATCTATCTTCTAAAATATATGACTGTCTTTTTGTCGTGACGTTGTGTGCTCGTTATATATTTTTTTGTTACTGTCTTGATATTTTAATTCTATATTTATGTAATTTTTTTAATTGGTTATAGTTTCGTAGGAAATTCTTCAAAATGCTTATATGTTCATAAATGTCATATCATTTTATGGACTCGTGATCATTTTGAACAAAACAATTCTTAAGACACTGTCATTGCTTAACCTCGCTTAGCCTCGTAGAGCAAGAGACATTACTTCAAGTGTAATTGAGTTAATTATTCGATATCTGACTACGACTTTGATTGTTTGACCACAAGACTAAAAATCGATCACACATACGACACATCGGCACAAAGAAAATAAAATTAGCCACTCATTGTACAGATTAGCCCTTCCGAATCTAGCTCTTAACGTTCATTTTGAAATATTTCAGGTAGAACAATTAGTCTCATCGATACGTGAAGTGAAGAGTGCAGGAAACCATCACTTCGGCGAGGGACGGTATAAGGCAGCCGCTAGGAAGTACCGCAAGTGCCTCAGATATTTGGACCACGCCTTTTATAGGATAGAAGAAGTTAAGGATGTCGATATAAGGGAACAATGTGAGTACTGTTACTACCTAGTGGAACTGGTTTGTTCCAGGCTACACCTGTTCATCCTATCAATATACGAAGGAATCAAATAGATATAATATATAGACAAACAGACAAATTTGTATAATTTATAAGCCACCCAAATAAGACCGTTGCAACCTCGATCTTTATTTTTGGTAGGACAGCAATGTCATCTTTGAAAATTTCAACTGTCTACGCTTAACAAACAGGAATGCCTCAGTGGAGTTTCGTTTTTACCCTTTAAGTCTGCAATCCTTAAAATGAAGAACATTGTCTTATTTACCACTTCCAAATATTTTTTTTATGTAGCCTGCTTTTGACTACTGCTGGGCAAAGGCCTCCCCCTTTCTCTTCCACACCTCTCTATTCCGTAAAGGGCAAGATATTTATTTACAAAAAAAAAAATGCTAGAAATAAAGAGAAAATTAATTTTAACATGGCAATATAACTTAATTAAGGTCCATTTTTGCCTGAAATTGATTTTGGCCAGAAATACATTAAAGACTCGACTAAAATTACCTTTTGTACGCCATTATGTCTGCTCACTGATAAGGTCATAGTTGGCTTCTTATATTTCTATTTTTATCACACGAGACTACCGAATATATTTATATTTATGTCAACAGAAAGTTATAGAGGGTTTGCTTTATTTGTGTGTCTATATAAATAAAGTTTACAAAAGAGCTCGTTAACGTAAATCTCTAATACTCTGCAATCAAAACACATTATACACCCACACGATACTTACCTTCGAGAATAAAAGAGAATCTGTTTATATTTAGACCAAAAATTATAGAGAATTTAATCAAAAGTTATATTTATACAACAGACGAATGTTAGGCGTAATGCTTGGCATATTTGATAAATAATTCGTGTAATATTGAAAGATTTTCTAAAAAATATTGGATACGTGTTTTATCTCTTAAACTAAAAGTGAAAGGGAGACAGTGAAATAAAATCTCCTGTGACGTCACTTACCAGTACGTTACCATAAATTGTATTATTATTTTAAGTGCTTTTAATCTTTCTTACTTTTTTATGATGAAATAAAAAATGCGTATTCAATATTTTTGGGAAAACTATTTGACGACACTTCCTAGATGGTTTTAGTCAAATACCCTACCGCAATATACTCATCGTCATAACTAATTACATGTAAAGTAATATTTATTACATTAGCTCTAAAGTCTATATTTTTTGTCTACAGTACAAGATATTAAAACGACATACGTGTTACAATGTTACCTGAATTTGGCGGCGTGCTACATGAAGTTGGAAGATTTCAGATCAAGTGTTCATTTCTGCTCATCGGTAAGTTAATTATTGTTATTAATTTTGTAAACGACTCCCGCGTTTAGAATGTCCTTATCTCGACGATATCTCTCGTATCGCAGGGGTTTCTCAAACATTATGTACACTTGTATTCGGGACAAGCGTAGGTGGATCACATAAATGCTTGCCATACTCGGGGATCGAACCCGTGAGACATCGCGCTCAACGGGATTGGTGTTGTGAACCCAACCATTCACTATCCGCATGTCCGCAGTCAACATGTTTTGGTCGTACAAAGCCATCTCTTGAAGAGAGATATTACACTGTAGTCTGCCGTGTGATTCACGCTGTGCCCTCAAGGCCCAGTGTGATGTCTAAAAAAAGCAAATCAGTATATTGACTTTGAATGTTACTCGGTTAAATGACCTACACGCTACAATTGATTGGTTACGGACTATTTCGTTGAATAATACTACGTAATGTCACGTTACAAATTACCTTAATGGGTTATAAAAAGAGCAGTTTTTATGAAAGATAAATATATTTAAGAGTTTTATTCCATTTTCAGGTACTAGAATTGGATCCACGTAATGAAAAAGCTCTATACAGGCGCGGTCAAGCGAATTTCGCCCTTAAGAACTACGACGACGCTCTCATGGACTTGAAACAAGCGGACAAAGTGTCCCCCAACAACAAGGCAGTGCATAAACTATTAGATGAAGTAAGGTTAACAAATAAGAGTTATAATGACGTACAGAAGCAGCGACTATCAAAATTTTTTCGTGAGCAAAAAGAGACGTTTATCGAGATCGCAGATCACTGAGCTAAGACTGACGGTAGTTATACGTAGGGTTATGTAGACGTTTTTATAACGCTTTGAACGGTCGCCATCCGCGTTGTCAGATGTATACAGTAGTCGGTGCAGCCAATGTAACTTGACACGTCCGAAAACAATTCAATGTTAGTTCAAGCGAGATGCAAGTACATGCTAATGGTGTGTCAGACAGTGAAAACGATTCACAGATATTTTGAGATGTGCCAAGTTACGTCGGTCGACTTGAAAGTGCTTTAAGTTTTGTGAGATTAACAATATAGAACAATGTAGGAAATTTAGTTGCAAAAGCGCCTTTATTACAAAACGGTAAGGTTGGCTTTAATATTCGTTATTAAATCGAGATGAATTAAAGTAGTATTTTCTAACATCTTGTTCGTTTGCTTGTATCCTATTTTAACACGAACAATTCAACAGTTCCTGATGGAATATAGCACGCTAGTGGTCTACGTTAACATTTTTTTTAGTATAATCCGCGTTTATTAATTAAATAATAAAAACTCATGTTTAGATCTTACCACTTCGCGCAAAAATTCTCATCAATGGATTCTATTAAAGTTGGGCACTAATTTTTTTACAAACACTATTATTTAATAAAGAAAAATGAACTCAATAAAATAAGGATTCCTGTAAATTATTGAAATCGCAATCGTTATGTAAGAATTAGGTATTATGATGACAAGTTTTTTCTAATTTATAACATCGGTTTGCTAGTACATTTTTGTACATCAACATGACAATAAATATTTGCGTTTTGCTGCAATCGTTTGTGCAATAATTTTAATTATTATCGATATTGTCACGTTTATGCTTGCTCTGGCAACACTGGAGTCGTTTCCGTTTCGTCCGTTCAAGAGTATTTAGGGAATGTAGATAGCTAAAAAATGTTGCCACATAAGGCAAATTATAGCGTATTATAAAAATGCCGAAGTTTCAACTGTGTATATTTTTACTGGATAATTAATTATTCCATAGTATGTAGTGATATTTTTTATGTAAAATGAACTGAAATACAACCATTACGTTAAGCTCTCATAGTTATGATACTGTAATATTCTTGTTTTAACCATTAATGGGTAAAAAAATATGATAACTACGGAAGAAAATCGTATTAATTTGGTCTCCTTCTAGATTATTTTAAATTAAAGAATCACAAATAGAATGAGGTTTTATCGCTACTCTAAATATTGTGCAGGTTCGCTTTAAGTGACATACAAAATATGTGTTACTGTCTGTGCTATTTACGCCCAGATTATACAATAATAATGAATTGTTGATGATAGGAGTAGTCCAGATATAACGTAAGCGCTGAGGACGAAGATTTTAAATAAATTTGTTCAACGTATGTTTTAAACGCGCCTTCATGTTAGTTTTGATAATTTTTCAACACTTTTAAATTAACATTTTTTATTAATATGTTATGTAACATAATTTTGATAATAATAGCCCCTAGCTTATCTCTTTAAACTTTCTTTATTTATATTAGACGTTTTAGTAATTACACATCAGAGAAAAATACTCAACTCATTCAAAGTTTCTGGACACCGAAAATAATAATTATATTCGACAATATTTATGTAAATTTGTTGTTGTCATTTTAGTTCTACAACATTAGAAACTGAAGCTAAAATCTAGTAAATTATTACTTGTTTGCTTTGCGAATCAATCGTGCATATTGATAGAATGGCAATCTGTCATTATGTATGTCAATATGTATAGTTACCGTCTCGGATCTTGAGCGCTCGGCGGAAGAGTGGGGATCGCTTTGCGCATAGTAAAATAAAACGCCAATCAATTGTGCGTACTCGTCGTCTGACAGTGCATGCAACTGCAGCAAACAACGAATTTCAACCAATCCCTCATGACGGCTATGACGCGATGCGCTGCGGGACAATCACTGCACTTTAGTCCGCCCCGCGCCTCACTTCATACCGCAAAAGAGACACAAAAAATCACTTCTGTGCAGGTGAAGGTCAGCGCTCAAGATCCGCGCCGGTAACTATACTTTATTAAAAACTCGAATGTTTGTTTAATCGCGGTATTGTCAGTACATACCTTGCCATGGCTTGATATCATCACGCTACGATCAATAGATATGTAGTGATAACCTTGTAGTTTATATATATATACTGCTGTTTCACTCCAATCTTTTGGGTTATATGTAGTATAAATATGAAATTTATTTTAAGATTTGCCCAAAATACGCCCTTCTTACATAATAACATTGTTCAATCAACATACATTTGTAAATTTAATTTGTTACCTAACAAATCGTATTTTATTGTTAATTTTTATATTCCTACTACAGTAACACATCACACGAGAACAAACTTAGGATAAATCACAAGTTTTGTATTGTTTTACAATTACTACAATTGCTTTAAGCGTGGCAATTAACTGTATGTTACAGTTGAGTCTTGAATGTTAAAGGCGATACAAATTCAAGCAACAGAATTTGGTAAAAAAATCAGATTGACAAAGTGACAGTATTTTTTTGTAACATAGGACTTGGTGTTAACATGTCATACTTGTTTTGTCACAATAGCACTTCTGAACATTCGTTATGTAGACTTAAAATGAAATGGTCTATGGAATATAAGTAACGTATGTCGAGATTGAGTATCATGTTGTTTTCATTGACTTCAAAAGAGTTTAAAAGCAACACCTGCAATTACGAAATTTATTAAGAAAAGTTTAAAGCAATTATTCTTAGAGTATTTTTTTTTAAACGAAAATGGATAGTCAGCTTTGTAAACATGCTCTGCATAACATTTTATTCTATTGAACCGCCAATGACTTACCAATTACAATGTTATTTCAAAACAGAATCATCAACTTTGCATTATGAAGGTTACCTTTTGGTACAGAATGTACAGCGCTTATAATAATTGAAGAAGTGATGTTAAATTATGTAGTTATAAGATTTGATATTAGTACATTATAAAAAACTTTTCGAATTGCTCTTTTGCAATGTGAAAACTAAGAAAATGATTCCCTTGATTTACGGGCCAGTTTATCTGAGCCTAAAACGCGTTTAGCGCTTTTGTGTATTAAATTTTGCATTTAAGCGAATCTGCTTTGTTGTATGTATTTAGCGCGCAATTAAATATTCAAATTGTAACTTCATTTAGTAAACCTGCTTATTGTAATATTCGTTATTAGCACGTATTATTAATTGGTATTATACGAGACAGGGTGGAATTTCAAACTTATACCTTTTGTATGATGTTTCCGAATGAATGCCATCAGTTGTTAAAAAAACAGACATGAGATTTCAGGATACAGATTTTTTTATTACTTTTTATGGTACTCAAATATAAATTGCGAAGCTTACGAGACCATATGAACGGACATTTAATATTTTCAAACACTCATGACTCGTGGCATAGTAACCATACTGCTACACTGATTTGCGGAAAGGTTGGAGCCGAATTACGAACGGTTAAACTTGTTAATGTTCTAAAAAAAGAGATGGTGCTATCTCTCACTATACATTTGAATTTTTACCGTATGAGAAAACTTAAGAAAATACCATTTTTAAACATAAAATTATCAGTGTTCGTTTCCGTCTACGCGGGGCTGGGCGGATGTGAGAGGAGCGGTACGTGAATTCACTCATTAACTTCAACAAAAAGCATTCTGAAAAAAAAAATAGAAATTGTTAGCGATTTACAGTCCGTTCCTCACCACTCTGCTCAGCTACCACCGAACTAGTTACCGTGTTATAGGCCTTTAGTAAGCGAGGTAAAGCAAATATTCTACTACTGTATTCTTGGAGAGTACCTACGCATCGTCAATTCAATGACATTTAGGTTGTTACCAATCCATAAAATTGATGTCTCGTGATAGAAACGGTTGGTAGTGAAAAACGATAAATCAACTTGTGATCGATTCTATAACATTGATTCAGGGGTTCCCACTAAAAGTGTATCTGTTTTGTTTAGCTTATTTGTACGAACCATACTCAAGACCAGTGTCTTTCGTTTCGTACATGACCGGTTTTTCATCATGCATAAATTGTGATCCTTAATTACAAGAATGCTATAACAGTTGTCCCTGAACAAGAAAAGTTTGGGAACGTCTGTAATCAATAGATAATGGTGCGGTAACAATGTAACTATACTATACAGCTATTTGTACCAATATGTACGTAATAAAAAAATAAAAAAACTATTCCTAATATTAATAAACTGTGTTTTAATAAAATTTGGGTCTGAATGTTTAGCTTTCAAATATTTTGTTTTGTTTATATAAAATACCTATAAAGTAATATGCATCATAATATATTTTATGTATAAAGTTGGATATATAATGCTCATAGTGGAAATATCGAATATTACTGTAAAAGTGACCAGTGTACTTTGTAAAGAAACATTTATTATTTAAGTTTCAGTGTTTTCACTTATTGAGATATCTTCACGCAAGGCCTTGGCTGAGAAGCCGAGGTGTGCTGTGATGACTCATCGAACAAAAATAGAACCTGTAGAGACTTGGGAAAAAGGACAGAAATGTCTGAAGAAAATAATTATTGTTTCGCTTGATATCTTCTCAGTTTTGGTCTATGAGCTTGTCTAAGATTTACTTCTGGTAATTAAAGTTCTATTCGTTATGAAAGGCAATCTTGTTTGGCGACTCTACAAAAAAAGTTATTGTGGTCTGTGAAAAGTTTGGTCTCGTGTTGCTTCGCTTGTAGTTCCGTTCTGTTTGAATAAAAAATTGTTCTTGTTTGTTCTTATTGTATTAAAAAATGTCCATATTGTCGTTTGATTGTTGTTTCTTTTGGTGTCGTGTCGAACGCAACGTTGTCAATAGTGTGAAGTGTTGCTAAAATAAATATAGCACTGAAAATCTTGTTGTTTGAAGTATTAACTGGCCTCAAAAATATTATAATTTATCGTTTCGTACTTTCGTTTCGATGGTCGTTGGTCTTTTTATTCGTTTGTTTTTGCCGTGAATGTTTCCTGATTGGAAATTCCGCTAAAAAGAGTCAATACAATTTTGTAGAAATGAAAGAAAAAGCTAGAAAAACAATTTTTAGGTACTTCGTTAGACATTTTTTTCCACTAACTAAAAAAGACTAAAAACTAAAAAAGCCTGCAGTTACTACCAAAAAATTATCTAAAAACGGGTAACATCTTAATTACACTTTTTTTACAAAAAAATATATCTTCCTTCTTTTGTCCCTAGTATTCTTAATATAGTAAAAAGCACCGATGTTCTTTTACCTTCTATTCGTCGTACTGTCCTTTCTATGGTTTCGGTAGTTTCTGCCGTCTGTTTTCTGTCTCTTTCTCGTTCTTTGCTTTTTTGTCGTACTGCAATTGGTACAATTTTAGTACACGAATGTGTACGCGGGAGCAACATGATGTGAACAAATTGCGGGAAGCAGGGTTCCTCTGAAGACAAATTTTGGTTTGGGTACTGTTAAATTTTATAGTGATACTAGCTGACCCAGCAAACGTCGTTTTGCCTGATAAATTATATCTAGTTGGATGTATTTTTAATGCTACATTATAAAAAAATAAAAACAAAAAATTTCGCCCAAAAAAATTTTTTTTTTTGTGTGGGCCACCCTTGTCACTTAGGGGTATGAAAAATAGATGTTGTTCTATTCTCAGACCTACCCAATATGTATACAAAATTTCATAAAAATCGGTCGTGACGCGGGAATTTTATATATTAGATATAACTATTTAATCGAACCCGGGAACTCAGAGATAGCGACACCTTGAAACCGGTGCGTACGCCACTCGACCACAGAGGTCAACGTTGTTTCATTATTATGTTTTATGTGTGTATTTTTTTCATTGTTACAGAGGTTCCGTTTATTGACTTTGGGTGCTGGCTCCAACATTAAAAAATCTTGCCGAAATGACTTAAATTTGGGTTTAAACCAACTATTTATAAATTTGATAACTCAGCGGCGTATGGTAACCAACTTAGACTTATTAGCTTGCTCTGTCGTTAATTGATCTTCTTTGCGATTTTTTGTTTTTAGCAATTGCGCTTCATATCCGTAGATCGTCGATTACGTCGTGAAATCCACGGTCTAAGATGAACGCGTATAATGATTCTTCGTCTTCGATCATATTTTTTAGGATTTCAGCATTCGACTCTGTATCTGCATATGGCCCAAATGACCATCGCGTCATACTAGTTAAAATGGTTTCAATTAATTCCTGCATTTGTGTAAACTATATGATTGCCTTTAGAATAAATGGTTTGTGGGCTTTTGAATGTTAGATATGAGTGGCGTCTGCTATCACAATTGCCCTTCTATCTGAGGGTTCTTCATTTGGAATGAAGTAGCTACTTTTATTGTCCAAAAATTGTCGGGGTTCTTTAAATATTTTATCAGCGACATTAGAGGCGTATTACGGTGTTTTGATATTTTCTCCCAATTTCTTTAGCAATACGTCTGTTATAGCTTCTGCAGTCAATTTATTGGCATCTTGCCGAAAAAATGCTGAATAACCAATCGACTAAATTCATGGTGTTCAGACACGTTTAGCTACTAAATTACTCGCTACTAGACTAAAATACTAGCTTAATGCGAACTAGGCTTAACCATGACCTGTACTGGCTAAAGGGGACGGGCAGATATGGCCGGGGGCCAAAGATCCGCGTGTCCGATCCCCTTCTCGCCAGCTGATCAGCTGAAAGACGAAATTAAGAGGACAGGTAATGTTCCTTTACTCGTCTCTTAAATATAGAGATAGTAAGAGAATTTCGATAATCGGGCAGCAGTGAGTTCCAAAGTCGGACTGCATGCACGGAAAAGGAGAAGGAGTAGAAGTTCGTGCTTTGAAGATGGAATTTGAGGAGGGTTTTGAGGTGGGATCTACACGGAGCGTCAGGAGGTTTAACGTACGAGAAACGCTCTCGCAGATAAGATGGATATTGAGGATTATGTAGGATATTGAACAGGAGACATAATATCCGAGAGTTCCGGCGAAGGCGGATCGGGAGCCACTTGAGATCCTTGCGGAAGTTTGAAACGTGGTCGTACTTACGTAGCCCGAAAACAAAACGTATGCACAAGTTTTGCAAGCGCTCAAGTTTGTTAAGTAGCTCCTCGGTAGCATCTAAATAGCAGGCATCAGCATAATCAATTAACGGCTGGATCAAAGATTGTGCCAGAGAAATTTTAGTTTTAGTAGGAAGAAAAAACTGTACTGTACATTGAGAATACTTCTGTGCCTGTGCTTGAGTCCGTTTTTGAGCCGTCTGTGTAGACGCATACTTCGTATATTCCCGAGGAATCTTGTTTGTTTTCTGTCGTTTGTATTGTGTATGCTTTGTTGAAGACATACATCCTAGGTAATCGGTCACATGGTGCATTCAGCATTAGTATGGACTCAAGGCTTTTGTGCCAGATGTCACCATGGCCTCTATATTGTACGCGCCACAGTCCCGAGTGCTTTAGTCTTGTAGCAGCCACCGCTGCCTCTTGTTGTATGAAGAGGTCTAGCGGCGGCAGTCCAAGCAGCACTTCCAGGGCCGCTGTTGGTGTTGTTCTCATGCATCCCGTGACAGCACAGCATGCTAGTCTCTGGAAGCTTTGTAGTTTGTCAAAGACGGTACTTGGTTTGGTTCTGGGCCACCAGACTACCGCTCCATATGTGATGATTGGCCTGATTACGACTGTGTACAACCATAGGGTAATCTTGGGTGATAGGCCCCATTTTTTGCCCATTAGTCTTTTACACTGCCAGAAGGTGATGGAGGCTTTGTTGAGTTTTTGTTCTACATGTTTGTTCCATAACAGTTTGTTGTCCAGGGTCATTCCCAGACATTTGACGTCACTGGTCAAATAAAGTTCGGTGTTAAATAGTTTTGATAGATTTAATCTTGGTAGTTTGCGTTTGTTGGTGAATAGTATGAGTGCCGTCTTAGTCGGATTCACGGAAAGCTCATGTTCTATGCACTATGTAATTACTAGTCTCTATGTAAGTCAGAAATAGTCTTCCCTCCGTCAATGTATTCCCGTGTAGTTTGTGCCCTTACATAATGGCTTTTAATCTTTGGTATGCTTTTTATGTGGTCTCTGATATAATTTCTAATATTTTCTCCTGCAGAATAATGTTCTTTTGTGTTTACCTCTTCGATCATTTTCTAAAAACCTCCAATAGATTTTTCTGTCACAGTTCTAATTTTATTGTTCTATCACTGATATCTAGTGTATTTAAAAAAAAAAGTTTTGCAGATCTTCTTTAACGAACCTTCAACATCAAAGTAGAAAGCATAATTGTTTTTTCGAGGTTTTTTCGTGCTTTGGTATAACGATATTGTACTTCTATGGGTCTTATATGTCTATGTATAAATTGTTTTTGTTTCTCTAAATCATTTAAACCCCAGTAAAAATTAAACAAATAAAGCCGTACCTCATCGGTAAGAAAAGAGCTGCATTTAAGTCTACATTGCTAACTTCAATGACTTCAAGAATTTAGCTAGCTACACCGTAATTAATGCTGCAATTTTTAATTCGCTTTTTACATTATTGACAATAACTGATCCAAACGATCCACATATGTGTCTCAATTGTCTTTCGACAGATCAAATGTGCCGATTTTTCCGACCGCCATTTTCGACGTTACTCACACAGCCCAGTTGGGCAAGGTTCAAATTGTCCACGGCACTTTTGCAGCTTTCCCGTCAAGTTTAAAATATACAACCGCGAAGTCGCTTTTTCGTCGCCACTGAAGTCTCCGAACCTCGTGGAGAAACTATCGGGAACGGGAGTAGTGAAAAACACGTTGTGGACTTATTGGAAGACAACCACGGTTGCTCCGCAACATGCAAACACGGATGACATGTCCACAAATAACGTATCCACTTACATCACAGATACCAATTTCACGTTTGACGTTAAATTTGACGTTTTTATTAACTCTGATAGCAATTCACCAGGCAGGTTATTTGCTATAAAAACATATGCAATTGGACACTTAAAACGTATAACATATGAAACTATTTGAAATATAGGCTTCAGAAGCTATATATAAATATTTTAATATTTATTTATATAAATATATTTTTCTGGATCGCTCACTGATATTGGTCCTATTGGTCCTAAATCTACATATCAAACGAATTTGTACAATTCTTGATCATAGGACATATTTTGCTTTCATGCCATTCATCAATAATTAGCCCTTTATGGCGCAAGGTATTCTTTTTTATCAATTGTGCAGAAACTAGGTAGCAAATGTGGATTTATTAATGGGAAAAAATGAATGAATTCGATCTATCGGGATTTGATATAATTTTAAGTCTATCGGAATGGTATGTTGCTACATTTTTTAAATATATACTGTATTATAAGTAAATTTCAAATTGTCTATTTCATTCATATTCAAGGCAACACTATCAATCAAACAAAATTGAGTTTTTCTGTAAAAAAGATTTATTTTGTTTATTTTACACGTACATAGATTCACTAGAACTAAAAGTAAAATATTACATACCAGTAAAAAAGAAACTACATTAAATGTAATTAATTGGAAATGACTCCATAAATCACGCTATTTAAAGATATTTTTTTTCATAAATAATTTCTTTTCAACCTCGAGGTTAACGGGGCGTTTTTCTACAGCTTATTACATAAGTGACGAAACCTACATGTTACGATCTGACTTGATAACGTTTGGGAACAATCCAACCAAAGAGATCATATTTCTCTTTACATATGTTTTCTCAGCTAATTGTAATTGTTCTTTTAAATATTTTATAACTTTAGTAAGGAAACCAACGTTTCAGTTAAATGACAAAGATCTTCGTAAAGTTTCGACATGAGGCAAAATTATATATTTTCTCAAGAATTCGTAAGCCTTGGGTGAATAGAAGTTTTAAGTTAAAGTAAAAGCTTTCACCTCTTCACTGTATCGAACACCTTGTGGATTACTCCGTTTTTTGTATACAGATATCAGCAAAACGCCCTTGAATAATATTTTCAATATCTGATTGACGTGTTTACTTTTTAATAGTAGCCATCAACGAAGGCATATCCTGATTTTTTAGTTTGTCACTCCACTTTATCTTAATTCCGATGCTTTTACGCAATCTATTTGGATACAGTGGATGTTCTATTCAAACTTCTTTAAACTTATATGTACTGGAATCTAAAATCGCCATCCTGCATTGAGTTAGTGGTGATCAACCTTTCCACAGAATTTGGTGAATTATTCCTCGCAGTAATTTTTTTACTGGTTCGTGATTAATATTTCTTGTCAAAAGTGCATCAAAACCATATTTTTGGAATACGATTTTCCAAATGACATCCATACCTTCAATTGTTTTAATTAAATTTGTTATAGATGGTATCACCATTTCGTCCAATTGAAACTTGTTGCCAATTTTTTTAAATATATCTAAATTTTATCGTTTTCAATATTAATTTAGCATTTCTCCATAACTCATGATGAGGGGAGTTCCTTCTTACAGGTCCTTTATATATTTTTCCGTTTGGTATAAGAAAGCTACTGACATTTAAGCTGTCAAATAAATTATCAATGAGTAAAGTTATATCTATTAATTCTTTACATACTTGAGGAAGATATCCCCTGCCAGTTAAATGTTCAGCAGCCAACAGCAACGCTATGGCTGAACAATTGCGTTGCTGATTTCACTCTCATTTTCTTAATTTTTTCTGGGTTAATATGTTCTTCCGTAATTTCATTTAATTGTCGTAACTCACCATATGACTCGTCAGCAGCATATACTTTTTGGGAGTACTCCCATTTTACCACCTTTTCTACATTATTGTATACCAAATGTTTCGTCATCAAATTGTTTCGAATGACCGTAATTAAGTGGCGTACGTCAAACAATGGGATATTTTCTTTCCATTAATATCAATCTCTTTATGACGCCATTCCTTTCCACGTCGCAAATACTTGCCCTTGGTGTCGTTTATGAGCTCTGTTATAGCGCCAACATTTACAGTGCTTTGGTCGCAAACAGTGTTCAATATCACCAGGCCCGAGTCTTGGGCATATTTCACTACTTCTATTATAAAATTTTCTAATTCCATTTTATTCAGCCCGGCCGTGAAATAGTAGGCGATAGGTTGCTTGAAATAAAATTTATTATTTTTATTGTTTGAAAATCTATCAAAAGTGTCATTTTGGGCGTTATAATTAATCTTTGCAGTCAAAGACATTTAGTCAAACACCAAACGGCACAAACAATCACCTACGTCTTTACCAAGCACTGTTTTTTTTATTCTTTCACAAACCACGGTATTTATTCCTGGGAATATTTTTATCGTGCTTAGTAATCGCTTCATTGCTTTAGTTGATGACAGCGTAAAAAAAATATTCAGAAGACACTTATAGCACTTGGGGCTTTTTTTATACAGTGAGAAGAGAAAGTGCTCTCACACTTTCTCTTCAGTCGTGAAACGTCGACCTTTCGCTTTTTTTGACGCCTGCATTTGCATACTCAAAAATAATTGCACCGGACTTTTCAAGTTTTTGGCGAAAAGCTGAAAAAGAGCTGCTTTAGATAGGTCCTCATCATTTTTTTAGTCTGGTCATGAAGGATTGTCCGTTCTTCCGCAAACGTGATATTCCTGATTTTCGAGCACAATGAAGCCATTACATCTGTGGAAGAATTATGTTTTCCATGAACAATTTTTCCCATGATGTTTTCCCATTTGAAATGTACCCCCATGATATGGATATCAAGTGAAAGGGTTTGCTGTCACAAATACGAAAAAAATAGTACCTGATTTAAATCCAATATGGCGGACGTCCACGATGGCATATTGGCTATTTGAAATACACACGGTTTTAAATGAAAGGGTTTGCTAAATGGGATACGAAAAAATAATCACTTTGAAAATTTTAGTGTGTGCTACGGGTAGGCGTGTTTTTAAGTTTTTTAAACTATTATAATAATTACTTATACAAGTTTTTTTTTTTTTTTTTTTAAGATGTTTTTTTTTATGTCTTGTTATGGCTGGTGCCGTGAAACTAGTTTTGTACTTTACTATATTCCAATCCACTTTCTTATATTTTATATCATTGGCCTAGCCTTTTCCCACTATGTTGGGGTCGGCTACCAGTCCAACCGGTTTCAGCTAAGTACCAGTGTTTTACAAGGAGCGACTGCCTATCTGACCTCCTTAACCCAGTTACCTGGGCAACACGATACCCCTTGGTTAGACTGGCTGTCAGACTTTTTCAAGCTTCTGACTACCTGTAACGACTGTCAAAGATGTAGGAATAACAGCTGGGACCCACAATTTAACGTGCCTTCCGAAACACGGAGGAACTCGTTATGACAAAGATGGTCACCCATCTACAGACCAACCGCGTCAAGCATAGCTTAACCTGTGATCGTATCACTTATGCGGTTATGGCTTAGCCTTCTTTCTTATATTTTATATTTCTTATATTTTATAGACTTTATTTTTTTGTATGGTATTTGCCCAAATCCAAGTTTGAGAGCTACTTCATGAAAGGAGTGAAAAATTTTTGATCTATCAGTGTAATATTATGGGATTTATCTGACTGCAAAAAAATTGACAAAGCCAAAATGTGTGAGTTTTTATTTTGTGGTACACAAGAGTCGGACCAAAGTTTTGTTCGCGTTAACACTGTTTTTTCTTCTAGTGTTTTCCTTCCGAGTTCTTTTTCTTTCAGTTTTGTTTTTTTCGGTGTACTCATTGTAGTATTTATATTTTTGGTTATCATTCAGGCTATAGAACTGAGTTTTTATTTCTTCTCTTTTACTATTGGAAAACCTTGTTGAACAGTTATACAGGGTGGCCATGAATTAGTTAACAGTTGATAAAATCGTATAAAAGAAACCATTTAACATATTTGGTGTTATGTTTTGATGCAGCTGTTGGTATTTTGTAAAGGTTCTCTTGCGATTAAACTTTATTTAAAATGCGCCACAGTTCGGTTTACTTTGTCCAGTGTAGATTTTATCGTCGTCAAACCATCTTGAACTATTAAATTTAATTTGTGCGCATAACACCCATAATGGCTCCACTGTAACAAATCTGCAGCAAGTAACATGTTCGCAGCGTTATCGGTAACAAATAAAATTACTTTTTTCTCAAGATCCCACTCTACGGCAACTTTTTTTTATTTTGTTGCAAATATTAACTCCAGTTTGACTGCCTTCTACATGGGTGCTCTTTACAAGTATAGATTTACATTCTAGAGACTCAGTGAGAAAAATGAGCCGTAATAGTTATATAATGATCCATCGCTTTTGAAGACCAACTGTCGGCGGTTAACCCTACAGTGCATGATTTTTTTTAATGTTGTCAATAAAATATATATGGTTTAATATAGTGTCTAGAGATAATAAAAAATAATAATAAAAATTAAACTTTATTAATTTTGAAGATATTTATTTTTTAAATTCGGTTCCATATGTGGTACAGTATGCATTAACATTAATATTTGCCTCTTAATTAGGAACAATGAAAATAATCATATATTCAGTTTCATAATAACGATAGCTCTACTTATTGGTGAAATTTATAAAAACAATTGTTGTCTTTGTTCAAACACAACTCAACACGACACTTTTCGCAATATATATAAGTTTTTCCCTTGCATTGTGGATATTTACAGCGTTGTCTCTTCTCGCCCCATATAGGAAGATGATCAAATTTGTCCAATCTGACATCTCGAGGGGGAAGGATTGCTGCATTTCTTTTACTCTTCTTCTCAATCACGTCTTCTATGGCAGAAGACGGTCTTCCCCTTTTTCTTTGTAATGATGGACCACACATACAAAGACTTTTAGCGATTTCCCTTTTAAAATCTTTTAATTTTATCAGTGTTGGTTCATTCTTTTGCTCTCCCACCCTCTTGTGCAGTAGCCAGCTATTTATGGTGACAATGTCTAGAAAATGGTAAAATAAACGGAGATACCATTTCCTAGTACGCATTTTTATTTTGTACTTCCCAAGAAAAGAGTCCAATAAATCCACTCCCCCCATATGCTGATTATAGATTTTGACTATTTTAGGACAGTCCACTTCAATATATTTCTTTTGTTTTTTACAATATCGGTTAACTTTTTCAATGGGCTGTTGACCAACAAAGGATGAAGACAAAACAACAGGCTTATTATCATACCACATCACTGTGCCAACTTCCGTGCCATCTACATCAGCTACCCATTCTTCTGAATGCCCTCGTTCTGTTTTAGTACTCTTCAAGTCTTTCAGCGATGGGATTTTCAAATCTTTGCCTAGTCGACCTTTGTTGACCGTTCCCAGTGACTGGATACCTTGTTTCGAAAGGAAAGAAATAAGTTCAGCTGAAGTGTAGTAATTGTCGAAAAATAATTTATATTGTTGGTATCTCGGAATAGTTCGTGCTAGGCGGACTACTACATTACCACTTGCACCCAAGTCAGGCTCATCAGCATATCTCAAGTCAGAATTATTTTCCATTCCAGAGCATATTTCGAAGTCGTATGCCATGCCTCTATCGTCACATAGCACGAAAAGCTTATATCCCCATTTGTGTGGTTTGTTCGGAAGATAGTGACGTAGGAAATTTGCAGCTTTCGTTGCGCACATCTGTTCGTCCACTGATAAAGATTCCCTCTTAGGTATACTCTGGCATTTCTTTCTTAGACTTTCTAGTATTGGCCTTATTTTATGGAGGCGATCATGTCCTGGATGACAAGATGGTGCGTGTAAGGAATTGTCGTTGAAGTGCAGGAACTGCCTTATCTTCTCAAAATGATTCACGGTCATAGTCTCTCTTACTAAAGGTATACCTAACTCAGATTCCCAGTACATCCGTATATTAGGCAATGGAGCAACGCTCATAAGCAAACATATACCTAAAAACTTTTTTAATTCGTATGTGGTGATACAGAACGGTTTAGATGGGTCTTTTTGGATGCTGAACTTATGCATTTCTTCAACTATGTGGGTTAGTAGGTCTTCATCAAAAAAATATAAAAAATATTGCAATGGAGTATCGATAGTTGTGATTGGCGGCTCTAAAACTGTATTTCCAGAAAATTGGGGATAGTTAGCCTGTAAAGACTTCTTTTTCCAAATTAGATTTCTTTTCTTTCTTTTAGCAGCGGTATTATTATTTGAAATCCGATTTCTGGTAACTGGCAAAGTGTATGAACTTCTACTTTGGCGTGATGACGTACTTGGGTCGGAAATGCTGGCTTGAGGATTTGTTTCGGTGGAGGAGTTGTTTCCGGCGCAGGGCGTGCTATAGTCAGTGAAAGATAATGGTGCATACCTAGTAGGCTCAGTTTCATTTTCAGAGTCACTATCTCCAGTCATTTGGTCCAAGTTTTCTCTGATCTTCGCCATGTCATCATCACTTTCCGCACTCGAAAAGTCTTGACCGTCTTCGCTTCCCGAGGGTATATCTAAATACTGCTCAATCATCTTATTAGATAGTACCTTCTTCGCCATTATCTGTAATCAAATCCAACCAAAACAAAATATTAGAAGTGAACTAGTGCATGGTGTGCCATATCTGGAACGTTTAAATAAGTAGGTATATTAGTGAATAAAACAGTAATATTTTTTAAAAATAACTTACCTTCTTTTAGTGTACACTATTTCTAATGTTAACTTATTTTTTTCCACTTTGAAATATTGTTCAAACTATTTTATTCAGATTTTTCAATTTACGTAAACAATGAATTCAAACCGATTGTCCAACTTCTGTACGAATCAATGTCAATCGATATATTACGCCATCTAGTACATACATTTGTCATTTGTAAACCGTTGCCAAGGGCTTAAAGAACATTCCATCGGTCAATAGATGTCGCTATGTATCTCAAAACAATCAAGAAACTTGTTTATTTTGTTGTACCACATATGGAACAGTATGCGCTGTAGGGACAAACACTAACAGCATTATTTTTCACAAAATCTTTAAAGCACTGTAATCTTTTCTCGTAGACCACAGGCATTAAAACATTAGAAATTGTTTTTTTTGTCAGGTAATTCGTAGTTCGGATTAAGCTCATGTGTGTACTCTTTGAAGCCTTTGTCTTGGGACTATACTAAAAGGCTGAAAATTATAGGCAATTACTTTTACCAAGCATTTGTCAATGTACTGTTTGCCAGTTGGCCGTATTCTTTTTGGTAAATAAGATGACACAGTAACTTGTCTTTTCTGAGGCGGTTCAGTTTGATTATTGCCATTAAGATGACGTCGATGGAGCAGCGAATCGACGACCATCATTGTTAGCTCGGACAACATTTGAAGCAGTCCCGAAACCATCACCAATAGACCTAACACCACAATCACCATCCTTTCCAATATCATGCACTACTGCCGACTCCTGGTTTTGACTTACCGAAGAAGAAGAAGCAGTAATCTCATTGTAAGCCGAAACATGCTTCAACATTAAATGAGCCTTCAAGTTAGTCGTCATA
Source organism: Trichoplusia ni (assembly GCF_003590095.1). Classification (NCBI taxonomy): domain Eukaryota; kingdom Metazoa; phylum Arthropoda; class Insecta; order Lepidoptera; family Noctuidae; genus Trichoplusia; species Trichoplusia ni. The sequence goes on from NC_039480.1 coordinate 9,184,348, forward strand.
GCTTTATAAGATAAAATCTTTTTACAAAAATTACAAGAAGCAATTTTGCTACTACGAGTAGCAACGACTAGCAACTCATATAATAATGATCGAACTTCACTTGGAAGTTCGTTTGATCATCTATTATATTTCGTCGCTTCATTCTTCAGATATATTAACTACTAGCTGACCCGGCGAACTTCGTACCGCCTCAGCGTAGCTTTGATGCACTACTTTATTTTGTATAGTTGACCTATCTTAGGTATGAGTACCTATTCAATTTAAACTGGAATCTATAATATCCTCCATATATAAATTAATCCCTATTTCCCTCATCTCGCCATATCTGAAAAGGACCTAATTTTATTAAATACAAAACAAAATATATATTTTCATAATAGTGTTTAGAGAATAGTTGTTCTGCCAACATTCTGTGCATTTCCATCAGCAGTAATGGCATCCCGAAGATGAATGTATTCCTCGGAACGGAGTTTTGCCTGGTTCAACCTGATAAATGGCAATCGTTCAGTTTCAACTTTCACATTTTATAATTTTTTGAAAATAATTCAAATAGTAAACCTATACAAATTTCGCATATCCTATTATAACTGAATGCAGCTCTGTGGGGATTAAACACAACATTTCTATGTTGATTTCGATTCCGTTGAAGTTCTTTTCGCGCTTCGCGTTGCTCATCAGTTTGATTTGCTCGTAGATTTCTTTGACTTGCCGTATTTTGAATTCTGCGGCCTAAATTTGTACGTCTGGTTGGTGGCATTGTTAAAAACTGAAAATAAAAAGCTCTCATATATTTTCTGTATAACCAAATTGTAATATTATGTAGTCACCAAAAGTTACCAAAAATCGATATGAAGCTGTCAACTTACCGTAATTAACAAACAAAAAACTTCTTAGGGCATAAACTGCGTTACGCGTGTGTACGCACGTGAGCACGTCGCGGGCCACGCTTCTGGTGCACGCACGTGAGCACGTTCGCGTGCTTATGCGCGGGCATCGGCGCGTGCATCCGCGTAACGCAGTTTTCTCAGTACAATTTTGACGTTGGAGGTGTACAGTCGAGTAATTATGGATAAATTAATGTTGTATTATTTATCAAGACGACGGCGACGACGAATTGCCAAAAAAAGACGCCAGCCAGTAAGCCCGTACGTTGAATCTAGGTTACTGTGCGGGGAATTCGTGGTGAAGTTTGGTATATTAAGAGAAAATGAAAGGTTTTTTTTTCAAATATTTTAAAGTTTCATTACAAGTCTATGATGAATTATATTCAAAACTGGAGCCCTATTTGAGGACTAACAATCTACGATTGAAATCTACGTCAATCGTATCACCAATGGAACGATTTGCAATGACATTGCGGTAAGTAAAGACATTTCGATATTAATAATCATCTTTATTCATGTAAAAAAACAGTCATTATTTAACAAAAGTTTAGAACACTCATATTTTTTTGCCAATTTATGTAAGTCACATTACTGTTTAGCCACATCAAGCAAGAAAGAAGAAGAAGTTCTTATTGTTTCGGCAGTGACACCTGAATATGGCTTAAAATGTTTTTCTTGATGTGGTTCACTCTGTTCTTAGGACCGAAACACATAACCGCACACTTATTAATCATCATATTAATCACAGTTTCTTACATTTATTAATTATATTTTGTTATTTCTAAATTACACAGTTTTATCGTTTTCGTTTTTTTTTTATCTATACCTACTTATTCACTAATTTTTTTATATACTTAATCACAACAGTCATCACAGTGTCTTGCATAAACGCTACGTTACAATTAGTTTTTGATTAATCATTTGAAATACACTAATAAAATCACAGGTTCAAGTTTAAAATAAAAAAACACAATAACAGTTAAAACAGTACAATAAGTCAAAATGTCTTAATTATATTAATATACCTACCTTACAAAGTATTAATTATAATGACGCATATTGATTGCAAGTTTTTACATATGAATATTTCCCTTATTAATTATTCCCTTCTATTACTAGATCGGGTACTAATATTATTTTAAATTCTTATTTATCATCACAATCATAATCACAGTTTATTACATAAAAGATTAAATTTAAGAAGAGGACATATGAAGGAGCAATGTTATGAGTAGGTTCAAGAAAAAGGTCCATTAAGTAAAAAAGGGGTCTATTGATACACTTTTTTATTTGACCCCAAAATAGGGTTTAAGATAAAAGTGTCCGAATCGACCCCGTTTCTTTCCTTATGAACATTACACCTCAAGGCTTGTCGAATGCCCTTGCATATCATAATAATTGCACATGAGACCAGAAAAATATAAATATAAAATTGCGCTTTTTACTAACTTAAATAGTTCTTCATGTTCTTCTCTTTCTTTTGTTCTTAATAATTAAACAGTCTTAATCAAATCTTCAGTCTTTCTTGTTACCTATTTATTCATTGTTCGTATCTGATCTTACATTTAAGGATTCTAAATCATTCGTTACCGTATTTTGCGTTAATGAAAGGTCATCAATGGTAATAATCATTTCTTTTTCTATATCAATCAAAGCTTCTAATACTTTCGTACGAAATAATAATTTTTTAAAGCAACTCAATTTTTTTACAGTTGGTAATAATGACTTAAAAAAATTCAAGTCTTCGTCCACAGTATCTGCAGTGTTATTCTTCACGCAATTTAACAACTCTAATTCGAAATCAGTTGGCGATTCGCACTTACGTTTCTTGGAAGATCGTGTTTCTTTGGTAAAGCTGGAGCTGGTGCTAGGTACATTAATCAAATCTTCTTCAATAATCGTATTATTTTGTGAAGTTCTCGGTGACGCGTTTTGCTCTACTGACTGATTAAAGTTGTCTGCCGATTCTTCTCCTTGAGTATTCGAGTTTGAATCTAAAAATGACAGCATGTCATAGTAAATGTATGTTTTATTTGCCCTGGAACCGGAGCCTGATTTAAGTTTTTTTTTAGTAGACCTCACTCTTATATAAGTGTATCTTGCAGTTTTCCATCTTTGCTGCAGCTTTTTCACTGAAACAATAACACAGGTATTTTATTTTATTACAGATATTTAGTTAGTGGACATACCTTCGTCGATATTCATCTGGCGTATCATACAGGACTAACCACGGTCAGAAAAATAGTAACAGAAGTTTGTCAAATTATAATTGAAAGGTTAAAGGAAGAATGTATACCAAAATTTTCCCGTGCGCTATGGGAAGAGACTGAAAAAGGTTTTTTAACGCAAGCCCAGTTTCCTAACTGCATAGGTGCAATAGACGGAAAACATATACGCATTATAAGACCTCCACATAGTGGTTCCCTCTATTACAACTATAAGCATTACTATTCTATTGTACTGCTTGCAATGTGTAACGCCAACTATGAGTTTACCTATATAAACGTGGGAGTGCAGGGTAAAGAATCTGACTCCGCAATTTTCACACAAAGCCGATTGTACGAACAAATCAACAATGACTTAATATATATTCCTCCTGCCAAAGCATTGCCCGTAATACACAATGATAAACCAACCGACATTGCTGCAACCGCAGCTTTGCCCTATATTATTGTAGGAGATGAAGCATTTGGGTTATCTAGCCATGTCATGCGGCCATATGCTCGAGCTCTCGATTTAAACTACAAAAAAAAAATATTCAATTATAGGTTAACGAGAGCGCGACGCTATATTGAGTGTACATTTGGTATCATGGCTAATAAATTTCGCATACTCCATCGTCCATTGAACGTTGGAAAAGACAAAGCAATTTGTTTTCTTAAAACAATTTGTATTTTGCATAATTTTATAAGATCAAGAAGTCAAATTAATGACTTTCATGATATTGTCATTATACCAGACCATATACGTTCAGTTCGGGGGTTAATTGGAAATACCCACAGAGATTCGTATACATTACGCGATAACTTCGCAGATTATTTCGTTGCAGACGGACAGCTGTCATGGCAAGATCGCAGTATTTATTGAAGATAGTTGGCTTTTTTATAATTTATGTACATTCAATAATTGAATTTTCACGGCTTTTTACCACACATTTTTTATTAACATAGCAGGCATATTTTAATAATATACCTAATGATTTTATTTGTTAAATTCATCGGATGTAACCAAATAACTTAGATTGTTGTAAACTAAAGTTGAGAGATGTCAAAGAAAAACCTACAAAACTACAAAACGCACGCTTATTTTACAAAGTTACTGGCCCAATTCTAAAACCAATATAATAAATATTTTAGTTGATAATTGTTTTATTTATTTACCTACCGATCCACTGTTTCTGCCCTACAATGATTTTGAACCCTAAATACACCGATAGTGTAAAGTAGTGTGAAGCTCGCAGTCGTGAACATACTCACGCGTACGAGTCGCGTCACGTGACGCGCAAAATGGCGGCGACCGCGTGGCCGAAAGCAAGAACTTTGGAATCTATCGTTTTGTGTTAATATGACGCATATTTTCCCCCTTCTATTTTCTATTGTAATTTATTTGTTTTTGTGTGTATGCGTCACTTTTTTAGCACAAATAAATATATTTTCTTTCTTTCTTTCAATATAAAACCATACCAATATTATGGGACATTGTTCACACGAATTTCACAATGTTCAGAAATACGCAGTATCTGTGCACTACTTTTGAATATAAGCATGATTTTATATTTACATAGGTAAATTATTGTAAATATTCCCAGTTTTAATTTTATAGTTGGATTAATTGTTGAAAACATTTAATTGACACAAATAAAATTGAAATAACTAATTATATATAACTAATTGCATAGATTATTAAAAATAAAAATTTGGCGCAAAGAATAGTTTACCTAACCTACGTTATTATAAAATAAATAAAGAGTGTAGGTACTTACCTTGTATGTTTTTTTCTGCTTCACTCCAGTCATCATAATTTTCAAACAGTACTTTACAAATGTCTAGCCATGCTTTTGATTTAGCGTCCCGGTCTTTAAATATTTCGCTTGACTGGTCCCATATGGCAGGACGACACTGAACTTCAACAATTACCCTTTCTGTATCAAAATTTGTCATTTTTTGTTATGGGCCGGGCACGCGCGTGCGGTCGGTTCGAGATAGCGCTGTCAACTGAACAAGCACGCGCGTGCACCCGCTAGCGGGCTTCGCGCGTGGACCCGTCCAACGTGATGCGTGATCACGTCGCGTGCATGCGTGCCCCATAGCACGGAAGTATCACGCGACGGGCTCACGAGCGTGTGCACGCGCATGGGCACGCGCGGGTCGTTTTTGTATGGACACGCGAGAGGCACGCGTAACGCAGTTTATGCCCTTAGTCTTTATAACAAAACAAACTTTATCAAAAACTTAGAAAGCGGTTATGGATGTGATGCCACAGATTACCACAGGTTTTTTTTTTTTAACTGGCTTGGCTGTTCAGCCATTCGCCAATTACGCCAATGTCAAGTTAGGGAAACAGATACTACCACAGATTACTAAATAGGATATGCGAAATTTGTATAGGTTTACTATTTGTATTATTTTCAAAAAATTATAAAATAGTGCAATAGAATTTAATTAAGTAACCACGTTTCCGAACAAACTTAATTAAGTAACCACGTTTCCGAACAAACGATGCTCTTTTAATATAGTCTATGGCTGTGAATGACGTTGACATTCGTAAAAAAAAAAAATGACATTCGTAACGCGCGTTTTTTAAAATATGCAAAATTAAATGTATACTTTTCAATATTTCTGAGAGATTTTCTTAATATTTTTTTCCGTAAGAACCATCCTTGGACTTCCACAAACATTTAAAAAAAAGAATTATCGAAATCGGTTCAGCCGTTCACACGTGATGCCATGACAACGCGAAACGGGTTTCATTTTTATATATATATAGATGTAAATGTTAAGAGATAATATGAGATTTGCATGTCCCGTTGAAATGAAATGCAGGTTAAGAAATAATCATTTATTTATTGAACAAAATAAGTAATTTTCTCAATGAATATAATTATAAGTGTATCACAATATAATCAGTCTAGCTAGAGACATACTGACTCGGCAAACTCTGCCTCATTATGTTAAGCTTATAGAACTTGGCGAACGTATGAGAGCGGCTAGTCCACCCCGCGGTTCTGCGTATTGTGTCGATGCACACTCCCTCTGAACTTGCGGACGAGGTCGAATCGTGTCTTGTACTGTGTGCACTGAATATCAATGTAACTACACCGCTTTCTGACAACACTAACTTGATCCATCGACTTTTTAGGACTCGCGATCCCGCCGCGTCAGCTCATGATTAAGGACTCCGGTTGGGTCCGAAACTAGTCGGGCACCCCCGATAAATACGCGTGAGTAAACCGTTACATCATTTAATAACTTCTGTTTAATATTATAAAATACAAATACAGATATACCTTTTTTTCGTTTTTAAATTACTCCCATTCCGAGTCATCGGACATATAACTGTGGTCTGCAACTTCTGAAATTTCTTCGTCGTCGTTCCATGTTTGAGATGTTTCGACAATGTTTTCTATTCTCAAAGAAATAAAAAGTTTTTAATTGGTACAACATAAAAATTAAGCATAACATTTACCAAAAAAAGTGTACCCTGCAGCTGCACCAAAAATAAGAACCAACCGCAATTCTCAGGCTGAAGTTTCACGCATACTGGATCCGTTGCGTTAAGCCACATGGATTTTACGAAAATTATTCGCAAAATTGTCCGAGTTAATGATATCCAGCATGGTGGTATGGAGTTGGAGTCAAAGCCTTTTTTTTTTTTTAAACATCTCACTGTCTTCTTTAGCAGAGTAATTTTTTATCTAACACAGCAGAACGAACGAAAACAATGTCAATAATTGTCATTATTTATTGTCTATGACGACAAAATATGGCGACGCTTATTTTTTCGGGCATAGACAAACAAGCTTGCCAACTACACAAACAAAACTAAGGTTAGGATGCGTTCAAAAATAAGATATGCTATTTTTTTCTAACTTTTAAAATGAAATAGTGACATAGGTATACTGATATGAGTACTTTTGACCGATGCCTGCTCGATACATAATTTCAAAGTATCGATACTAAAACTAGGTACTTATTATAATTGGCTTATAATAAATAATTGTAGACTTTTAGTGTAGGTATACATGATATTATAATAAATAAATAAAATAAAATATAGGTAGTTTCATTATAACATACCCGCTCACTGCCAATCGTTGTTGTGCAGTTGTTAATGTCTCCCAAAAAACTTAGAAGCTGGTCATACAGAAACCAAATTGGCTTATAAATTTCAACCTGGCCAGCTCCTGACTTCAATGGTTCTTTTTTCTTCCTGAGGTGTCCCCGGAACGTCGTTAATATTGAGTTTTTTTTAGGTTTTAATTCCCCTATTGGAATTTTCATTTTCGCATCATTAATTTTGATTTTGTCTTTGTGGTTAGGGTTTTTCGGATCCCATGTAATTGGTTCCGCTTGATATAACTCCATAAACTTAACTAAATCGTCCTGGGTCCACTCGTACCTCATCATTCTGCGATAAAATTTGACAACCTCTCACAACAAAGTCTGGTGGCATACTGATTAACTGAAAGCGAGAATGTGGACGCCGCACCTCGCCTCGTCTGCTCTCGCGACTCGCGCCTAGCGCCCAAAAAAACGACTCCAGACGGAGACCAGACGAGCGAGACGACGCACGGCTATGTGACGCGAGGATTTAGACTAAACTCTTGTGCTCGCGCATCTTCTTGTTTTTGAAACCCTTAATCAAGTAGTCAACGTTTGAATGCAGTTTACATTGACAAGTACTGCTTTTGAGAAAACTACCCAAAAGGATCTATATTTACAGAACATTGAATAACTTTGTTTGTTAACATTGTTCTTTAATGTACTTAACCTTAAAAGCGGAAGCTTAGTTGTTGGTATTTTAATAAATTTTATTTATGATATTGGCGGTAGATTTTTTAAATTATATTTACGAAGGATATATTCCCTACTTTAAGAAAACTGTGTGGGAAAATCTGATTCAAACAAGTTTATCATTGTAAAAAATATATATTTTAATTTCAATCATCATCACTTTCGATAATGACAGTGGCAGAGTCGGAGTTACTATCAACACCGTCGTCGCCGACCTCAATAACAAATCCATTAAGCGAAACCATGCCCCTCTTTCCTGTGACTTGACTAATTGCTAACTCCGTTACTTGCTTGAATAAATGTTAACGCAGACTTAACGTTGTGCTTCCTCACAATTCTCTTTACTTTTGCCCACGCCAACCCAATGGGATTTAGGTCACACATGTAACAGTATCCGAGCTCCCGGATGTTTTGGATGTTACTGGGAAAGGCCTTTTTGGGATCAATGAAATAAAACGAGATATGAGATTTTTCTTTTGTCGTTATAATCAATGTAGTAGATACAAAAAAATATAAATCAACAAAATCAAATTATCAACTTTTATTATTAATCAACAAAATTAAACTTTAGATTTTAGAAAAGGTATTTAATGCGAAACATGAGACTGCTTAATTGAGCACAGACGGTCTAAATTTGGAGTAATCGCTGACAAGGCTGCTCTCATTTCTTCGTCGATCGTCCTGAGGCGTTCCCTTTTTTGGTTTTTATTGTGGTAAGAGTCGAAAATCCTAATTCACTCAAATAGGTCGTTGCAAACGGTAAAAGTATTTTATTTTTTATTTTTATTTTTATATTGCAATAGCATGCTTAGAAAGCAGAGGATATTCATTTTTCACACTTAGCCAAAAATGTTCTAAATCAGTTTCAGAAAATTTTAATTTTAATGTGCGATCTGTTTTTATTTCCATCACTTCTTTCTGCTCATTTATTCGCAAGTGGCCGAAAGGAATGTTCTCGGAGAATGGATTTCGAACCCAATCCATAGGTTGCAGATCACGCTTAGGGAAATAAAAAATCATTTTCTCTGCAAGAAGCTTTAAGTGTTTGACAATCAAAGCCTGCACCCTTTTTTCTGGATCAGCTGCTATGACATTTGGGATCGTATCATTATTACCATTCGTAGCGAGACTGATCCATAGTTCCAATTTAGCGCGAAAGCTTTCAATTTTATCCGACGATGTCAAAATATTGGAATTTCTGCCTTGCATTTTTTTATTGAGCTCATTTAAGTGAGCAAATATATCCGTCAGGTATGCAAGTTTTGCTAGCCATTCTTCTTTTTTAAATAAATGTGCATAATCTGAACCCTGGGAATGCAAAACATCTCAGTCTCATTTTTCAACTCAAAAATTCGGGACAGTACTTTGCCGCGAGAAAGACATCGTACCTCGTATGAAACAAAAGCGACTGATGATCTGCCCCCATTTCTTGACACAGTGCATTAAAAAGACGAGAGTTCAGCGGTCGTTACTTGATGTAATTGACTATTTTGATAATTTCTTGAAGAACGTGCAATAGATCATCAGGCAGAGACTTCGTCATAAGAGCTTCCCTATGAAAAAAAACAATGCTGTTTTTGAACATTATAATTTTTTTCAGCAACCTTAGCTATAAAGCCTTTAACCTTTCCTGTCATAGCTGCTGCGCCGCCTGAGCAAACACTTATACAGTTATGCGATTCCAAATTATGCTCATTGAAAAATTCGTCCTTTACTTTAAATATTTCTTCACTAGTTGTATGGTTAGGCAGTGGCAGACAAAATAAAAAGTCCTCTTTTAATTCACATCCATCAATGTATCTAACATTTGAGATGAGATGCGCGTGACCACTGATGTCAGTAGACTCATCAACTTGTAGCGCAAAAACTCCACTAACTCTCAATTTTTCAATTAACGTCGATTTAATGTCATTAGATATGTCATTGATTCGACGTGAAATCGTTTCTGCCGATGCAGGTATTTTTTCAATTTCTTTAGCAGCTTCTTGGCTAATCATTATCTTGACAATTTCTTTGCAGACAGGTAAAACTACAGTTTCAGCAAGAGAGTGCGGCTTTTTAGCTTTAACTAACATATTAGCGATTACGTAGCTTGCTTGTGCTTTGCAGACGAACTCATGAGATTTACCTGCTTCTTCGATTGGTCCTGCAAACGTTGAAAATACGTTTTGTCTTTTTGAGCTACTGATGGGTGTTTAGTAGTTAAATGTCGTATTAGTTTACTGGGTACCATCGAATTATTACTCAACGTTTCTCCGCAAACAAGACATTTTGGGGTAGGACAAGATTCGTCTCCGCCATATGTAAAACCGTAATTTATGTAGCATTCGTCATATTTTCTATGAACAATTTTGGGTTTCCTCTTCATTGACTCTTTTTCTTCTTCATTACTTTCACATGACAAACTTACACTACGTTTATTGAATGAAGCAAAAGCGTGCGGTGAATTTAAACGGCGCACTCGTCGTACTGACAGACTGGTGCGCCAGAGAGTTCGGGTTGCGGGGCGGGGAGCCTCCGTCCCCGCCACCCACGACTCGCCGGCCGCCGCCGCCCGCGCCTAACTAAACCACAGAATTTAAATGAACGAAAGAAAACGCCTTGTCCTCATGCGCTCGCGTGATTTGTGTAGGTATTTTACTTACCCTTACTTACTTACTACAGTCGGATTTTTAATTAGACGATATTGACTGACGTTTACTGTGTTGTCAGTTTTTGATGAAATAAAAATAGTGTTGTGACAAAGTGAATGATTGAAAAACCTCTTGAGTGATTCTAATCAAATTTCACACAAAATAATCATTATTATTTTGTATGAAATTTTAAATGGCAATTACGAGGGTTCTTTCCCGTAACGAAACATACCCTAACGTCACATTTAATGCAGAAGACAGTAGTCTTTTTAGTGCACTCCATGCAACGACCTTCTTCTTTGGTCGATAAAAAATGACCAATATTGTCAAATCGCACACAATCTACTGGTCTGGGCTTACAAGGCTTCCTTATCGTGGTCTCTTCTTGGTTAGTGCGCTTAGCTGACTTGTTCATTTTGATCAAAGCAGAAAATATCTCGTATCGGAAAAGTTTTAATTTAAGCCTTGCTTCAGATTTTCTTTGGGAGTGGTGCTTCCTGTACAAAATCCAGGCATTATTGATACAGATATCAATTAATTGAGCAAATATGCCTATGTACCAACGACGTGTCTTGAATGGCGTTTTATAAAGCGAGACCAGCATGTCGGCTAGGTCGACACCACCCATATGCTTGTTATAGTCCTTTACTATGTTAGGACAATCCACGTCCACTTTCCGCTTAGCATCCTTGGAGTACCGTTTTATCTTCTGAACAGGTTCGGAGTCGGTATAGGAACTGATCAATGTGACACATTTATTGTCATTCCACCTTACCACGGCAAGCTTGTTGTTATTGCAAACAACTTGTGAATAGCTACCTCGCTCCTTTTTTTTCAGCATTTTTTCACTGGTAAGTACATTCTCAGCTCCTCTCAATCTGTTATTGCGTACAGTTCCTAATGCAAAAATACCATAATTTTGGCGCAGTATATAAAGCACTTCTGGCGATGTAAAAAAGTTGTCGAAGAAAACCATAGCGGGCCTCCTTTTAATACTTTGGCATAAAGCTAATACTATTTGAGCACCAAAACCCAAGGTCTCTTCTTCTTCAGAAAATCTGTGAAACCTAAATGTGTCTTCCCCGCCATACAAGACGAAATCATATATCATTCCTGATATACCAGCACGGACATAGTTTTTAAAGCCCCACTTATTGGGCTTGTCCTTCATATATTGGCGCCTTTTGCCAGCTTTTGTGCCTTTGTATGCAATCATCATTTCATCAATGCTAAAACGTCTTTCGGTCTCTTGAGCAAGGCAATTATTTCGTATTTTCTCTACTATTGGTCGAATCTTATAATACCTGTCCCCGCCGCCCGCGCCTAACTAAACCACAGAATTTAAATGAACGAAAGAAAACGCCTTGTCCTCATGCGCTCGCGTGATTTGTGTAGGTATTTTACTTACCCTTACTTACTTACTACAGTCGGATTTTTAATTAGACGATATTGACTGACGTTTACTGTGTTGTCAGTTTTTGATGAAATAAAAATAGTGTTGTGACAAAGTGAATGATTGAAAAACCTCTTGAGTGAATGAAATTTCTTCGACTGTTTTAAACATTAATGAAAACATTGCGAGGAAAATTGTAAGACAGTCCCATTTTCAATACATCATGTTGTAGAAACTATATATGTATGAAATATGTCAATTATAGGTAGGTTGAAATGAAAACATAGGTGTGAAAATAAAAAAAAACATCGCTAATTAAATAATTTGTCTTTATTCAGAATCAGAAAAACATGAATCACTGTCACTTTCAGTGACATTAATTATAAATCTGTGAGAAACACTGTCGATCAAGTGGTCGAGACCATAGATTTTGTCTTCTTCTTTAATTATATGAGACACGCAGCTACTCCATTTTTCGGGGGTGATACGTTGACGTCCTTCTTCAAAGAGTTTTTTTACTTTTGTCATTTTGAATGTTTTGTTTTTACTTGCAATGTATCCTTTAGTCTGCGCCCATACCAACTCAATGGGATTAAGCTCGCAGTGGTATGGGGGCAGACGTAAAACAGTTATCCCATGCTGCGCTGCCATCTCGTCCACAACATACTTATCGCAGTGTTCTTCCTTATGCTGCCGTACAATATCTATTAGAGTAGCTTTAACCATTGTTGCTTCGAAAGAAATATTTTTGCTCGTTAGCCACTCTTGTATTCTATTTTTAGTCCAAGACATTGTAGGCAGCGATTCTAATTTCTTGGAGTGGTGTGGCCATTATCCATTATTACTACTGAATTTGGTTTTAGCTTAGGCAAGACCCCCTAAACCACTTCTCGAAAGAATCAGCATTCATCTCTTGATGGTAATCTTCATTATTTTTTTTCGCTTCAAATATTAATAGGCTGTCTTCTACGAAGCCTTCTGTCCCGCCTATATGGCCGATTATTAACCTTTTGCCCTTCCCTGAAGGCTGTTTAAGGCCAGTGGTCAAGCCATCTAGAAAGGCCTGGCGGGACGACAGCACTGTCTGGTCAACCCATGCCTTTTTCGGTACATGACCTTCAAAATAGTAAAAAATATCAATTAATTATTGAAAGTACAATATAATGTAAAGAAAACAGAAAATTGAAATTACCTTCGTTGATCCAGGTTTCATATTGGTAATAAATATACCTTTCTTCGCTTCGATACTCTTTTATTTTTTTGAAGGTATCGCTGGCGCCATAAAATGATGTCTTGTCTATCAATTAAGATACTTTTTCTTGATTTTGTCACATATTTGAAATTTAAATGTTTCATGACATTTCTTAACGTAGTCCAAGAAAAAATGGGCAAATCTGGGTCTTTATTGACAAGCTTAAGAATCTGTAATGTAATAAAAAAAAACGTTTATGAGTAAGGAAATGTAATACTTTGGCATAGTATAAAGAAAGGGAAAGTAGGCCATCTTCTTCCCAATCCGCGATATAATTGCCTACTGTCTTAGGGTTGTCACTTTTAGTTAAATATTAGGCGCAGCTGTTCGCGCTTCGCTCGCAACCGCATGAACTGTGGCAACGTCATGTCGACTCTCCAAGTGGCCACTAGATGGCCCAGGCGGTAACATAGTCTAAGAGCTTGTGTTTAAATTATTTATTTTATGTTTAGTGCTTTATACATTATACCTACTATTCAGTTTTTTGTATATTTTTAATATGCATAATGTAGTATTTGTACATTTTTACACATGGACCATATTTTCTTTAAATTAATATAAAAATAAATAATACAAACATATTTATTAAATCACAAATTTATTAAAAAAAATTACAAATTAGCTACAGAAAAATACTTTCTTCGGTTTCGACTGTTACGAAACGCCTTGTTATTAAACTTTAATGTGTAATATATCGGCATCCTAATAAATAACTTTTGTAAATATAATTTCGGAAAGCATGGGCAGGGCGGTGAAAACTGTAAATCTTTTATTTGTTCATAAATAGACATGCCAATTTTGCAGTTTATGTGATCATTTTTAAATGCTTTTTGGAATATCTGCTCTATCCTCTTAATATTTTCTACAAAGTCGTCAGGTGGAATCACTAACAAAATTTGGTCTCTAGAATAATTTTTGTAGTGAAGGTACCTAGATTCTGCACTTAAATTGAAAACTTGCCGATTCGAGTTTAAATACAATTTAAGTTGTTCACAATCCTCGTGACGATCAATGCATTTTTTCAACAAGGCTCCGCATACGTAAAAACAGCATTTTTTCGGGAATATCAAATTCTATATAGTCTGAACAACTAACATCACGCAATACACTATTTGACTGCAATATCTCTGATTGGTTAATATTGATAACGAGAGGAACGTTATTGATTTCAGTACTTTCATTATCTGTATTTTTGTAATTACTTAAATGAACGAGGGATTCTGTCAAATCTTCCGGACAATTGCCTTCTTTCGGAGCCCGAGTAATATTGGCAAAGAAAATTTTGCGATATGCAGATATAAATTGTCTGCTAGTTGGTTCTAGAGCAATCTAAATTTATATATAAATAATATATAAAATCTAATTTTACCAAAAAAATTCTCAATCACATCCTGATTAAGACGTCTTGTCAGAATGTATTGATATCCTTCTTGCTTAATATCTTCTTACAGATGTAAAATTGACTTGATTGTGATCTGAAACCCTTGAATAAATTTCACGTTTTGAGTAGCGTCGTTTCCAGTTCGGGGATCTCGTAATTTTAATGTTTGGAAAATAGTCAACATTTTATCGAAAAAATCAATCTGTTCTTTACGCCCACAAAACGCTCTTTTGCACTTATACCTGTCACGAAGACTCGATGAATTCAATGCGTCAAATAGATCGTTCATCAACATTATTAATTCGACTGTGTGCCTTGCTGATTCATCTATCACATTAAAATCTATGTACGTTGACAAACCCGCTGCTACAGATCTGCTTAAAAGTTGCGTAAAACAAATTCCCTTGCTTCTGTTTTGTGATGTGTACACCCCAACCAATTTACATCAAACTGCTTTAATATTTCCTGTTTTAAACGTTTTTTATACATGTTTTATAAGCATACTTATTCAAGTAATCATGTATAAGGCAATCAACATTAAAAAAAAAATTGATGGATATGTTAAATTTTGATGTTTTAAAAGGGTGTATTCTTTTTGTTCGATCCATTTATGAAAAACATCTCTTTTTGTTTCGGTATAAGTCTCAGAGCATCTCCTACATTTAATATTTTTTGTCACTCTCCTGCACAAATACCCTGCTGTATATGCAGAAGAGTGCACGCGCAATCTTTCATTCACTGGTTTTAGAGATAGGATACAATTATTGCTATTTTTTTGGGTTATCAAAATGGGGTCTAGTACACATGGCATTTTCTTTATCCTCATCAAATGTTGATGAGGAACTCGAAAAATCGACTAATGTGTCTCCTATGTCATCCTCACAGTTTGCATATATGGAATGTGGACCCATAACGTTGGACATAAACAATGATTTAAACGCATTCATAAAGCTACAGTGCATTCACAGTTATTTTACCTCTAGCTGTTAGGTTGGCTATCTGAGCATTATGTTGCCATATCTAGCTTCTATGACTCCCTTAAATGAAATGTAAAAAACAGTATTTTAATATTGCCTATGTCGATTTAGTATTACACTTTGTGTGATAATGGTACATATAATACGATATTTCAACAAGCTGATCTTATATATATATTTATTTATTCATATACAACGTGTCCCAAAATTCAACGATAAGCCGGCGCCAAAAGGTAGACCTGCTCATGAGTACATAAGGAAAAATAATAAAAAAAATATAACTAGTTTTTTTTTTAGTTACAAGGAAAATTTAGAATTCCTTTGAAATTTTACACCCATCATGATATTTTGAACGACCACGATGACAATTTCTCAAATATGCTTAAGATTTTTTTTTTATCTTATACCTAAATAGTGCTATTATACACCACAACTCTTAAAAACACCAAATTGCCCGCAGTTTTTACACAAAAAACGTTTAAACTCATTTTTTTCCCTAAAATTATGAAATATTTTTACTCTTAGTGTACTTTGACTCATGGTCTTGTAAAAAAAAAGTATGGACACCACTATGGCAAGTTGTTTTTAAAATTGGCGCAACTAATCAAGATTCTAAAAAGGTATAATACTCCAAAATAACTGGCCACAAAAAAAAAATATGTCTACCATTTGTAAACAATACCCAAATTCATTAATTGTTCATGTTGTTAGTAATAAATATTATAATGTTCCAAAAATGAATAAAACAATGGAAACTATTTTTGTAATTAATTTATTAAATAATTAACATTACAGTAAATGTTCAAACTGTTTTCCTCCGGCGTTAATACAGGCACGACATCGCCTTAAAAAGGACCTTTTTATCTTTCTTGCATATCTTCTTGCATTGATATGTGCCGCAGTCTGAGTTATTTCATGCCGAAGCTCATCTAATGTCGCAATCGGTTTCGCGTAGACCCTGTCTTTGAGATAACCCCAATAAAAAAAGTCCAGGGGGTTTAGGTCGGGTGATCGGGGTGGCCATAAGATAGGACCAAGTCGCCCGATCCAACGCCCCGGGAACTCTTGGTCTAGGTATTGTCTCACAGGACTAGCGTAATGAGCTGGGCAACCATCATTTTGAAACCACATATTTTGAAGGTCACTTAAGGGGACGTCTTCTAGTAATTCTGGCAAATTATTTTGTAGAAAGTTCAAATAACTGTCCCCATCCAAGTTTCCTTGTAATTCAAAAGGCCCAATCACTTTTCCATTTAATATTCCCGTCCATAAATTAACCTTAAATTGATATTGGGATTTCTCTTGTCTCATCACATGTGGATTCTCATTGCTCCAGCTGTGTAGGTTGTGAAGATTTAAATAACCATCTTTCTTGCAGGTTGATTCATCCGACCATAATATTTTTCCCACGAACTGAGGGTCTTCCCGGTGCTTTTGAAGCATCACACGACAAAATGCGATTCGCAGTGGATAGTCCCGAGGTAGCAATGTTTGCACACGTCTGTAATGATAAGGGTGCAATCGGTGACGTTTTAAAATTCGATGTGCTGTACTTTTTGGGATTCCCGTAGTTGCTTCTATGGCACGTACTGAGGTAGTTGAATCAATGTTTATTTCATTGAGAACTTCTTCATCACATTCCGATCTAGGTCTTCCAGCGTTTCTTCTAGCTGAAGGCAAACGACCCTCCGAAAACGCTTGATGCACATTAATAAATACTCGATAATCAGGATATCTTTGAGCGTTCGGGTACCTTTCTCGATACAGTCTGCTCGCAGCGTTAGCATTACACCGACATTCGCCATAAATGAGGTGCATGTTAGCGTATTCTACCGACGTGTATGGTAGCGGCATGATAACGCGTAACAGCCCAAAATACGGCAAAAGTCCAAATCACAAAACAATGTCACAGTCCAAAATAATGCCAGGTCAGTTCAGTTCACAGATCACTTAAATTCAGTCCAAAATGTAAAGCCAAAAGTCGTTAGTACGAGAGCTACGTCAATTGAATACGGATATGCGCAAGCAATACGGAGGAGCAGAGCGTACTGACTTGCTGAGAACTGTAATATAGGTTATCTGTATGCGTTTTATTATCTGTGAACCCACCTGTCGACTTGCAGAGAATAAATGGCTAACCCACCGAACGACGTGTCTTATTCCGAAATACCACAGTGGCGACGAGAATGGCATAAATTGGACAAGGAAAATAAAAAAACGCGTGTCAGCGTGACCGGAGGAGTGCGAATAAGAAAGGAAAAAACAAAAAAGTGATCAAGATGTCGATCGGTAAAATAAAAGAATTTGACGTGAAGTCCGGCACGTGGTCAGTATATGTGGAACGGTTGGACATGTACTTTAAAGTAAATAATATTGACGATGCCACAAAATTACCAACATTAATAGCAGTAATGGGAGATGAGGCGTATGAACTATTAAGTGACCTGGCTAGTCCTAAAAAACCGGCGGATTTGACGTATCTCAAAGTGGTGGAGTTATTGCATCAACATTTGGAGCCAACGCCATCAGTGCTAGCGGAACGGTATCGGTTTCGACAACGAAGGCAGGCCAACGAGGAAAACGTGGCCATGTACGTAGCCGAGCTCAAGAAACTCGCAAGATATTGTAAATTCAAAGACAATTTAAACGAAAATTTACGGGACCAATTCGTGTGCGGGTTACGAAGCGAGGTCATTCGTCAACGGTTATTCGCGGAAGCCGACTCAGTCACTTATACGGATGCGGTTAGGGTGGCGACATCGCTGGAAGCGGCGGAGCGGGATGCAGCTGCTGTGGATGGGCGCGGCAGCGTCGGGGCGAGCACCTTCGCGGCTGCGGCGGGGCCTGACGTTTCTAGAAACACAGTATCGCGGCGTAGTTCGGAGATAGTGGATTTAAGGGGAGATTTACATCGCATGCAACTCGGGGGTTGTACGGCATGCGGGGACTACAGACATACGAAAATGGAATGCCGATTTTCAAAGTACCAGTGTAGTAAATGTAAAACAGTGGGACATTTGCGTCGAATGTGTCAGGAAAATGGCGATAGCGTAAAACAACGAGACCGCGCTCAAGCACGGAAAGATGGCGGCGGGGCAGGCATGACGCGGCGGGGCGCCAGAGTGAGTGTTGGGGGTTACCGTGGCGCTAGCCGGGGCACGGGGCGGTCCTGGCACGCGCGATCGGGAGCCTATCAACCGACAATGCACGTTTTCGAGACGCAAGGGGAGGAACAAGCGGAAGAAGTTATTTTGGAAGAAGAACCAATTTATCAAATGTCGTTAAGTCAATATAGGCCGGTGAGCATGAGTATTTTAGTGAACAATGTGTTATTAACAATGGAAATTGATACCGGGTCTCCCTTATCATGTATCTCTAGTAGAACTTATAATGAATGTTTTTCTGATGTACCAATATTGCCATGTAATCTGGCGGTGAAATTTTATAATGGTAGTAAAGTTCAACCCGAGGGGTATCTAGAAGTAACTGTTACTTACAAAAGCCAAAAAAAGAAATTAGATTTATATGTGTTTAAAACGGGGAGCGCTACACTTTTAGGAAGACAGTGGTTGTCAGAATTAAAAATTAGTGTACCCCCCATAGCCACAATCAATAATGCAAATTGTATAGAGGAGGATTTCACAGTTCAACAAAAAAATAATATTGTATGTAATATTTATTCTAGGTACAATAAGTTGTTTGATGGCGGATTGGGGTGTTTCACGGGCGGTCGGGCCACACTGCATCTACGCGAGGGAGCTGTGCCGGTATTCTGTCGCGCGCGGCCGCTGCCATACGCGCTGCGCACGCGTGTCGACGCTGAGCTCGAGGCCATGCTGCGCGCGGGCATCATCGAGCCTGTTGACACCTCCGACTGGGCCACACCACTGGTAATTGTACACAAGCCGGATGGCGCTTTACGTTTATGTGCTGACTATAAGGTTACATTAAATCGTATGTTAAGAGTTGATAAGTATCCTGTGCCAAAAATAGACGACCTGTTTTCTAGGCTAAGGGGTAGTAAATATTTTACGAAATTAGATTTATCTCAGGCGTATAATCAAATTTTATTAGACGAATCCAAGGATTTTACAGTCATCAACACTCATAAAGGCCTTTTCAGATATAATAGATTAGTGTATGGACTCGCGTCAAGTCCAGGAATTTTCCAAAGAATAATGACACAGCTTTTTGATAAGATACCCAATGTGACAGTATTTTTAGATGATATTTTGATCACTGGAAAAACAATAAGGGGACATATAGATACTATAAATAAAGTTCTTAAAATATTGCAAGAAAATGGGTTAAAAATAAAAAGGGAAAAGTGTGACTTTTTGAGTAAAGAAGCTAAATATTTAGGATTTATAATTAGCAGGGAGGGGGTAAGGGTAGATCCAGATAAAATTAAACCCATAATTAAATTGACTTCTCCAACTAACGTATCGGAACTAAAATCGTTTTTAGGTATGGTGAACTTTTATGGAAAATTCATAAGAAATTTAAGTTTCTATTTATCACCATTATACGAACTATTGAAAAAGGGTAAACATTGGGCATGGAGCACTACTCATTCGCTAGCATTTAAGAAAATAAAACAATTATTAATTAGTTCAGAAATATTATCGCACTATGATGAGTCACGGCCCGTGGTAGTGACGTGCGACGCGAGCTCGCGCGGCGTCGGCGCGGTGCTGGCGCAGAGCACGCCCGAGGGCCTTGAGTGTCCCATAGCGTACGCGTCAAGAACACTTACCGCCGCGGAATATCATTATAGCCAAATACATAAGGAGGCTTTAGCTATAGTCTTCGCAGTGAAGAAATTTCACCAATATTTGTATGGCAGACCATTTGTTTTAAGAACAGATCATAA
The DNA here is from genome assembly GCF_003590095.1 of Trichoplusia ni. Lineage (NCBI taxonomy): Eukaryota > Metazoa > Arthropoda > Insecta > Lepidoptera > Noctuidae > Trichoplusia > Trichoplusia ni. The sequence continues at coordinate 9,204,754 of NC_039480.1, forward strand.
ACCCTTAGTTAGTATATTTGGAGCAGAGTTAGGAATTCCGAGCATGACAGCTAGCAGGTTGCAGAGATGGGCGTTAATATTATCAGCTTATGATTTCAAAATTGAATACGTGAATACACATTCAAACACTGCTGACGCTTTGTCTCGATTAGTAGAAAGTTATAAAGCTATTAGTGAAACAGACAGAGAGGAAGTTCCGGAACAAACGTACCTGCATTTTGCGTCGGATGCTTTGTTACTTAAACATGAAGATATTCGAAAAGAGACAAAAAAAGACCCAATATTAATGCGTGTATTGAGCTATGTTAGGGATGGTTGGCCTAAGGAAGTGGAGATGAGGGAACTTAAACCTTATTCGAATAGACGTAATGAAATATATACAGAGTTAGGTTGTCTTATGGGGGGACATAGGTTAATAGTGCCAAAAGCGTGTCAGGACAGGGTCTTGAGGGAGCTACATGACACGCATATGGGTATAATTAAGACCAAATGTATAGCTAGAAGCTATGTATGGTGGCCGGGGATTGATGAAATGTTAGAAAGTCAATGTCGAAATTGCACAATCTGCGCAGAAATGGGCGAAGCGCCGGTACACCACACACCGCAGCCGTGGGACTGGCCTTCTCGTCCATGGACCAGATTACATGTCGATTTCTTAGGGCCTATACAGGGACACAAGTATTTAATAATGGTCGATGCAACCTCAAAGTGGATTGAAGCATGTTCGGTCGTTTCGACTACGGCCAAAGCAATAATAGGTAAAATTAGAGAAATTTGGTCACGTTTTGGTATACCAAAACAATTAGTCTCGGATAACGGACCTCCTTTTAGTAGCGAAGAATTTAATTCATTTTTAGAATATAACGGAGTAGAACATGTATATTCCGCACCATATCATCCAGCTTCCAATGGTCTGGCGGAAAATGCGGTGAAACAGTGCAAAAGAGTGATAAAAAAAGCTATTATCCAAAAAATAGATGTAGAACTAGCCCTTCAACGGTTTTTACTAGTGTATAGAACCACTGAACATAGCACAACGAAAGAAAGTCCGTCACAGATATTACAAGGCAGGACATTAAGAACTCGGTTAGACCGGTTGAAACCGGCGCGCGACAAGCAAGTGAGGGACGCGCAGCGCCGCCAGCAACACGGTGCAGGCGGCACGCAGCGCGAGTTTGCGCCCCAGGACGGGGTTTGGTGCCGGGTGTACCAAGGATTAAGGAAATGGGCAAGTGGTACGGTAATTGAGCGTCTGAGTACTACAGATTATAGAATAAGGTTATTAGATGGCACAGAGATACATAGGCATATTGATCAGCTAAAAGGTAAAGAAAATCCATTACGACCGACACCGTCGTTACCGACAGATAACGAAATGGTCAGCACGAACGTAACGCCCAAGAACACTAACCAGTCGGTAGGTAATGCCTTGGTTTTTCCGACAATACCAGTGGCGATCACACCCGTCGAGGGGTGCTCGGGTGGGGGTGTCGAAGGTTCAGGAAAGGGTAGGATGAAGAGTGTTGAGACCCGTATGGAACCGACGTTGGTAACGGAATCGTCAGAGTCCAACAGTGTGGCGTCGGCCGTCAGTGAAACGCGTCCCATTAGGAATAGGAGACTACCCCAAAGATATCAGCTGTAATGGGTTCGTAGATTAAGGGCTTACTAGTTTTAAGTTTGTAAACGAATAATTAAGGCAGTAGTCAGTAAGGAAATAAAACATAAGTACTAGGGATGTATGATAATTTTAAGTTAGTAAATAAGGGTGGAGGTGTAATATAGGTTATCTGTATGCGTTTTATTATCTGTGAACCCACCTGTCGACTTGCAGAGAATAAATGGCTAACCCACCGAACGACGTGTCTTATTCCGAAATACCACAAGAACATGATCTCTCTACTTGAATTATTGTCATACAACAATATACCTATCTATCCCTCTCTACCTTACACATCTCGCTATCTCTCTCTCTCTCTCTAAATTTTGAATGTTATCGTACATTCCATTAAAATTCTAGGAATTTGCAACATCTGGCTAATTTTGTACAAAAAGTAAAAGTGATTTCTACGAATAAGAACAATTGAGAAATTTGGGTATTGTTTACAAATGGTAGACATATTTTTTTTTTGTGGCCAGTTATTTTGGAGTATTATACCTTTTTAGAATCTTGATTAGTTGCGCCAATTTTAAAAACAACTTGCCATAGTGGTGTCCATACTTTTTTTTTACAAGACCATGAGTCAAAGTACACTAAGAGTAAAAATATTTCATAATTTTAGGGAAAAAAATGATTTTGAACGTTTTTTGTGTAAAAACTGCGGGCAATTTGGTGTTTTTAAGAGTTGTGGTGTATAATAGCACTATTTAGGTATAAGATAAAAAAAAATCTTAAGCATATTTGAGAAATTGTCATCGTGGTCGCTCAAAATATCATGATGGGTGTAAAATTTCAAAGGAATTCTGAATTTTTCTTGTAACTAAAAAAAAAAACTAGTTATATTTTTTTTATTATTTTTCCTTATGTACTCATGAGCAGGTCTACCTTTTGGCGCCGGCTTATCGTTGAATTTTGGGACACGTTGTATATATCGGGTATACATATCGAAAACGATCTAACCAATTTGAATGAAATTTTATACTTAGGATTTACCATTATAAGTTCATTTAGTTAAGAACTCTGCCCAAGAAAACGAGAAATACCTAAAAAAATATTAAACAGCCAACCAAGTTCAGTCACAGAGATATTTTGAAAGTTATGTTTTTAATAAAATATTTATCTCCACACAAAATCATTATTTGTATGTACCATTAATGTTATATTAATCAATAATAAAACAACAGATCATATTGCAATAAAATATTTATTTGGAATATGCATGTTCCAGGCGGACAGCCAATGATGAATCGTCACAATCAGATGAATCTTCGTAACTGCTGTCGGATTCTGTTTCAGACTCATCATTTAATTCAATTATGAAGCTGTCTATTTGATTGTCCATACACCCATCTCTTTCAAAAAGCTTGTCTTCAATGTGGCGCACATGTTCGCATTGTTTTTGCCAATCTTCTGCAGTAATACTTTGAAACGCTTCTTTGGTTAAATTAACGATGTTATTCGCTTCTTGTCCTACGTTTTTATCTGCAACACGTCTTTTGGCGAGACTCCACATAAATTCAATGGCGTTTAGCTCACAGTGGTATGGCGGTAATCTGACCACTTTGTGACCATGAGCTTCAAGCATTTGATCAGCTTCATATAATGGAGCTTCTTTATGCTCTTTTATGATTTCATACAGTTGAGCTTTAACCATGGTAGGCAGATAAGATAAGCCCTTATTTGTGATCCAGTTTTGCATTTCTACTTTAGTGGAGCTTAATGTTGGTGCCTTGTTTAACTTTACGGTGTGATAAGGAGCGTTATCCATAACTACTAAGCTATTAGTCGGCAAGTTAGGAATAAGTTTTTCCTGAAGCCATTTCATAAAGTTAGTTTTATTCGTGTCATCATGGCAGTCACCCGATTTCGACTGTGATTTAAATATTAACATAGCATTAGGTATAAAACCCATTTCACCACCCGCATGAACAATAATCCATCGTGCACCAGCAGAATCGTTTTTGTGGACGCCTTCTTCATTTTCTATTTGCCAGCATTTATTTACTGTGTAGGACGCGTGAATAAAGTCTCGTCTTGGAACACAACAAGCCTGCCTTCATCGCGATTTTGCTTCAAAATAGTTAGGTACTTGTATCGCCAGGCCACAACATCAGGCCTTTCCATCAGTAGCTTCCTTTTTGACCCACATTTTTTAAAACGGAATCCAATTTGACGGATAATTTTCCACAATGTAGTACGCCCTCCACGAAAATTTATGTCAATCTTCAACTCTGCTAAGAGTTTTCCCAAAGTCGGTACCTCCTTTCTGACGGTATACATTTGATGTATTTTATTTCGGATTGCACACAAATCAAAATCATCCAATTTAATTTTTTTTTCCTGTGTTCGTTTCTTTCTCGGCGTGGAAATTTTTTGAGATGTGGAAGCAGCTACTTCACCTTCTTTGGTAATGGTGCTTACGGTTTTTTCAGATATACCTGAAATGACAAACAACTTTAATTTATTGATAGCCTAAATACATCGTTATTAATTTATTCATATGGCAACTTACACTATTTGACAATCATTACTGTATGAATGAATAACTCATATAGGTATTATATTTAAAACTCAAATAGAAACGACATCAAAATTAACAATACCTAAATTAATAGCAACAGAATCCAAAAAAATCGACATGGTCTTAAATAATAACAATAATCAAACTTCACAGAATAATCGTTACCCTCGTGTACGTAATTTCACAAAAATACCTTGACAATGCTAATATATGTTCTAAATATGGTGCTTACGGCATGACATTATAATTTCCAGTTAAATTGGGTAAAATGTTAAAGACGGGTAACCCTTTTTTACACACCTGTAATGGCGGCTACTCGTTGACGAACATTGCCAAATGGAATTAAAGGAGCATTATTGTCCTTTTCTCTCTCACAAAAATCACGCACTGCTAATACAATCTTTCTTCCGCTGCTTTGAATCTGTTCGCTGCTCACACCGCCATCTAGTGACGCAACGCGATCGATAAATGCGCGCGAACGGTTCGCGAATGAACATTATTTTATACTATATTTTTTTTTATTATTATCTGTGTATTTTTTTCTTGTCCCTGTTCTGTTGGAGTAAAGGAGAGTGGCAGACGTGAATTATCGTTTTTATTTTAAAAATGTCCTGACACCCCCAACATAATGGTCCATCCGAGCCAAATTAAGAACAGCTGAAGAGTCCTAATATAATTGAGGTGAAGTCCGAGTATCCGTCGCATTATTACGGATTCAAGAAATTCACCCGCCATTACATGTGCTAGCGTGCACCTACAACGGGAGTTCGAGTCAGCGGGTGCCGAGTACCTACAATAAGACTTCGAGGTCTTCGAGTCATCGAGCACCTACATCGAGAGTTCGAGTCATCCAGTACCTACATCGAGACTTCGAGCCATCGAGTACCTACAACGAGGGTTCGAGTCGTCGAGTACCTACAACAAGAATTCGAGTCAGCGAGTGGATTGGAGCGGCAGGGCTGATTTCCTACCAGGTTTCCCTATCCCTTTTCTCGGTCTGTGTTTAATATTTGTGCTGTGTTCCTAGTTGTGGAGCGGCGGTGCTCAGCCGGTGTCGTGAAATCCCGATGCCGATGTGTGGTTGGTAATCTCGCGGGTCTCTGCGGGTTGCACGTGGCGCGAGTCTTCACACGGGAAGATTTACAGTGAGTACTCTTGTTTTCCTATTTTTTCCTCGAAATGAGTGAAGCTAAGATGGCGGATCTTGTGAAAAAAAGAGCAGTAGTAAAAGGCCGTTTAACATTATTTGAAAATTATATTAAAAGATGTGAATGCCCGCTAAGTGACCAACAAACATTAGAGTTGCAGTTACGCGTTGATAACAGTTCCAATTTATTAGAATCTTACAGCGACTTGCAAAGTTTAATCGAGGAAAACGCGGACGAGCTCGACCTTCCAAAACATTTGGAAGATCGAGAACGTTTCGAAGAGCAGTATTTTAAAACCGTTGCGTGCGCTAGGCTCCTGTTGCAGAAGGAGGTAGATTACGATAAGGTAGTTACTAAAACCAAAATGCGGGTTAAATTACCGGATATTAAAATACCTACTTTTGACGGATCGTACGATCGTTGGTTGGAATTTAAAAATTTATTTTAGTATGATCCACGAACGCGAGGATTTAGACAACATACAAAAATTCCATTATTTAAGATCATCGTTGTCGAATAGTGCGTCGCAAGTTATTAGTGCATTGGAATTTACGGCGAGCAATTACACTCACGCTTGGGAGCTGCTAGAGAATCGTTACAACAATCTACGTCTATTGCAACATAACCACGTCAAGTCCTTATATTCGATTCCTTCTTTACATAAAGAATCGGCTTCACAATTAAGAAAACTTATAGACACTGTGTTAAGAAACCTATGTGCGCTTTCTTCACTTGGGGAACAAACTCATGCGTGGGACACGTTAGTTATTTACCGAGTTGTTTCGAAGTTAGATCCCATTACCGAACGTGAGTGGGAACACTATCAGGGTACACTATATAATACTAACAGCAAGCCGTCATTTGTGAAGTTAGATGATTTACTTAAGTTTCTCAAGGATAGGGCGGATATGTTAGATATTATTAAAGTAAGCCACACCAAACATTCACACGACAATAAAAGTAGTGAACAAACACAATTAATACATAACAAAAAACCATCTACTCATAGTTACGTCGCTACGAGTGCCGGTGATAATAATAATAACAATACGAAAACGAGTAAACGCCGTCCGCGCGTATGTGTTATGTGCAAAGGTAATCATTCGTTGTATACGTGTTCTAAGTTTATTAATTTACCTATTCAAGATAGGATTAATTTTGTTAACACAACAAATATTTGTAAGAATTGTTTACGTTCTAGTCATACGGTACACGATTGTACATTCGGTCCGTGTAGGCTATGTCATCTTGAAAAGCATAATAGTCTTATTCATATCGATAGCGGAGACAACTTAAGCGTGGCAGGTGCGAGTAAGACACAGTCGCAGTCGGTAACTAGTGACGTATCTAATGTCTCGACGTCATTACACTCGTCAGCTGATATTACTGACTCGCTTTGTAAACAAACGCTATATTCTTTTGTACCTACGGTTCTGTTATCCACAGCGTTAGTGGATATTGCAGATAATAAAAATCAGTTTCACACGGCACGCGTGCTCCTTGATAATGGTAGCCAACAGTGTTTTATTAGAAAATCATTATGCGATAAGCTAAATGTACCTTTATTACAGTCCACTTGTCAAGTTACCGGTGTGGGTCATTCAATCGCGAGGTCAACCCACACTTGTAAAATATTATTACGTTCGAAGGTTAAGCATTATAGTACTAATATTAAATGTTTAGTGTTACCGTGTATTACAAATAGGTTACCGGCATTTAACATAAATGTAAAAAATATTAATATCCCAGACAATCTTCAACTAGCTGACCCGAGCTTTCATTCGCCGTCGGATATTGATATTCTGATAGGTGCGGATAAGTTCTGGGATTTGTTGAGTGATGGTCAAATAAGGTTAAAAAATGGACCTTATTTGCAAAATACGAAGCTAGGGTGGATAATGTCTGGGCCCTTGTATGATAGTAATAATGGTCTGCGCATTAATCAGATTCATTGTAATTTCTCGCAAACATTAGATGTACAATTAAAACAATTTTGGGAACTCGAAGAGATTACTAACGTTGGGAATATCCTTATTGCCGACGAGCAAATGTGCGAGAATATTTTCGTTGAAACGACAACACGTACTCAAGAGGGTAAATTCTCAGTGCGGATCCCTTTTAAGGAATCGCCTACGGTTCTTGGGGAGAGTTATACTGGGGCTGAAAAACGCTTGTTGTCGCTTGAACGGAAGTTTAATCGTATGCCGGAATTTAGGGAAAAATATATTAACTTCATGAATGAATACGAAAGTCTCGGTCACATGACACGCATAGATACCTACGGGTCACCTCACTATTTCCTACCACACCACGGTGTATTAAATGAAAATAGCAGTACTACAAAATTGCGCACGGTGTTCGATGCCAGCGCAGTGACGTCTACAGGCAAGTCATTAAATAATATACAATTGATTGGGCCGCCGCTTCAGAACGACATTTTTTCCATATTAGTACGTTTTAGGCAGTATAAATATGTAGCATGTGCCGATGTGGAAAAAATGTACCGTCAAATCTTAATCCAACCAGATCAACGGGAATTACAGTTAATTTTGTGGCGTAAAAATACATCGGACCCAATAGGTATATATCGCCTTAACACCGTGACGTACGGCACGGCATCAGCGCCTTATCTTAGTATGCGGTGTCTGAATCAACTTGCGAGTGAATGTGAGGATGAACAGGTAGCTACTGTGATTAGAGAGGATTTCTACGTAGATGATGTCTTAATAGGTAATGATGATTTAAATAGTTTATCAAACATGTGCGATAAGGTCACTGACACATTGAACGCAGCGTGTCTTCCATTACGTAAATGGATATTTAATCTGGACATTACTGCACATGATATATCAAAAAGATTGGCATTAGGTGATCAGTGTCAAAATAAAACTTTAGGTATGGGGTGGTTCAATAAAAGGGATGAACTACATTTTACATCACGGGTAATTAATAATGTGAACCCATTAACTAAACGTACTATGTTATCAGTTATAGCGCAAGTGTATGACCCATTAGGTATTTTAGCACCGGCAATAATAATAGCAAAAATGGTTATGCAAAAGTTATGGTTGTGTAAAATAAATTGGGACGAATCGGTTCCTAATGATGTAGTGTTGTCATGGGATAAATTTATTAGTACGTTACAGTGTTTACACACGTTACGTATTCCTCGTTATGTTTTGAGTTCTCACACACAATACATAGAATTACATATTTTTAGTGACGCATCGCAGTGTTCATACGGCGCATGTGCTTACGTGCGAACATACTCCGATAACTCACCTGTTACAAGTAAGTTACTCTGTGCCAAAAGTAAGGTCGCGCCATTAAAACCGACTAGTATACCGCGACTAGAATTATGCGGGGCGTTAATCGGTGCACGGTTATATAGAAAAATAATTAATTCACTACGGTTGACCTTTTATAAAACTTTCTTCTGGACAGATTCAACGATTGTCCTTGGGTGGCTTCGAATGTCACCTCATTCGTTGAAAACCTTCGTTCAGAATAGAATAGTAGAAATAAATGAACTTACCAGTAATGCTATCTGGTCGCATGTAGGTACTAAACATAATCCAGCAGATTTAGTCTCACGCGGTCTCAGCCTGGACTCGCTAAGTGACTGCAGTCTATGGTGGAACGGGCCACAGTTCTTGCAGGATCATGAGTTGATGAGGTCACAGCAAGGTATAACACCGTACTGTGACTACGCCACTAATTTACCAGACTTAAAAATAGACACTACAGCTTTAGTATGTGACGTCCCAAAAAATAGCGACGTAGTTATAAATTTTGACCGGTTTTCGTCGTATAATCGCATGAGGCGTACAGGGGCATACGTATTGCGTTTCGTTCACAATACACGCACACGGCGACACGATCGCATGGTAGGGCCGTTATCTGTGGATGAGTTGTGTGCATCAACACAAATGTTAACACGACTCGCACAACGCGAATCATTCCCTAAAGAATATATAAAATTAAAAGGTAACCTACCATTACATACTACCAGTGCAATTTCTAGTCTTAATGTATTTTTAGATAGTTATGATATTATAAGAGTAGGTGGACGCTTAACTAATTCGCCTATCTTCGAGTATGATAAAAAGCACCCGGTTTTCTATGCAGTAAGCACCGTTTAACTTTATTATTGTTCCAGCATTTCCATTACGAACTTCTCCATGCTGGTCCCCAACTGCTATTAGCTACTATGCGTGAGAGTTGGTGGCCATTAGGGGGGAGAAATCTGGCCAGAAAGGTAGTCCATCAGTGTGTTCGCTGCACGCGACTAAGGGGGAAGACCGTTACCCCAATCATGGGCAACCTGCCTTCAGAGCGGTTGGAACCGGGTTTTCCTTTTATTCGCTGTGGGGTGGACTACGCTGGACCCGTCTCGGTGCTAAACCGCAAAGGTAGGGGGGCTAAGCTAGAAAAGGGGTATATATGCCTATTTGTCTGCTTTATAACACGAGCTATTCATCTCGAATTAGTCACTACTCTTTCTGCACATGAGTACCTATTAGCACTTAAAAGATTTATATCACGTCGTGGTAAGCCGGCTCAAGTTTTTTCGGATAACGGAACCAATTTTATAGGAGCCATGAAAGAGGTTAAGTTAATGTTTAACGAGCATTCACATCAAATTATAGATAACTTGTGTAATGATAATATTGAGTTCAAATTTATACCACCTTATGCTCCTCATTTCGGGGGATTGTGGGAGGCAGGAGTTAAGTCCTGTAAACATCATCTTAGGCGCGTTATGGGTACCGCTAATCTAACGTACGAGGAATTCAGCACGGTGTTGTCACAGATCGAAGCCGTCCTGAATTCCCGTCCGATGTGTCCTTTATCTTCTGATCCACATGACCTTCTTCCACTGACTCCGGCGCACTTCCTCATCGGCCGGTCGCTCCTGACACCAGCCTGCAGAGACATGACGGACGAGCCAACAAATCGCCTGACGCGGTTCCAGAGGGTTGAACAAATTAGACAGCAATTTTGGAAGCGGTGGTCGACAGACTACATTTCAGAGCTTCAGATAAGGACCAAGTGGAAGACACACAACCAGGACTTAGCTTTGAACACCCTTGTCGTTATTAAGGAGGACCACTTACCACCTCTGAAATGGCGCATGGGCAGAATTGTAAAGGTGTTCACAGGAAAAGACGGTGTGAGCCGAGTTGCTGAACTCCGAACTGCGACGGGCAATGTACAGCGAGCGTTCTCCAAAATTTGCCCACTTCCGGTGCCATCGACGACGACCAGTGGCATCCAGGATGACAGCGGGTGCGTCGCCAACAGCGATGCAGTTAGTTTTGAAACCTGAGGATTCCAAGGCGGCCGGCATGTTCGCTGCTCACACCGCCATCTAGTGACGCAACGCGATCGATAAATGCGCGCGAACGGTTCGCGAATGAACATTATTTTATACTCTATTTTTTTTTATTATTATCTGTGTATTTTTTTCTTGTCCCTGTTCTGTTGGAGTAAAGGAGAGTGGCAGACGTGAATTATCGTTTTTATTTTAAAAATGTCCTGACACCCCCAACAGAATCCTTTTCGGCATTTTATCAAATTAAATATCACAACTGTTAAAGAAAAACGCTAGAAGCTCTTCAAGACGAGTCGAAAGTTATACCAACACTCAGAAAACATCTGTCAGAGGTAAAATAACTGTGAATGAACTGTATTTGCATCAGGATTGACGTTCCTGTAGTTGATGACTCTGATCCTACCAAAAAAGTTTTCTAGAGGATCCTGATTAACATTTTTAGGATAAAAATATTTTATCTCATATTTCTCGAACAACAGTTTAGACAACCTTTCAAAACTTTCTACAGTTGTAACCCATCTATTAGGAAAAGGAACTCGAACCTTATAGATTTTGTTATTTTTGCGAGCTTTCTTGCTATTTTCGTCGATAAATTGCATTTTTTTCACTATTTGTTTGGCTTCTATCCAAAAATTGAAAATTTGATATGTGTTCGGCTTTATAGATCCACGCAGTTTGCCCCGGACGGTTCGGCTTCCTCGAGAACCGTTCACGCTATCAAATAGCTGGTCAATAAACTCCACAGCTTCGCTTGTTGTGACCATTGCCTTACTGACATTTTGACCCGAGACTGTAGTTTCTGAAATATCACATAATTAAATAAGTATTAATTCACAGGTAGTATAAAACAAAGTTGCTTCCCGCTGTCTGTCTCTATGTATGCTTAGATAATTAAAACTACGCAACGGATTTTGATGCGTTTTTTGTTAATAGACAGGTACAAGTACCTAATTTAAGAGGAAGGTTTATATGTAAAATAAACGCTGGCAAAAACTAGTAACACAAATAAAATATAAACAAAAATAACAACTTCCGTTTCTATTTTATCAGACTCTTAAGAAAGCTTTCGTTTGAATTTAATGTCTTATTACTCATAAAGGCTAAATTGTAAATTATGATTAAGAACCTAATTCTTAAATAAGTATCTACATAGTGTGAATTCATGGTGTTTATTTTGTTGGAGACTGTAAATAAATAAAAAAACGTAAAGTGAGTGAGTGATTAGGAGGATAATTTAAGCAGTTTTAGATACTTAATGCATATCGATAATAGAGTAAATACTTACTGAACAATGCAGTGTATTTAACCCTTAACTTGGCAAATAGCAACGTGCGTGTTGGTTTGGTATTCTGGTAAAGTACAAAACTTCAAATTAACCAGTTATTTACCTTAAAATGGCTTTAGGGGGCCTTAAATACACCGTAAAAAATATTTTTCATATTATTCATTTGTTACTTTATAAAATATTAATAAAAGGGCACATAAACAATTTCGCTCGAATGAGTGATTACTGTTATAAATAATAAATACTCCACAACATTCACACAACGCCATCTAGTCTCAGACTAAGCAGAGCTTGTATTATGAGTACTAGATAACTGATAAACATACTTACATATTTCTAAATACATACATAATATAGTAATTAATTACACCCAGACACAAATTATCGTGCTCATTACACAAACATTTGTCCTGGGTGGGAATCGAATCCACGACCTCCGATATAGCAGACAGGGTCACTAACCACTAGACCAACAGGCCAGTCAAATTATGTTATTTGTCCCCTGCAAGGCACTTAGCCGCTTTTACCTAAAACAATGTAGTGCGGTAATAATATACAAAAATAACTATAAAACAATATTTTGTATCTATGAAAATAAGTAATTTATTAAAAGAAATGTCTAAACAATATTTCAACAAAACTTATAAATCTCAAATAAAAACAACACATAAATTGTTCGTAGAATTAAGTTTAAACTTATACAATTAAATTAATTATTTATCTAACTACCATACTTTACTAACTATCTAGCAGCCTCCTTATGAGATCAAAAATATAGAACGCAAAATATAACCATACTTACTAATTGAAAATCTATGAATTACAAAAAAAAGCATTTCGTACAAATTAACCAAAATATTATTGAGTGACCAAAACTAACATGTCATTTATGTAAATATTTATAACAAAACTAGCATAGTTATAAATATTTACTTAATGTAATAAATCTGCTCATTATTTTATTAGTTTCAGACACACACAAAAAAAATACCTATTGTGTTCCCTACTGTGAAAACTTACGAAACAATTTCGGTCCTTTTTTATGCACAATCACATTTCACATTTGGTACACATAAAAGTGGTTTTTCCCGAATTACATTTTCTACATCGACCTTTGGTTGTCACTATGGGATAATGATTGTGTCCATCTGTCCATCATATCGTAAGTCTTCAGCAGGCCACACCTTAATAGGGTTGATTATTATGTTTCTAGACGATGGCCCCGGAATATTTTGCAAATCCATTCCTAGTGGGGGTTCTTTCTTTGCTTGTAAGCCTTCAGCGATTTTTAATCTAATCTCTTTTAATCGTATGTATTTGTCATCAGTCATTAAGCATTCCACTGGTTGTTGCACTCGAGAGTTTGGGCAGCTACACTAACTTTATTTATTTTTATTTTTGTTGCGTAAACATGGTGCTCTGTCATTCTAGTGTGGTCTAGTTGGCAATCAGCATTAAATACTGTTTCAATATCTTTCCATGTAGCAACTTTGCATTTGAAGTGCATGTCTTTTGTGAGCAGATTGTTCCTAAGGCCCTTAAGTAAGTGTGGGGGATCAAACACTACACTTAACTGTTATCCTGACACCTCAATAGTTCCATCTGCAAACAAAAAAATATGGTGAGTTCAACAAGTTAATTTGATGCAAGTATTACAGATCAAAGCAAGCACACAGGTGAAATATAATATGTACTAACATAAAGATTAGATATTAGATATGTTGTTGGGTACTTTTAATCCCAGATATTTTCTAACTTCTACAGACAATGAGCATGCAAGAGTTATTTGTAAAGAGATTTTATCTACTCACCATTGCATTCCTTATTTAAAATCCTTTTGCGTGCAGTCTCCAATTTTATCATATTATGGCTGTTCTAAAAGTCGGGCCCTGGTCACATACAATAGCCAAAGGTATCAATTCTGACTCCGAAACTTTAGTGACCAATTCCTTTAAAATTCTTACAACTGTAGCAGCTGCAGTTGTTCTCTCACAAAAGTAGAAACATATAGGTTGTCTCCAGGTTGAGCACACTCCTTTTATCATGAACACTAAAACATGATCGCAAAACCTTAGTACTCTTTCATACCCGAAGTCTTTAAATCCTCTTATCTCATCTTGGGACTCAACATAAGTGAGATGAGGTGTCAGAGCAACCTCATCAAACAAAACAGAACACAGTTTTTTCTATATATAGAGGTACCTTATATAATATAGGTACTTACCTAATTTTTTTGTTCACATCTTTGCCGCTCTCGTCGAAATGAAGTCAACAATGACTCCATTTTCTTTTAGACGATTGAGACATCGCAATTAAGAATGTTAGCAATTTCTAGCCAGCAGTCACTTCTCTTCGCTTTCAATTTATATTAATTATTTGTTGGATCCCAAAGACACGACTTCTCTTTATACAAATCTATTAATAAAAACATATCGCCGTTACCCCATAGATTTTTCTCCATGATCTAAATGGCGGGAAATATCCAAGTAATTATCAAATTGGACGTCTATACGCTACGCTCTCTTGCTTCAACTGAGCATTCGTACGTTGGTCTTCGGCGACTGTCTAAACATTTATTTTTTCTAAACTACTAGTACTCGTATGGCAAAACAATACAAAAACTTTTTCGCAATATTTTGCAACGTCATATGAAAGTTAGTGACATATTTTAACTTTCCTCTATCAATGAATGTTGTGAAAGATGAAAATTTACAAACATCCACCGCATAATAATTATGATCACATTGGTAATCAATTTGAACAGAGCACCAATACAATTTTTTTTATACTTTATTTGTATATAAACAAATTCGGTTGCTCGCAAGTAATTTTTTGTAATTGTGTATTTTGCAATTGTGTAAAATAATATGTTGTGGTTTTACAAGTAGGTAAATACCTCGGTTGATAACCATCGTGCAAGCGTTGTTTGGAAAGGCATTGTTAATGGGGATGCAACATGTCGTTTTAACCGTCCCGTGGCTATCCCGCAGTTATACACCTCATAATTTAATATTTATTAAACAATATTCGAAACGTAGGTACATAAAATCAAGTCCTTAATAACAAGCACTCAAAATAACGTTTTGGCAATCTAATCAGTCCGTGAAGAAAAGCAATGGTCGTTACAATTATAGGTAAACGTTGAAAATCGCACTATTCAAACAAAAACGCAAGCGTAAATAATACACAGAGTAGGTACTTTTGTATAAATAATACAACGTGCGTAAAATGCCAACTATAAGTAATGACAGATCCGCTGTCATGATCACATAGCATTAAGTTTTGTTTAGCAATCACAAAGAAGTATAATTATTATGAAATAATATACGCGTATATGCCATAGGTAAAGGGTGCGTATCTACACTAAACCTAGTTTTACAGGAGGTTATAACGTCATAACTTTCTTAACCCTTAATAGGGTGGAGATAAAAATTATTGAAAAACCAGGTTTTCTGCTATTATTTATTCGTATAATAGGACACTTTTTTAACATTATTAATATTAATTAAAAATATGTAATCATAAGTTACGCGAAATTTGGTGGTAATCATTTTACCATTGCCTGTTTACGTTTATGTGTTGGTGGTAATTAATTGACCTTAGCCAGTTAAACTACTAGAAGCAGAGCTGCGACAGTCCATAACTTCTTCTTCATCTGGAGCAATGTGAAAGCTTTTGAAGCAAGGTGTGGTACATAAAGCTACTTTACAGACACCGCAAATGGTCCGTGATCGTTTTTGAGTATTTTTTGTGCTGCAAAATCGGCATCTAGTAAATTTACCTTGATCTTCTGGGTAGTGTGGCACAGAAGAGCGCCTGATTTCAGCGGGTACCCCGAAGGGAAATAATTGTCGAAAAATATTCAATAGGCGATGTTTTATGTGTGACGCGCATGTTTACAGTCAGCTGTCTATCAAACTTTGGTATGCTATGGTTTGGAATCTTATCTGACCAGTTACGAGCCACACAAATAGGCCTACTAGATGTTATGTCTGCGCTTACCGCCTCATTAGGCTGCGCTAAGTTAGACTGAGCTGAAGTTGAGCAACTTGGTTCAGAAAGAGCATCCATAACGACGTTTGAATCATAGTCAATTAGCGTACTTACTACCCTCACCGGTGTTTCAGTGACTGGTTCAAAGCTTTCCAGAAATTCTACAGAAACACGGGGTCCTGGAGGATCTTCAAAATTCTGCAATATTCTCGGCTCCAACTCAGGCTCTTCACCAAATATTCTTGAAAGACCTCGCGAAACTTCATCATCGTAATCCAGTACGCTATTGGCTAAAATTGGCTCCTCCGAGTCACTTTCGTCACTACTTTCAATATCGGAGAGATCATCTTCTAGAATACTGGCGATAATTTCAGACTCAGATAACTTCTTTTTGTTTGACATTCTCCTAAAATAACAAGTACGCGAACGAGTGAAGGTAATTATATTACCACCAAATACTACTACTGAACGGGTAATGGTAAGAGTTTTACCACCGAGTTTTGGATGATTGTACAATCAGCACAAGTTTCATTTCAAAAATTATTGTACGAGTCATGTAGGTCAATATAATAAATTATCCTAAACAGGATCACAAAATCACTTACCAGAATCTTTTTAATACAAAATTTCAATTTGTTGGCGCCAAACACCGTCGATTGTCAAAATATTATGATTTTTTTCTCTGAATGTTTGTATCTTGCAAACTTTGACAGTTAGCGTAGTTGCCAGTACTAATAAAAGTTTTATAGATGTTTTCGCATTAAAATTATATAATTTACGAAAGTGTACCATAAACGACCCTTGTTCTGTGGTCAAAAAGCTAAGGTGGTAAGCAATTGTCCTTTGCCCTATTAAGGGTATTAACGGCTACTGGGCTCATTTTTACACAGGGAGTATTAATTCATGTGTTATATGTATCGTTAACAATAAATTCATAATTATGTAAATGATTTAATCGCTACGACATTTACGCGGTTTTGATTTGACCACCAGCTTATAAAAATAGCTCCTAAATAATAAGTTCCGCGGTATTGAAATCTAATATGTAATAATTATTCAAAATAATATTTAATCAACAAAAAAAAATATGTCTTAAACTATCTTAAGAGAAGCCATATATCTAAGAAGAATGAAATATATTCAATGAAACCAAATCAAAACCAAAATTCTCTGAAATCTGTGAAGAAAATACAAACATTTATTATTTTAAGATAATATCAATTAACAAACTCTTGTTTTAATCAGTCTTTTCAGTTACGTTATAGAAATATTATTACACATTTAAACTTATAAAACAAAAAACAAAAAAAGCTTCTTCAAACAATATTAAACAAAGAGAGTAATTAACATCATGAGATTAGCAGAATCACAGTTTTAGTTTCATGACACAGAAATTAATCATTTTTATAAGGCAAGTTGTCATAGAATTCGTGACAATCAATGGGCATAACAATTTTTAATTGTTTTAAATGTTTTGCACTTTAAATGATATGTTTGTAACATTACCTTTACACGTTTTGGTTCTACAGTAGGAATAGAAGAGCTCACCCATATTTCTATCAATTTTGGAACTACGATGGCTTCGATTTCTTTATACGTTGGCTCCTTTTTAGTTTCTCTCTCATGTTTCAACTTGTGTATGGTCCACTCATAAAACTTCATCACATCTTCATAGCTTGGCAAAATGTTGTCTTTTAAATCACATAGATCACCAAACAAGGGACACTTCCAACTATTTCGCGTACGTTCCATTCTTACAATAATGGGCAAAAAAAATACTGCACTCTAGAACACAACGTGCGAATGTGTCGATGATACAACAAGCTTCTTGGCTATGCTCGCGTTGCCGTTCTTCGGACGGGGAAGGGCGCTCTTAAGTTTTTGTTCAGGCTTTACACTAAAAAAATACAACATGCCTCCTTATCTACACAATTCGTAATTGTATGTAAATAAATGACGATAAATAGTTATGGGACGTATCCAGGAGACTTGGATATACAGCTGTATTATATAATTTTTGAGCTCCTAGTACAAATTCAACTTAGGATTAATTATAATGTTCATATAGGAAGTTATTTGTGTGTATGTAAACGGTCACATATATACAGGGTGTGGCGTAAATAATGGATAACCCCGAAAGTGTCGACTGGCCAGATAGTCATCTATCATTTCCCCAACTTATATCAGATTATGCCCATGGATGACCAAATTATTGATATTTTTGATATTTTCAATAAAACTCGTACTTGCTTATACAAAATCAGCTGCCATTTCTACTATTGCTGACTATTTTTCGTTCTGTTTTTTTTATATCACTCCTACATATCTGTATCATCAGAACAGCATCACATTTTTTTAATACTATCTAAGATAACTTGGAAAAAAATAATTTTTCTCAATTTTTAATATTTTTTCTTAAGAATTATGGAATTTCGGGCCCGGGCAAAAAAAAATGTTCTACTCTGTGGTAGCCCATTATCTTTAAAACTTGCCCATTTAATGCAGATTCTAAAATGGTATAATAATCACCAGTATCTTAACAAAGCACCAAGTTATTGCTGTTCGAATCTAAAAAGAGAATTGTCATACAAAATTGATTTTTAAATTAAATTTTTTAACACTGCTGTAACTAATTTTAAACTCAAAGGGAATGCAATTTTCCTTAAAATTTGATCGTTATGGGTTGGTTGACACAATAAAATACATTAATATTTAATAACATTTATTGTAAAAATTTACACAAGATGTTCAAAATGGGCTCCTTCAGCTGCTATGCAAGCTCTACATCTTCTTATAAACGACCGTTTTAATCGATTCGCAAATCTTGCTGACGATATTTCGTCAGCAGCCGAACGTATGCTTTGTCGTAGCTGTTCAATTGAAGTTATTTCTTTTTTGTAAATCTTCTCCTTCAAGCAGCCCCAGTAAAAGAAATCGAGTGGGTTTAAATCTGGCGACCTAGGTGGCCATAGTATTGGCCCTAGACGTCCTATCCACCTCTCTGGATAGGTCTCGTTTAAATATTGCCGTACTCTTACCGCATAATGTGCGGGGCAACCGTCGTTTTGAAACCACATGTTTTCACATACTTCAGGGGGTACGTCCTCCAACAACACAGGCAAATTATTTTGCAAAAAATGCAAATAAGTTTCTCCAGTCAGGGTCGCTAGTAATTCAAATGGTCCAACAATTTGACCGTTTAGGATACCGGTCCATAAATTAATCTTAAACTGGTGTTGTGATCGATCTTGTCTTATTAATTTCGGATTTTCTAGTTGCCAGCTATGAAGATTATGTAGATTTAAATATCCATCTCTCTGGCACGAGGATTCGTCACTCCATAGTATTTTATTGAAAAAATCTGGTTCCTCTCTCATTCTTCTTAACATTGTTCTACAAAATGCTACCCGTAATGGATAATCTCTCGGAAGTAAGGTTTGGACTCGCTGAAAATGGTACGGGTATAATTCGTGCCGTTTTAATATGCGATGTACCGTCCTGGTTGACATGCCAGCACGACGAGATAACACACGAACTGATATGCTGGGATCTTCGTTCACTATGTTCAAAACTGCTTCATCGTTGCTGATACGCGGTCTTCCTTCACTCGCACCGCCCACACCGCTGCCAGGTATTCTGCCTTCAGAGTATGCATTGTGTACTCGAATGAAAACTCTGTAATCGGGGTGGCGATTGTTTGGATAACTCTCCCGATAAAGTGCAGCTGCTTGGTTAGCATTACCTCTACATTCACCATAAATGTAGTGCATTCACCATAAATGCATTGGCATATTCTAACGGTGTGTAACGTTGAGGCATTGTCGCCGAGCGCCAAGTCGTCAGTAACAATATCACAGGTTAAAACTGTCTAAATCACTGAGCAAATCACAGTCCAGATGGAAACAGCAATGTCGTCGAGATCACTCAAAAAACAAGTCCAATACACGGGCAAAACGGAGTCCAGTAAGAAAAGCAGTAAGTCACAAATAAACAATAATAACAGCGAGGAACGAGATACGGGTGCGTGCGTCTAAGTCCGAGAATGTTAGTGCACTGAAGGTCGCATTTGCATAAAATCATAGACCGTCTCTTTCTTTCTTACAAAAAAATGTAATCTGTCCACTAGCATTGTAATAATAACTCTTTTGTTTATTGAATACGACTAGGATTCCAGGTAGTCGTCCATTAAAAAATAGGTATTTGGGTTGGGTGCGGTGAGTTTTTTATTACCTGAATCGAGTTTTTGCACTTCCATAACGCCCATAACATGATTTTAGATAATGACATTACTGTTTTTTGTAAGTAATAACAGAAGCAAGAGAATAATTTTAATATCGTTATTTTCAAAATTAAGACCCATGTAGATTCAAAACACTATAATATGGTGCTTTGTTAAGATACTGGTTATTATTATACCATTTCAGAATTTGCATTAAATGGGCAAGTTTTAAAGATAATGGGCTACCACAGTGTAGAACATTTTTTTTCGATACATGGGCCCGAAATTCCATAATTCTTAAGAAAAAAATTTTTAAATATGAGAATAAGTATTTTTTTCCAAGTTATCTTAGATTTTAATAAAAAATCTTGATGCTGGTCTGATGATACAGATATGTAGGAGTGATATACAAAAAACAGAACGAAAAATAGTCAGCAATAGTAGAAATGGCAGCTGATTTTGTATAAGCAAGTACGAGTTTTATTGAAAATATCAAAAATATCAATAATTTGGTCATCCATGGGCATAATCTGATATAAGTTGGGGAAATGATAGATGACTATCTGGCCAGTCGACACTTTCGGGGTTATCCATTATTTACGCCACACCCTGTATATCTATGTATATCTACATATTTTTTTGAGAAAAAGTACTGCTTCACAGAATATTTATTCACCTCCTGGTTCATTCGATATTTATCAAAATGAAGATCTAGTGCGGCCAGGATCATGGAGAAATAATGGAGGTAGTTCGTTTTACCATTATTAATTGTACCGCGTAGACCGCCGCATACGGCGACACAAATAAGATTGGATTTTAGGAATTACTTTTTTAGAAATAGAGACCGCTAGGATTTTGTGAAATTAAAATATTGTTTTCCTGTATAATCTTTTCCTCAGTGTTAATCACACTGGAGCATACATAGACATACTTTGAGTTAGTTGTCATCTCCCACGATCAAATCTCGCACGATCGAGGGAGATGGCACAAAATAATTTAATTTATTTTTCTAGTCGTCAACTCCCACGACACTTAAAATCATTGCTGATTTGGTACAGTCAATTATAAAAGTGTTTTGGAATGTATCTTTTATGTAGCAAAATAATGAGTTTACAATAAAATAAAACAAAATTTCAATATAAATAATATATAATGTAGACTACTTCTTTATTAAATAATCAACATTACAACTCAACAAGCATCTAACATAAAAATCACAATAAAAAATTCTAACTTACAGGTATAGTTAGAAAATATAAATCTTCGTACACTATAACAATGAATAATATCATAAAAAAAACAAAACAATCAACATTAAAAAAAATAATGAGCATTAATTGAAAATCACAAATCAGGACTTTGGTACATTTATGTAAACATTAAACAAATCTAAATCTTACACCTAAATCACAATCATAATATCACAAACAAGATATATTAATTTAAAATCACAGAATTTGTTACAAATGTTTGTAAGTACTAAATACAAACATAATGAATGTTTTTTTAATAATGAAAAAAATCATACAGTAAGTTGTTGGATGCATAATTCTATATTTATTTTCCCGTCTCTCAATTCAGTGAGTGTTGTATTAATATGGAAGTCCAATTCACATGTTTCTTTTTTTTTCTTACTTATATTAGATTTTTTTTAATATAGCGTTTGATAATAATCATCTTCTTGTTGTAATATGGTCAGAAAATGTGCAATATTGATTGGTTTACTGTTAACTTTTTTATTCACAGTGGCATGCCAGCTCTCGACCATATTTGTGGTACGGTGTTGCATATTATTACAACTCCATTTGTTAAAAAAAAAGAATTTTCATTCAACCATGTATCGACAAAACAATCGTTGAATTTGACGAGTTTCACATCGTTTGGACATAGAGACATAATGTATAGCCAAGCACTATCAATAGTTTCTTGTGGTAAATGTGCCAGTGCCGTACACATTTTCACATGTTTCCGAGCTAGTGGAGATGTTGTTATCCCTAGGTCATCGGCTTTTCTCCACAAACTTCTTGAAAAGTGAAAGAAACACCCACTTACAGTAGTTTCAGGGAATGCATACTGAATTGCTGACATTGCTGCCCTCTCAAAATCTAATATAATTATTTTCGGATTAAATGTAGGAATTTGGCTTTTTATTATATGAAATAATGTTTCGTATGTTTTTTGGGCCTTATTTGCTAATAACGCATACATCACAGGTATGACATTTGTATGCGTTGTACTACTTCCTAAATCTACATGTAAAGTGTATAACTGCTTAAATGGTTTTAAACAAAATTTAAAAGTTCCGTCACATAAGATAGTTAAATTAGGATTAGATAATATTTTTTTACAATTATCATTAGCAAAAACCAAAATTCTGTTTCTTGAATCAATATATTCAGCAAATAAAAATCTTTTGAATTTTTCGGGCACAACCACTTTTCTGATTGACTTAAAACATAGTTTTTTTACACCTAGTGATTTATTCCGATGTCGATAAAACTTATTTTTAACATTTTTAAATATAGGAATTTTTGTAATTAGGTCGACACCTTTATCTTTTAATCCAGCAACAGTCCGTCGAAACGCACTTTCTACAGGCAAAGTATAGTCAGTTTTCACTTCTTCGGTGCATTTATTAAAATTAATTTGTATTTCGTTTGACACAAAATCGGGCTCACAGATATGCTTATCGTCTCGTGTTATGGAGTGATTGTCATTTATAATTAATTTTGCTTTGCATGTGTCTCTATATATACATCTCCAAACACAAGAATCCTTGTTTTTTCGAAGTTTGTTATACTTATGACCTGCGCGAAGAAGTACTTGACCTCCACGTTGAGATGTTATTAGTTCATAGCCCGTTTCGTTGTTACTAGAACTTGCTGCAGGCTCATTCATGGAACTAGTTGGCTCTGGTTGTGTTCCAGATTTTGTTTTCAAACCGCAAGTTCGTGGCGTCATTAGTTTATATACAATGAATTTTAAATTGAAATCGAGTAGTTCTACTTTTTTGAACTGTAGTAAACTAATTATTATGAGCTAGTATTAATTATATATATAATAAACGTATTTCTTTTGAAAAAATAAATATTTTTTTTGGTTTATTTAAAAAGAAAAAAAAATGATGCCACTAGCGCTACATTAACATCGTTAATTTACAGACATAAATATATGTTGCTTTTATAATAAACAAACTAGACTCAAACTTACTAAGTACACTCGTAAATTGTTTTAGTTTCAATATCTCATTAAATGTTAATTTATCAGGTGATTTAAGTATTTCCAAATGAGATCAACGTCGGCCATCTTGTTTGCAAAAACTGTAATAGCGTCGTTATTTTAAATATGTTAGTATCGCAAATCTTATTATCTTATTTAAAGTAGTTATCAAGCAATTCTATGTTGTCTGGGTATTTAGTCTGAACGGCCCAAAGTGAATGGCCCGCGGGCCATTCGACCGTAAACAAAAAACCTCTACGTTGCAATGGACCGGTGATAAAAAAAAATCAGTGTCATAAAATATGTCATGTACATTCGGGATCAAAAGATAAAACGTTAAAATAAAATATTTTAGATTTGTTCTAGATTTATATTAACTTCTTAAAAAAAAACAATCAAGATCAGGTAAAATCAGTCTTACAAAAATAATAATAATCAAACAATAACAACATTCGAAAAATCAGCCTTATTTTTAAAAAAAAGTAAAAATAGAAACAATTAACTTTTAAACTATAAAAAATCTTACAATATATGCTTTAATCAAATAAATTAACATACCAAACTCTGTGTTCAATGGCTAGCGATATTGTATAGGAATATAATTATTTATAAAATGTTTACAAAACATTATTTACTTATTTATTAATTTTAAAATCAGTCTTATTTAAAAAAACAAATTAACTAAGCATAAAACATAACGATTAAACAATAAAAACATTTGGATAATATAGCCTTATTTCAAATAAAAAGTGAAAATATAAATAATTAACTTTTGAACAATAAAAAATCTTATAATACGTACAAATCAGTCTTATTGAATCAAATAAATCAGCATAAAACTATGAGTTAAACCAGAGATATTGTTAGTATAGGGACGTTATTGTTTTTTATGCCTTAGAATTTTAGTTTTTCTAAACAATGTCCTATACTTATCTGCCCATTCAATAGTTCCTGCACTGTAGTTTGTATTTTCCAATTTCTTACTAAAGTATCCGGTTTCCTTTTTGAAATTTTGATTCCACCGGGTTGTCTCAACTGTTCCGAATAAAATTGGACATCCTTATTTAATCCTTGCAGAAGTTGTCCAATGTTTGGTTTGACTTTTATGATTTTTTTAATTTTATGGTTCCATGACTCTACAATGTTGTTCGTTTTGTGATATTCATTATACGTACACCAAATATTCGAAAGCACCTTGTCTTCTAGCCACGTATTAACAAAATAATCATTGAATTTCGTAAAATTTTCACTGCTTGGACTTTCTGCCATAATGTAAAGCCATCCATCTTCGACGAAATGTTTAGGAATGTGTGATAATGCTGCACACAACTTTATATGAGCCTTCCCTGTTTGTGTCTTATCTAAATTTAAAGTCTTTGCTCTACGCCACAAGCACTGGTTAAAGTGAAAATTACACCCTGTTATTTTAACGTCAGGAAAAATATTCTGTAATGCTACTATAATGGCTACTTCAAAATCCATAGTGGCATAAGTTGGTTCCCATTCAGGTACCTGACTTTTTATTATTTCAAATAATATCTGATATGTGTCGAGCTTCTTATCAGGCAGTAACGCATACAAAATAGGAATCACATTGACAAATTCTTCTGTGCTTCCGATGTCAGCATGAATGGTAAAAAGTTGATAAAATGCCTTCGGGCAGATCTTAAACGTTCCATCAAAGAAAAATCGTCTTGACTGCCTCAAATGGCCAATAAAATCCTTATGTCCAAATATTAATATACGTTTATCTCTGTCTTGATAATCAGCAAACAGCAAAAATAAATATTTTTCTGGTATAATAAGCTCTGCTGCTTTACTAAAGCAAAGTCTTCTGGCTCCAATGGAGTTGTTTCGTTTCTGATACAGATGTTTACTTACATTTTCAAACTTCGGCAAATTATGTATTCCTTTTTGTTTAAGTATTTCCATGTGCTCACTAAATATTTGAGGAATTGGAATGCTTACATCGTGTTGAACTGTATTTGTACACTTTTCCATCTGTTGTTTTATTTCCCTTGTTTCTAAGTTTTTCGGTTCATGGTTATGTGATGTTTCATGTAAAACTATAAGAGGGTCCCTTTTTGTTTTTATAGAAGCACTGCAAGTATTTTTCTTTGCACAACGCCAAAGTTCTGTGCTGTCTTTGTTCTGCCTTTTCCAGTTATATTCATACCCTCCTCTAAATAAAAGGCGACCACCTTTTCTCGATGTACCTTCACGTGTTGACACACATTGTGACGTGGAAGCCTGTGCACCATCCATTTTTTTAATATTCTAAAATAAAAATAATAAACGATGAGCATTGAAAATGTGTGATGAGTAAAAACATAGATATGTATGTATGTATATCGTCCTCGTAGAGCGAAAAGTAACTAAGTGACACTTTTAGGTAAAATGAGTTATTAATGCCATGCTTATCACGACTTTTTTCTTATTTTTTCTATCTAACCGCCATAATTCTAATGGACGTTATCGGAAAGTTTCCTAATATAAAAAATAACTAAATAACTAAAAAATATATAAAATTTGTATTAAGATTATATTAAATAAAATATGTTGGTGATTTCTTATATGAATTATGCTTCCCGAGGAGAAAACGTAATCGTACATAATTAGTTATTACTCACATATTAAAAGCAAATTGTCAGAATATTTAGATCAAAAAGTCATTAAGTGACCTTAAACAAGGTCACTTCATGAATTTTCGACCTAAATTAAGTCAATGTTTCTACATTGACTTACTTAAAATAATTTAAATTCAACTAACTAAATCGGTTTAGTGATATGATTTTCAAGCAATATTTACCTAAAGGATCTTAAGTTAGCTCTAACACCGAAAGGAATAAAGTGAAAAATAAGTAACTTGAATTTTAATTAATTCCTCATTAGAAAACGAAGTTATATAAAACATATTATGTTTTAACTACTAATTATGACAAATAAGAGAAAACTATAGATGAATGTTACTTACATTAATTCAAAAGGTTTTTATCACATCAATTTAAAAAGTTATGAATTTATATTTTTTTCATAACTTTAGACGTCAATATCTCAAAAGTAGTCTTTTGTAATTTCGCTCTACGGGGACGATACGAGTATGTATAATAAAAACTTACCAGAATTCAACACTTCACCAGATTTTTGAAAAAACAACCATTGGATTATTAAAAACTCACTTTTGCAACACACTCAATTCACTGGTTATAATTATGGTACAACATTTATGGATAATTGCAAAATAGATAGTGAGTATTAGACCGCATATGCACATAGCTATTTACGATTCCCATGACGTCACAGATAAGCATCCCGCTTGTGATTGGTTGACAAGAAAGGGTCACTGTTGCGCTAGCTACCTGAGGCCTACATGGCCTCCGGTAACCGGTTCAGATGATCATTTAAAATAATTTAATAATAATAATTAAATTTGATATATTAAAATGTAATTATAATATTTCCTTGTTGTTAATGAATGCTGTATGCGACTGTCCCTTTAGATAAATGTTTAAGTTTTTTCATCGACGGTCCTTTGGAACGTAGACGATTTTTGTTTACGTTCGAATGGCCCGCGTGCCATTCACTTTGGGCCGTTCAGACTAAATACCCGTTGTCTTAACAGTCGTAAACAAAGACTAATATCTATCTACTATATAATGTAATAGCTTTATATAATATGTGTTAATTGAATATAAATATATATAAGTACATGTTATTAGATACTCAGGATTCGTCTGATTGTATTTTTTTTTCATAATAGGTAATAATTTGAAAAACTTACCTTCAAAATACATCAAAAACACTAAAAACACCCACATTTTTACTCTCGCGGTAATGTAGTCAGATCACTAATAGGGTAAGGCCTCGTCCCCATCATACACGGCGCGGTACCGTCACCGTGCAACGTCACGACGCCGCCGCCGTGACACGGCACGGCGGCGCCGCAACGCAGCACGGTGCCGCGAACGGTGCGCCCCTATTCAGTAGACATTTTGCTGTTGATGCGCTCGTACGTCCTTGTTTGGATATGGATCGCGAAAGAATTATTCTCTTGTTGTTGCTAAGACGACGAATGAAAAAGAAACAGAAACAGAGGAAATTTTGGGTAAATCCGTATATTTCTACAATGAACCCAGACGGTGGTCATTTCAAAAGGAAATATGCAGCGCTAAAATTAAGTGGGAACGAGAAATTTTTTGACTATTTTAGAATGACCATACCAACTTTTGAAGAATTGCTAACCAACATAGCACCTCGTTTACAAAAACGATTTGTGTTCAGAAAACCTGTTGATCCTATGGAAATGCTTGGTTTAACCATCAGGTAAGAAATAAAACATACTTTTCATAAATCAAACTGTTTTTTTATTTATATAATATTGTTTAAATTATTAGATTGTGTTACAAAAGCTTTATAATTCTTTTATTTCGGTATATAAATTCAAACTTTACTAACTTACTAACAAAAACAAACTTTACTAAATTAAATTGCACAATGTTAGATAATTCATGAAAAATCGTATTCGGACTCCTGTGTGTTTGATAAGACATCGCTTAAATTATGTGATATGTCTTCTATGGTTGAATTTGGCGAAGTCTGGCCATGGATGCTTGCAGAGGGATTGCGAGTTGTTTGATAAGTCGCTGTAGTTTGTTGTGGTCTTTCGTAGCCACTTTGAAATGCTGTTTGGTAGCCGCTGTATGATGGTTGATTGTATTGATATGTGGGTTGATTGAAGTCTGACAATATTTGCATTACGCGACTTTGATACGTCAATGTTTGGTGGTCGTCTAGTTTTTCAAGAAATGGTAAAATTGATTTAAAAAATGAAACGTGTCTGTTTTCTGCATTTTTCAAACTTTGGAGAATTTCATTCTCAAAATCATCTTCATAGTATTTTCTTTTACGCAAAGTATGAGCTTTGTAACGAGACCTTATATTTTCACTTGCCTCTGGATCTTCAGACTCTTCTATTATACTACTGTCAGTTAGATTAGGTGCGTTTCTTTTCAAAAACATAAGCTGTTTGAACAAATGGCATTCTTTAATTTCTTTTGCACCAGCTCCAGATTTGTTTGCGAGCTCTTGCTTTTTCAAGTATTTTTGGTAGTTGTCTCTTATGTTAGTCCATTTTTTAACTACATCATTTCCTGGAACATAAAAATATTCGAATAATTATTCATGACTACATAATATATTTATCATAGGTTTGGGCAGCGAGGGCCCAGTAACATAAGTTTAAGATTTCAATAATATTTCTACTGACAGACCTCGTTCCACAAGCTGTCAAAGTAGCTCAACTTAAGAAAAGCTGTCTTAAGGCCAGGAATCGCTGAACTAGCGGCCACCAATTGAAAAAAAAAATAGGGCGTTAATAAATATTATTTTTAGCACGTTTTCTCAAGAACTTATCGAAGTGTATTCATATATACAGGGTGTGTCGTAAATAGTGGTCCATAGCTAAGGATTCGACGTACCAGTTAATTAACTGTAACACATATTTTTTTTTAGCCATTTTTACCCAAAGGTTTCAGAATAAAAATGCTTTTTAACTTTTTTTATAAAATTGTTACCCTTTATTACAAATTTTGCTGCAGTTCCTACAAAAAACGTACTTTTTTTATTCTGTTTTCTGTTTGTTACAGCTGAATACATGACCTATCTTAAAAAAATATTGATTTTTATGTAAACTGGAAGCTTTTAATGAAAAAACGGCTTTTTTTCCATTTTGGACCCAAATTTATAATAATCATGGATATTCAGATGCGATTTTTGTAAAAAAATTGTACTGTACTGTCAGTGCCCATGATTTTTAAAATATGCCTACTTAATACTGATTTCAAAATGGTATTACATTAATGGATCCTATCGTAAAAAAAAAGTTATGGCTATTTTAATAAAAAGTAACAACATTAAAAAATAAAAACACATTATACAAAGTCATCATAATTTACTAATAATCTTTGACACGATTATAATACTAATAATTTTACACAAAATGTTCGAAATGGCCCCCATTTACAGCTATGCACGCTCTGCATCGTCGAATAAACGACCGTTTAACACGTCTAGCAAATCCGTTTTCTTGGATTTTCCTAGCTGCTATTTGGATTCTAGATCTCAGTTGGTCTAAACTCGTAACTTGCTCCTTGTACACTGTTTCTTTTAGACAACCCCAATAAAAAAAATCAAGGGGATTAAGGTCTGGTGAGCGCGGTGGCCACAATATTGGACCTAAGCGCCCTATCCATCTATTCGGATATGTTGCATTAAGGTGCTCTCGAACACTAAGAGCATAATGCGCTGGACAGCCGTCGTTCTGCAGCCACATGTCTTCTCGAACTTCTGGAGCGACATTCTCCAGAAGTAAGGGTAAGTCATTCCGCAAAAAACTTAAATACCTTTCACCGTTTAAAGTATCTGGCAGCTCATGTGGACCGACTATTTGTCCATTAATGATTCCGGTCCAAAGGTTTATTTAAAATTGATATTGCGACCTATCTTGTCGTATGTTATGTGGGTTTTCTAGCTGCCAGCTATGTAAATTGTGTAGGTTAAGGTATCCATCTTTTTTGCAGGATGATTCGTCGCTCCATAATATTTTATTAAAAAATTGTGGGTCTTCTCTTATTCTGCGCAGCATTTCCCTACAAAATCTTACTCGTAGAGGATAATCCCTTGGTTGCAGCGACTGTACTCTTTGGTAATGGTACGGGTACAGTTCATGCCTTTTCAGAATTCGGTGTACAGATCTTGTAGAAATGCCCGTTCTGCGAGATAAGTCACGGACCGATAATGTTGAATCTCGAGTGTCTAAATTAAATACCTCATCGTCGTTGTGTACCCGAGGTCGTCCTTCGCTTGCACCGCCTACGCCCGTGCCAGGTATCCTCCCCTCGCTGTATGCGTTATGGACTCTCCCAAAAACCCGATGGTCTGGATGTCTTCGATCAGGATATCTCTCTCGATAAAGTCGCGCTGCGTCTCAACCCACGCCTCTGCATTCACCGTAAATAAAATGCATGTCAGCATATTCGCGCGGAGTATACTGAGACATTTCGTATCCGTCACTGCACTGTAACTTTGTAAAATTGGTTGAGCAAACCCAAGTCCAGAAAACGTAGCCAATATCGTGGAGATCACCAAAACAACAAGTCCAATCAGTAAACAAAACAGAGTCCAAGGAAATAGCAATGAGAAACGGCAGAGTTAACACAGGTAGAACAAACACTATACGCACACCAAGCACGGGATCGTACTAAATCATGTCGAAATTTTTGGATATTCTAACGTTAGTAATGAAAGAGATAGCAATAATAAAACATATTCTTTCCTTATCACTCTTGTGGTGTGCATACCGCTGTAGTGCCGGTAGGAATGCGGGGCGCAGAATTACAGGTAGAGCTCGGGCGCAACAATGAGTTTTTTTCTAAGAATTCGGGGTACTAGTTGACCTTTTTTTTACCTGGGACATGTTTGCGCTTACAAAACAGATTTTATAAGTTAAATTTTAATAGGATTTAATACAATTTGCATTAATATTGACGTAACAAAAAATACATGGTATTTAATTGAAAATCCTCTTTATTACTAATAACTTTTTTTTTTACGATAGGATCCATTAATGTAATACCATTTTGAAATCGGTATTAAGTAGGCATATTTTAAAATTCATGGGCACTGACAGTACAGTACAATTTTTTTACAAAAATCGCATCTGAATATCCATGATTATTATAAATTTGGGTCCAAAATGGAAAAAAAGCCGTTTTTTCATTAAAAGCTTCCAGTTTACATAAAAATCAATATTTTTTTAAGATAGGTCATGTATTCAGCTGTAACAAACAGAAAACAGAATAAAATAAGTACGTTTTTTGTAGAAACTGCAGCAAAATTTGTAATAAAGGGTAACAATTTTATAAAAAAAGGTAAAAAGCATTTTTTTTCTGAAACCTTTGGGTAAAAATGGCTAAAAAAAATATGTGTTACAGTTAATTAATCGGTACGTCGAATCCTTAGCTATGGACCACTATTTACGCCACACCCTGTATATTCACAGCCATAATTCAGTTCCGTGTAGCTAAACTAACTCACTACTCTGAATAAATCATCAAATATCCTTCAATAAGTTCTTGAGAAAACGTACTTTGCCTGCTAGCATTTCGTGACAATAAGTAATAATATAATAATAATAATTTCACACAATCACACCAATTAAATTATCGATTTTAATCAATTGGTGGCGCTAGTTTCGCGTCTACCAGCGCCTTAACAGTTTATGGTATCCCTGTTCTAAGAAAAATGTATATATTTTTTTTCTTTCAGGTTTCTAGCAACTGGGAATTCATTTAGAGATATGGAATTTACAGATTATCGAGGAAAAAGTACAATCAGCAGAATAGTGAGAGAAGTATGTTGTGCTATATGGGACATTCTTTTATCTGAATGTATGCCGGTACCTAATAGAACAAATAGCGGAAGACTTTGA
This sequence comes from Trichoplusia ni, assembly GCF_003590095.1. Classification (NCBI taxonomy): domain Eukaryota; kingdom Metazoa; phylum Arthropoda; class Insecta; order Lepidoptera; family Noctuidae; genus Trichoplusia; species Trichoplusia ni. Next base: position 9,236,622 of record NC_039480.1, read on the forward strand.
TAACTTTGACGACCTCCGTGGTCGAGTGGCGTACGCACCGGTTTCAAGGTGTCGCTAGCTCTGAGGTCCCGGGTTCGATCCCCGGTCGGGTCAATGTAAAAATTCTCATTTCTACATTGTATCGGGTCTGGGTGTTTGTGGTACCTTCGTTGTATCTGAATTCCATAACACAAGTGCTTTAGCAACTTACTTTGGGTTCAGAACAATGTATGTGATGTTGTCCGCATTTATTTATTATTATTTATTTATAAAAAAAACAATTTCCCAAATTGCATGGGGGCCTTAGACGGGAAGCACATTCGCATTTGTAGTCCCGCCCACAGTGGATCTCTATTTTACAACTATAAAGGCTATAATTCTATCGTATTGCTGGCACTAGTTGATTCTAAATACAGATTTGTATATGTCGATATAGGAGCATATGGTAAAGAATGCGATTCGACAATTTTCCAGAACACAAAACTATACGAATTATTATTGCAACATCGACTCCCCATACCAGCTCCAAAACCCTTACCAGGCCTTCAGAAACCAGTGCCTTTTATTGCAGATGAAGGCCTACCATTAATGAGCAATCTAATGCGTCCATACTCAGGGAAACATTTGAATATAGATCAAAGAGTTTTTAATTATCGTTTGAGTCGGGCCAGACGAAATGTCGAGTGTGCTTTTGGCATACTTGCCAATAAATGGCGCATATTTCACAGGCCTTTAAACGTAAAATATGATTTTGCAATAGACATTATCAAAGCATGCTGTGTATTGCACAATTTTGTTGTATCTCGGGATGGAAGTAAAATGTACGACGAACTGTATATTGATGACTCCCTTATTGACTTACACTTGCAACAAACTATAGATGACGTCTCTATAGCAAATCCAGTTAATATAAGAAACGAATTTTCTAAATACTTTAATAGCGATGTCGACGCGCTCAGTTGGCAATTAAGCAAAATATAGCTCGAGACCAGTCACGGAACACAAGATCGTCAGTCGTCGGCGCGTGTTTGTTCACGAATGTTCTTGCGTTCGCGAGGCGTCTCCATAACAATATCAATGTGTGCGACAGAGACAAGTAAGCACGGGCATTACACGAGATGGTTCTCTTTGTTCCGCGTCTACCTAACGCTTGATTCTAAATTGTAATAATATTGACCATTGATTTTCTTAAACCTCTTAGCGTTATACTGATATTATATTAAAACATTTCCATGAAAACATTAAAGATAAATAAATAGTTAGTACTCACCCAGTTTTGTTTTTTCTTTATTGTCCTTGTCATCAAATGATTCGAAAATGTTACGGCAAACATCTTTCCACGCTTCTGTTTTTAGATGTTTGTCTTTATAATTTTCAATTGTTTTATCCCAAAGCACTGGTCGTGCCTCCACTAACGAAATAAAGAAGTCAAGATCGATATTTTCCACCATTTTGTTCTACACACATGCGCTATCGCCAACGAAGAAATATCAACTGAATAGAGGCAAGCGGCGCACCGTTCGCGGCACCGTGCTGCGTTGCGGCGCCGTGCCGTGTCACGACGGCGGCGTCGTGACGTTGCACGGTGACGGTACCGCGCCGTGTATGATGGGGACGAGGCCTAAGTAGGGACAGATCCGCCGTCATGATCACATAGCATTACGTTTTGTTCAATCACAAAGAAGTATAATTATTATGAAATAATAATAATTTTTAATATTTTTATATATGTACATATCGTCGGGGATAGTTCAAATCCGCGTATATGCCATAGGTAAATAATAATAATAATAAATATATCCTGGGACAACTCACACACGGTTATCTGATCCCAAGCTAAGCAGAGCTTGTGTTATGGTAATCAGACAACTGATAAACTACTTATATATTTCTAAATACATACATATTATAGATAAATTACACCCAGACACCAGAACAAATGATCATGCTCATCACACAACATTTGTCCTGGGCGTAAAGGGTGCGTATCTACACTAAACCTAGTTTTACAGGAGGAGGTTATAACGTCATAACTTTCTTAACCCTTAATAGGGTGGAGATAAAAATTATTGAAAAACCAGGTTTTCTGCTATTATTTATTCGTATAATAGGACACTTTTTAACATTATTAATGTTAATTAAAAATATGTAATCATAAGTTACGCGAAATTCGGTGGTAATCATTTTACCATTGCCTGTTTACGTTTATGTGTTGGTGGTAATTAATTGACCTTAGCCAGTTAAACTACTAGAAGCAGAGCTGCGACAGTCCATAACTTCTCCTTCATCTGGAGCAATGTGAAAGCTTTTGAAGCATGGTGTGGTACATAAAGCTACTTTACAGACACCGCAAATGGTCCGTGATCGTTTTTGAGTATTTTTTGTGCTGCAAAATCGGCATCTAGTAAATTTACCTTGATCTTCTGGGTAGTGTGGCACAGAAGAGCGCCTGATTTCAGCGGGTACCCCGAAGGGAAATAATTGTCGAAATATTCAATAGGCGATGTTTTATGTGTGACGCGCATGTTTACAGTCAGCTGTCTATCAAACTTTGGTATGCTATGGTTTGGAATCTTATCTGACCAGTTACGAGCCATACAAATAGGCCTACTAGATGTTATGTCTGCGCTTACCGCCTCATTAGGCTGCGCTAAGTTAGACTGAGCTGAAGTTGAGCAACTTGGTTCAGAAAGAGCATCCATAACGACGTTTGAATCATAGTCAATTAGCGTACTTACTACCCTCACCGGTGTTTCAGTGACTGGTTCAAAGTTTTCCAGAAATTCTACAGAAACACGGGGTCCTGGAGGATCTTCAAAATTCTGCAATATTCTCGGCTCCAACTCAGGCTCTTCACCAAATATTCTTGAAAGACCTCGCGAAACTTCATCATCGTAATCCAGTACGCTATTGGCTAAAATTGGCTCCTCCGAGTCACTTTCGTCACTGCTTTCAATATCGGAGAGATCATCTTCTAGAATACTGGCGATTATTTCAGACTCAGATAAATTCTTTTTGTTTGACATTCTCCTAAAATAACAAGTACGCGAACGAGTAAAGGTAATTATATTACCACCAAATACTACTACTGAACGGGTAATGGTAAGAGTTTTACCACCGAGTTTTGGATGATTGTACAATCAGCACAAGTTTCATTTCAAAAATTATTGTACGAGTCATGTAGGTCAATATAATAAATTATCCCAAACAGGATCACAAAATCACTTACCGGAATCTTTTAATTTTAATTGTCGAAATATTATGATTTTTTTTTTCTGAATGTTTGTATCTTGCAAACTTTGACAGTTAGCGTAGTTGCCAGTACTAATAAAAGTTTTATAGATGTTTTCGCATTCAAATTATATAATTTACGAAAGTGTACCATAAACGACCCTTGTTCTGTGGTCAAAAAGCTAAGGTGGTAAGCAATTGTCCTTTGCCCTATTAAGGGTATTAACGGCTACTGGGCTCATTTTTACACAGGGAGTATTAATTCATGTGTTATATGTATCGTTAACAATAGATTCATATTTATGTAAATGATTTAATCGCTACGACATTTACGCGGTTTTGATTTGACCACCAGCTTATAAAAATAGCTCCTAAATAATAAGTTCCGCGGTATTGAAATCAAATATGTAATAATTATTCAAAATAATATTTAATCAACAAAACAAAATATGTCTTAAACTATCTTAAGAGAAGCTATATATCTAAGAAGAATGAAATATATTCAATGAAACGAAATCAAAACCAAAATTCTCTGAAATCTGTGAAGAAAATACAAACATTTATTATTTTAAGATAATATCAATTAACAAACTCTTGTTTTAATCAGTCTTTTCAGTTACGTTATAGAAATAGTATTACACATTTAAACTTATAAAACAAAAAAAGCTTCTTCAAACAATATTAAACAAAGAGAGTAATTAACATCATGAGATTAGCAGAATCACAGTTTTAGTTTCATGAAACAGAAATTAATCATTTTTATAAGGCAAGTTGTCATAGAATTCGTGACAATCAATGGGCATAACACTTTTTAATTGTTGCAAATGTTCAAACAATTAATGAATTAATAGTTGAAGCTCGCGACTGAATTTGGATAGGTTCTTCGCAATCCGACTGGTAGCATTCCGATCCAGAAGAGCTACTCAAATATTCCGTACTTTGGTTACTTGTGTCTTTTGGTTGGTTGCTTGCAGATTTTTCTCGTAATAGCTTTCTTAGTGAACTTGTAATCTGTTTTGTTGTACGAACGTCAATGCCAACTATCACCATTTGTCTATCTGTTCGTTGATCTGTTATGAAGTTGTGTTCTCTTAGAGGTATTTTTTTGTTTTTAGGACAAGCACATTGAAGTAAATCTCTACACTTGCAAGCTGCAATATCAAATAGCACTTTACTTCCAAGACGAAATTCCTTCATTTTGTTTTCGGGTATTTTTGGGTGAGATTTAAGTAAGATTTTGCACTTTAAATGATATGTTTGTAACATTACCTTTACACGTTTTGGTTGATCTCACCCATATTTCTATCAATTTTGGAACTACGATGGCTTCGATTTCTTTATACGTTGGCTCCTTTTTAGTTTCCCTCTCATGTTTCAACTTGTGTCTGGTCCACTCATAAAACTTCATCACATCTTCATAGCTTGGCAAAATGTTGTCTTTTAAATCACATAGATCACCAAACAAGGGACACTTCCAACTATTTCGCGTACGTTCCATTCTTACAATAATGGGCAAAAAAAATACTGCACTCTAGAACACAACGTGCGAATGTCGGAATGTGTCGATGATACAACAAGCTTTTTGGCTATGCTCGCGTTGCCGTTCGTCGGACGGGGAAGGGCGCTCTTAAGTTTTTGTTCAGGCTTTACACTAAAAAAATACAACATGCCTACTTATCTACACAATTCGTAATTGTATGCAACTAAATGACGATAAATAGTTATGGGACGTATCCAGGAGACTTGGAGATACAGCTGTATTATATAATTTTTGAGCTCCTAGTACAACATTCAACTTAGGATTAATTATAATGTTCGTATAGGAAGTTATTTGTGTGTATGTAAACGGTCACATATATATATCTATGTATATCTACATATTTTTTTGAGAAAAAGTACTGCTTCACAGAATATTTATTCACCTCCTGGTTCATTCGATATTTATCAAAATGAAGATTTAGTGCGGCCAGGTTCATGGAGAAATAATGGAGATAGTTCGTTTTACCATCATTAATTGTACCGCGTAGACCGCCGCATACGGCGACACAAATAAGATTGGATTTTAGGAATTACTTTTTTAGAAATAGAGACCGCTAGGATTTTGTGAAATTAAAATATTGTTTTCCTGTATAATCTTTTCCTCAGTGTTAATCACACTGGAGCATACATAGACATCCTTTAAAGCTTCGAAAGGCTCCTAATACGGCCAAATAGGATCATTTCGTTCATCTTCACCCATTCCTGATTTTATTGATTGAGTTTTCTTTTTGTAATGCATTCTGAATGTTGTCATTAATGACTCTTTTTTCTTTTTCAATTCATTAACAGGTTTATTAGTTTTATCTGCTCTGCGAATCCACACAGTTAATCTCAAATATAAAATAGTTCATTATGAATAAAAGAAATGTATTTATGAATAATGTAATTGTATCCTCTGGAAGAGCCTTCAGTTCGCAATAAGTAAAATCATTTAGAAATAATTCAGCCGCTATTGACAAGTTGTAAGTTAACCACACAACTTTTACATATATGTACCTACATTATAGAAAAAGTAGTAAAACATTTTTGGAAACATCACAACAAGCAGATTACATTGTACACAATACAATGTCAAACAAATAGTAAGTAACTGTTCATGGATTTTTTTAATAAAAAATGTGTTTAAAAACTTACTTTGGTTTTATTTTTATGTAGTTTATGCCGTGGAATCCATATTATTCCTTCATGTCGATACAATTATATGAATTGTAAAACCTCATTGAACAGGATTTCAAGGTCCGAAGGCGAGAATACTCAATGAAACTCACTCACTGTTTCACTTAGGACAATTTATTATTAATTCACTAGGAGTCACAAGAAATCGCAACTACAACAAAAGTAAATAAAAATATATATAGTTTGCCATGTAACCAAACCATAGCGCGATCTATTTCGATCTTAACGCCATCTAGGGCGGCGTGGGTTCAACTTTTGCACAATGCAAGTATTTAGACACTCATTCTATCGGAACATGGGAACTTAAATTTCACTCACGCACTTTCTCCGCTGACGAGTAACAACGAACTGAACAAGACACCAACGTGTGAACGCTGTTTGCGGAGCGCGCCAAGATCCTTTGATTAAAGCTCGAGAAATATTTTTTTGAATAGTGGAATGAACGGCATCGCCTTCGTTTTGGGTATGGCCCTTAATTAAAAACTTATGCGTAACACTTCTTAGTTTAGGTAATGTATTTGTGGCATATTTGTACATTGATACCATGAACTTATTTTTCTGCTGGCCGCAGCAGTTATCACTATAAAATATTACGTCAAATTCATCAGTAGCCATGTCATTCAAATCTTTTAAATACATAAGTACACAAGATCAATTTCGTTTCCTCCTCGAGACCCTACTCCTTCGTGCCATACAAAACAAGTCGTTTTTTTAGAGCCTAACTCAGTAATCAATATCATAAATTTCGTTTTAAGAGATTTTATTCGCTATGGTAGTAAGTTGCGGCAGCTCACGCTATTGGAAACGATCGCTGCCGCAACCCAGTATGTCGCTGTGTCGAGACAAGTGTCCCGTTAACATGTAAGTAAGTTAATTTATAAAAATAAAAGTTTGTGTTTTTAGAAGTATTTTAGGAGTTGCGGCAGCTCACGCGATTTGATACGTTTCGCTGCCGCAACTCATAATGTCACAATTTTGAGACTTAGGTCCCACACAACTGTGTGTTTGTTAAAGAAAATTTGAAGAAGAAAAAGACAAAGTCGTATAGTGTATAACAATATTTGAAGGATTGCGACAGCTCACGCGATTTGATACGTTTACTGTCGCAACCCATACTGTCACAATTTGAGACATTGGTCTCACATACATATGATTGAAGAAAGAAAATGAGAAAATTTGAACAGTGATAAATATAAAAGATAAACAAATATAATAAAGAGAATTGTAAATGTAATACCGTGTTTCACAGAGTTTTGAAGAGTTGCGACAGCTCACGCGATTTGATACGTTTACTGCCGCAACCCAGATTTCACATTTATGAGACGTAGATCTCACTTATATTTGCGTACGAAAATAGAAATTTGAAAACAATAAAAAGAGGATTGTATTTCACCATGTTTGTGGGGTTGCCACAGCTCACGCGATTTGATACGTTTACTGCCGCAACCCACAATATAGAACAATTAAGACGTTGGTCTTTTAGGGTCGGTTCATATCTGACAGATGATGTCGAGCGTATCATCGGTCGCGTCTATTCGGTCGAATGGGTCGGTTCATATCAAACGGAAAATGCGTCGAGCGTATCATCCGTCCTGCCACTAGTCAGTTTCTACGTTTAGCATCTACAGAGTGGTTGTGTTGTGTGATATTGAATTTTAAAATGAAGCCTATCGAAATAATTGCTATTTGGGAGGCTTTAGAACAAGACCGAAAAAGGAAACGTCGATATTGGGTGCATCCAACCCTAGAATACTAATATAATTTATATACTGCTTAATACTAAGGATCGCTTGCTAGGCTACTGTAAGAAAAACAAGAGAAGTTTGTTTTACATTTTTTATTGAAAGTAAAGAAAAATAATAAACGTAATAGGTCAACCTCTGCCTTTCTTAAAAATATTATAAAATTTTACAAAATAGTACTACCAGTCTTTTAAATTGAGCCTTAAACTTAATAATATTCTTAAATTTTTCGCGACTTGACATTTGGTACATAAGCAAAATTTTAAGGAAAATTAAGTAATTATACAAAATAAAATTAACAATCACGTTCTACGTGAATCATACTTAGAAATGGTAACAAAAATACTTTTTTAATAATCACATTTTCATGGCACATAAATTTTTAAAAATCAGTCTAATGTTTTTTGGCACAATCGATGCAATGTGGAGACCTATGTTCTAGACAATAACTTTTGTTGCATTTGGCACAACAATAAATGCTCATGCGCCTTTTCTTTGCTGGACATATAGTACACATGCTCCTCTTGCCTTTTTTTATTGAAAAATCTTCATTATTATGTAAATTTTCAGCTCCTAAGACGTTCTCTATTGCTTCTCTGACACGTTTTCTCATCTTTGGTCTTTCTTCGCAACGTATATAGCACCAGGGGCGACACAAATCATCACTTAGGGTTTTCATAAATTCTCTTCTATTGAGTGGCTTATCTCCACGTGTTCGCGAGTTGGTAACATGTAGTACGTAGCTATTCAGAACAGCCATATTTATCATTCCATAAAACATACAAAGTGGCCAACGTCTAGTTTTGCGGCTGCATGACAAATGGCTACACATCTGATCGAATGTATCAACTGCCCCTTTAGTTTCATTATAAGACATAATTATTGCTGGTTTTTTTGATACAGGATCTATGGTCGGCTTGTCATGCATTGTAGATATCAGCAGCACGGTTTTGTGTGGTTTTGGTTTGTAACTTACAAGTGTCAATTTATCATGAAAGCCGAACATCGAAGTACCAACGCGACGGGAAGAATTGTGTTTGAATTCAGATGGTATTTCTTTCTTGTTCGCTTTGATAGTTCCTAGAAAAGTCAGCTTATACGGTTCAGAAAGAAGTTGTTCAGCCAGAGGCACAGACGTAAACCAATTATCTGCAGTAAGATTCCGATTACTGCCATTATGTTTGTGTTAATAATTTGCAGTAATGGGTCCCAAGTGGTTCATTAGGCACTTCACCGTTTTTGCCTAGGTATGGACAAACATATATTTGCTGTTAACATCACAAGCTAGAATTATCTTCAGACCATACTTCGTAGGCTTATTCGGGATATACATCCTAAAAGGGCATCGGCCTCTAAAACCAAGTAACTGCTCATCAATAGTAACATAAGATCCTGGCTTGTAAAGATCTCGACACCTTTGTATAAACATCTCCCAAATATTTCTGATAGGTGCAAACTTATCATTTCGTCTTCTGTCTTCACGAGTGTTACGGTCATCAAAGTGGAGACAACGCAACAAGAACTCAAAACGTTCTAAACTCATTGATGCCATATATTTTGATCCGCACAGTGTAGGATCAAAAAGTTCTCTGGTTGGCAAATTATTATTGCCCATGGCACCACTGAATATAATAAGTCCAAGTCGAGCATGAAGTTCTTCCAGCCTTGTTTGTGATATGGTCGTAGATTGGTTTTTGTATTTGCTGGCTTTGAGCGTAATATCTTCATTTGTCCGTAACAAAATTTCGTCAAACATGGTTGGTGTAAAAAATTTCTGAAAGCACAGGGCTTTATTACATCTCGTCCTTCTTGTTTTGGCCCGGGAGTAATATGGACTACATTTCTTGAGGCAGTTCTATTTGATCTTGATCTATTAGGGCTCTCGGTTGCCCATATGTAATTATTCTTCCCTCTGACAGATGATGTAGTAGGAAAAACGATGAGAGATTCTGAAGTCGTATCTGTAGCTGGAGAATTGGGTCGTGGAATAGTTGATGTGGTCGACCGATTACTTGTTGATGGCTCCTGTAAAGTTGAGACTTCATCGAGTTGGTAAGTGACAAGCGTAGTGATGGATGAGAGTTCGTTTTCTTGTTGATTAGGAATCAAATATGTAGGATCAGCTACACTGTCATCAGAACCGTAGTCTTGCACTTCTAAATTATCTTCTATTTCACTGTCGGTCTCCGTTCAACAAAAAATTCTCAATATCGTTGTCGTCCATGTTTATCTGCAAATAAAGTATTTATTAGTATGGTTTTATTATATAGCATTTCAAAATAAAACACAATAACTTAAAACAAGTAATACAAATATAAGTTACCTTTAATACTAAAGATCGCCTGTCAGGCGATCTAGAGGTCAATAACTCGGCAACGGTGAACTCCCGCGGCAGTGGCGTAGCGTGGGTGGGGCGGAGGGGGCGGCCCGCCCCGGGCGGCAGCCCGCGGGGGCGGCAAAATGTCGCCGTTGAAGCGGGTTGAGATCTGATCTATGATTCATTCATTTCATTACACAGTATAATTTTCCATTTTTATATAAAATTTTGCGCACAAAGGATTTTTTAAAATTTATTTAAAAGAAAAATTGCTAAATTACTGACAGAGCTCTTTATAAGGTTTGTTTGTTTACATACGAACGGCAACATCGCATCACGCCGCGCCGCCCGCCCGCCGCGCCGGCGAGGCAACGCGCGCGAACCGAGTTGATCTGAATCTGAAATCTTTTGTTTTACGAGTCGGCCCGTGTCGATGCCTCTCTTTCGCACTCATTGAATTAGTACTACGCATTCATTTGTAGGTACTTTGTTTGTTTTAGTGCATCGTGAAGTGCCATTACGCAATCACGCATTACTCGTATGTTTGTTTTGCGAGAGTTTTGGATACGGAACGAAAGTCGTTTTGATTGTGTTTCGATCTTTTAAATACTATTGAATCTTCTAAAACTAAACATTTAGATCTTTACCCAATCTTTGAATTAGTTTTTGAAAATGAAAAGAGTCAAAGAAAGCGGTGCGGAATTCCGCAAAAAAAGGGCTAAGAAAGCAGCAGATGCGAAAAAGTCTCAAGGTGCATTACTGAAATATTTCAGTTCTAGTTCTGGTTCGAAAGCCACGTTAACGTCTTCGGTGGCATCCTGCAGCAGCGGAAGTGATTCCAGTGTAAGTAGATATATGATTCCTCCATCTAGAATCGTGTGTGGCCTAGAATTACTCCAGTTATTTTAGACATTTTATTGGCTGGGTCGCTCGCAATAAATTGCAAGGTTCTTTATCTAAAGTAAAAAATCAAAATGTGTATGTATGTGCGTTTGTTTTTAGTTGTCAGCTAAGCCGCTAAACAAAATAAGCCGCTAAACAAAATAAGATGAAATTTTGTATTGGGAATGTTTTGTAAATGTCTAGGAATATTTTCTTTGTTTTTTGATCACTTGATTATTTATGGTAGGTAACATAATTTTTCATTTAGCCGCGCCGTCACCAAAACCACTTTTGTTTTGTGATAGTTAAAATACTTATTTGAAATTCTAACGTGTCTTCTAGCCAATATTCATGGGAATACATAACTTATTTTACAGGCACAAGAAGAAGACGTGCCTGGCGTCGCAGTTGGAAGTAGTTCTGGTCCCACCACAGAGCAGGGTCAAGACGAAGTCGACTCACCAGATGTGCCTCAAGCATCTAGTCATAAGCCTGCAGAAAAAGTGAATGTTGCCAAAGAAGACATAATTGAAATCGTGCCTTCTGCTCCTGCCGAAGTCAAAGATGTGAATCTCGACGATGTAGGTTGCTGGCCTTCTCCTATGACCGACGAAGTCAGAACGCTTCTAGTACGTCGCGGGTCTGACTCAGTACAGCACATCGATTCCAAATTTGCCGATGTTGTTCGCTCAGGGACTTCAACGAAAGGCGGTACCCGAAAACTAACCAAAGAGTGGTTCTACAAACCATTATCTAATGGCGAAAAGGTTCTCCGAACATGGCTGGTGTACTCGCCTCTGAAGCAGTCTTTGTATTGTTTTTCTTGCAAGCTGTTTGGCAATTCCGGCTCGAACTTCGCATCTGAAGAAGGATTCAACAAATGGTGGAAGCTAAATCCAAGAATCGGAGACCATGAAAATAACCTGGGCCATGAACAGAGCTTCTTGAAATGGAAGGAGTTGGAAGTTCGCCTGAACTGTAAAGCAACCATCGATCAGAAACAACAAGAAGTTTTCGAAAGTGAGGAGAAGAAATGGAGGGATGTATTGTACAGGTTGCTGAATATTATCCAGTTCTTAGCCAAACAGAATCTGGCCTTCAGAGGACATCGAGAAGACATTCGAGGAGATGATAGTGGCAATCGCGGGAACTTTCTAGAGTTAGTGCACCTCCTAGCTAAATACGATCCTCTTCTAATGGAACACCTGACAAAGATAAAGCTGGGAGCAAGAGTGTCAGTTTCATATCTGTCTCCAGAAACCCAGAATGAATTTATAAATTTACTGGGACAGCAAGTTCGATCCACCATCATCCGTCGTATTCAAAAAGCTAAATATTATTGCGTAATCTTCGACAGTACACCAGACATCTCCCACAATGACCAAATGAGCCAAGTTCTGCGATACGTACATATCGAAGGAGAAAAAGTCGCTGTGGTAGAATCTTTCATTGACTTCTTCCAACCAAAAGGAAAAAATGCAGAAGATCTCAGCAACGATATAATCGCGAAGATAACATCAGACGGACTGGACATACAGAATCTGAGAGGACAGGCTTATGACAATGCTGCCACAATGTCAGGGATCCATAATGGAGTTCAAGCCCGGATTAAAGCACTAAATCCGAAAGCTCTATTCGTTGCATGCACAAACCACTCACTAAACTTGGCTGGGGTACACGCTGCTTCTGAATCAGTGAATTCGGTGACGTTTTTTGGAATTCTAGAGAAGCTATTTGCCTTCTTTTCTGCATCAACTGTTAGATGGAACGCTTTGGTTGCCGTCACAGGTCAAGCAGTGAAACGAGTCACTGAAACGCGTTGGAGCGCTAGACATGTAGCTGTCAAGATGCTTAAAAATAAGTTTGAGGGAGTTCTTGAGGTACTGGAACAATTAACAGATTCATCTCAAACTTCCGAAACAAGATCGGGAGCCAGTCTTCTCCTGACAGCCATGCAGTCATTTAACTTCCTAACTTTTCTTGGCTTTTGGGCTGCAGTGCTACCTGAAGTAGATGACGCACAGATTTACCTGCAGCAACGAGGACTAAGTGTGGATAAGTGTGCTCAGAAACTCTGCGCTTTGAAAACCCTCTTAGTGGAAAGTAGAGACCGTTTAGTGCAAGAAGCAATTGACTTTGCTAAGACTCTTTGCGAAAAACTCGGAATCGAACTCAAAACGAGAAGAATTCGAAGGAAAAAACGCATGCATGGCGAAGAATCTTCTGCAGATGCAGCTTTGTCTCACGAGCAGGAAATCCGTCGAGAGGTGTTCGCATCATTGGACAAGATCATTCAAGAAATGACGACTCGATTCCAGCAAATTCAAGAAATATCGGACAAGTTCGGATTTTTGATGCCAGCAAAACTTTTGGACAGCAAGTTCGAGTTTGATCTTTCCCATGTATTAGAAGACATCGACAAGGACGAGTTTCAGATGGAGCGGAAGCGTCTCCAGCAATTTATTGCCTGTTCTGAATCAGAGGAAGATATAAGTGGTAAAGGACCACTGGAGCTCCTCCAGTTCATTCAAAAACTGAATCTCGGAATTTCGGTTCCAAATATAGTCATCTTGATTCGTATATATTTGACTTTGGCGATTAGTGTGGCAAGCTGTGAGAGAAGTTTTTCGAAGTTGAAGCTAATAAAAAATTACCTCAGATCTACTATGAGCTCCGCTAGATTATCAAACTTGGCTATATTGTCGATTGAACAAGAATTGGCTGCTAATATTGATTTTGACAAAGTTATTTCTGACTTCGCTGCTCATAAGGCTCGTAGAATCCGCTTGTAAAACCGCTCATCCAATTTTTTCTTCAATAAAAAGTATCTCATTGCCTGTGCAATTTAATTTTAATTAAGCACCTATAGAATGGGGGCGGCAAAGTGGGTCTCCCGCCCCAGGCGCCAAAATGGCACGCTACGCCACTGTCCCGCGGGCCGCGCCACAGAGTACATTTTATAAACTGAGATAGAGACGTCACTTTCAAATGCTACTGTACAGCGCACTCTGGCGGTGCGTGAATACAACAAGGCGCTATATAACGAGCTGTATAGATACTCTATAGATATATATAAAGATATTATTACACTGAGTTCTGATTATTTTAGTTCTGGTTTGGAAGCGAATTTCCACTATGGAAAAAAAAATGAAATAAAACACTGATATATAAAGGAATACTTTATTTTAATCTTTTTTTTACAATATTTCAAGGCTAATATTTGAATTTTGTCACCTTCGTCAAAATCTGTGCGTAAACCATTTAATATTTTATTGGAGTCTCTGCACCAATTATAAATAAATATATTAATGGACAGTTCTTCAATTTTCGATATTATTTCCGATTTATTGCATTTACTGCATTTTATTAATAATTTTCTTAAAATGTATCCAGTCACATACTCTAATTGGGCTCTAATTTTAATATTTTCCATTTTAATTTCTAACTTTTTGAAGATGTTGTCACTATTTACATCATCAAAATCAACTTCAGATGTATAACTTGACGTCTCAGGCTTCTTAAAGAATAATTCTTTAAGAGATTTAAAATTAAAACATTTGTCGACTTCACAGTTGGACCCCGGTGAGTGTGTGCTACTTAAATTATTTATTAATAATGATGCAAAGGCAGCTTCGAAGCCAGCACATGTTGGAGATGTGTTGCGATAACCATGGCTTCGAATGCTGCCGAAAAAATTTTCAAGGGGGTCCTGATTAAAATGTCTCATCCATAAAGACGTCAAGTTATACTTTGTAAATAAAACATCTACCATATATTCCATATTTTCAATTGTATGTAACCAATTTGTTATTGATGGTACAATACTGGATTTCTGTCCACTAATATATTTCATACTTTTTAAAATTCTTTTGGCCTTAGTCCAGACAGCTTTATGTCCAGAGTTTGGTGTTACTGGCCCCAGTAATGGTTTACCTGATCTTTTTTTATAATTGTCGTAGCTGCCGTTCACGGAATCGAATAGCTCATCAAAAAATAGCAGCAAATGGGCTGTTTCTTCGCACTCCTTTGGCAAGATTCCCTTATCTGTAAAAAGTAATATTTTGTTAATAAAAATGCTTGGCTCATTATTGATAATGGTTTTTTTACTTATATTTAGACAGCATAACGATTTTGTGGAAGAATCATTAGATGCCATTTTATTCAATATTTTAATAAAGAAAGTAAGGAATTGTAAACCTATATTGGAATGTGCAAAACAGTATAGAATACGATAGATTATGTAATATAAATTAATATTACAAATGATAAAGACTTAAAATTATATATAAAAAGGATAGAATTTAGTAACTGCTTGAAATAGCAACTGCAGCACTCAAATGGACAACATGAGCCAAGTACTATCTTTTTTTCTCATCAGAATGATGAGGATAAGGACAAAAATCATAATAATATACACTCGGCGTCAAAAAAATCGCACCTTCTTAAAAATTTCTTTCAAAGGACTTTTAACATTACTTGGAATCAATGGTGTGTGTAGTGTTGGGTATCATTAGAAAGGTAGAGAAATAAAGAATACAAAAAAATAAAATATCCATTCTGAAAGTGTTTTTATTCAATAAAAAAAAATAAAGTTTACAGTGCAATAAAAATCTTACATTCTAGCCATACACAATTACAGTACAACAACAAAAAAAAGGTCGAAAAAGTTGCTTAAAACTAACCTAAAATCTAGTGTTACCCCCCCTTGCCCTGATAACAGCCTGCATACGTTCCCTCATTGATCTTATCAATTTAAGGACCTCTTCTTGAGGGATAGTGGTCCATTCCTCAACAACGGCACTTTCGAGCTCCTGGAGAGTCGTTGGAGCGGGATCTCGTAACCGTACCTTGCGCTTCAAATGGTCCCAGAGGTGCTCAATTGGGTTCAGGTCCGGACTTCTTGCTGGCCTCGGCATGACAGAGATCCCCACCTCCTGAAGGTAGTCGCGCACAATAGCTGCAGTGTGAGCACGAGCGTTATCGTGCATTAATGTGAACCCCTCGCCAATAAAACCGGCATAGGGGACCACATGTACTTCCAGGATCTCTGTTATGTACCGGTGACCAGTCAGCGACCCTTGCCCGCGAGCACCACCGGTCCGGGAGACGCAAACAAGATCAGTTTTACCGTCGGCCGAAATGCCGCCCCAGAACATACAGGAACCGCCCCCATATTCTACTGTCTCCTGGATGCACACTTGGGCGAAACGTTCCCCCTGCCTCCTGTATACTCTTTTGCGTCTGTCATTGCAAAAGAGGCACACCCTCGTCTCATCTGAGAAGAGAATAGCTGCCCATTGATCTAGGGTCCAATCGACGTGTTCGCGAGCAAACTGCAAGCGAGCCCGCCGATGCTCTGCGGTCAATTTTGGACCCGTT
The DNA here is from genome assembly GCF_003590095.1 of Trichoplusia ni. Taxonomy (NCBI): domain Eukaryota; kingdom Metazoa; phylum Arthropoda; class Insecta; order Lepidoptera; family Noctuidae; genus Trichoplusia; species Trichoplusia ni. Next base: position 9,252,867 of record NC_039480.1, read on the forward strand.
GCAGCTCTATGAGCCGCTATTTTCTTCTCCTTCAGCCTTCGTCTAACCGTAGAGACACTCATGGTCCTTCTACGAGTCGCCTGGAGCTGCTGTCGCAGCCCAACAGCATTAGAGAACCGATTTCTCAAAGACGTCGAAACGATGAATCGGTCATCTGTCTCCGAGGTGCAGCGATGTCTACCAGAACCACGTCTTCGGACGTAGCCATCGGTCTCCACGAACCGCTGGTACACTCTACGAACCGAAAAGCGACTCAAATTCAGTTGCCGAGCAACATCAACCTGCCGCATCCCTGATTGCAGCAGTGCAATCACTTGGGCGGCTTCATCAGCGGTGGTATCCATTTTCAATTTAGGTTTTCATGTGGAATGGCTTCTCGTGTGTCCTCTTCAACGTTTGAAAAGCGAACGACGGTCATTGACCCGCTACTGACTTTTTTATACCCCCTAAAGATAGCGCAATTAGTGACCCTTTCAGGAGCTAAACTGTCTTTTTTTTTCTTAGTCACGTTTGTGGTATCAAGTTTCCTTTTAACCCTTGGCATGCCTGGTGGGCAAAAGTTACACGCTATGCCTGGTGGGTCTCTCAGACCCCGATTTCAAAATAGCATTTTATTCTATAGATTTTATTATGTAAGGTGATTTAATGATTCAAGACGCATGCTTAAAGGGAAAAAAGAGATAGTAAAAAAAAATCACATTAGAAATTAATCAACTTTATTAAAATATTTGAAATTAAACTTTAACTCACATTTTTAAGCAACATTTCGTGACTATAACTTTGTTAACATATAATTAGTATCAAAAGTAATGAGATCATAATCAGACTTTAATCCAGTGTAAGGCACTATCATATACTTAAGAGCCATTTCACAAAATGATTGCGCTCAAGTTTAGGCAAAAGAGTGCGTCATTGTCTATGTGTGCGTAGCGAGTCACACGAATGCAATATAAACAGTGTAACATGAGCGTCAAGACCGACGAAACAATCTTGAGCCGTTATCGTAATGATTTGGTTAATTTTAAAAATTGAATATTTTATTTAGCGTAATGCAGATTTTTACATAGTTTAATAAAAAAAACACTGATATTTGAAATATTTAATAAAAAAATGATGCTTATAAAAAAAGGGTAAAATAGAACACGGGGTGGATGTACAATGGGATAGATTCGAAACAAACTCTATGAATGTGTGATTAAAAACTAAATAAATATTTGCCGTAAAGGCATTGATCTTGCCTTTCTAGGATCGATGATTTCCGGCAACAAGCAGTCTTGATAAAACCGAATCAATTTTGGTAACATTTGTTCCTGCCAAAAAACATCGTCCTTTTCTACCCTAACTACCTTCAACGGAAATTCAGGACCTGTCCATACAGCAAATACACATATATTTTTTTTCGCTATGTGCAGCTGTCCCTGAACTTGGTAGTACCAGTCATGGTTTTTATTCATTTCAATTCTAAACTGGCTTGTTTTTCTTAAACATTTTAGTTTTTTATCAAGCAAGGCGGTGTCAGGATCGATTCCAAAAAGTGAGCTTGGACATTTCACTTCCACTAAGCCTTCATTGCAGAATCCATCAGGCGTCGCGCCTAAATAAAAATACTCTTCATCTATAAAAAGACCACATTTCTCTATGTTCAAATTTTCTTGAACACCAAGTTGAGCCAAAGCCTTTTGTTCATTATCCCTACCATGTTTAATAGAGGTAATGTGGTCCAGGTTGTATTGATATAAAATTGATTTTACCAGGGGAGCTGAGTTTTGGTTCGGTCGCCTTTGAAATGAAACTACTTTTACGGATTTTATCGCGGTTTAATTTTAGATTTTAGTTCCCGACGTTTCGAAACCTTTGCAGGTATCATGGTCACGGGCAGACTGAGATGGCGTTCGTCTTGACAGAAGATGTTGCTCGTTCTACCTTCATATTTTAATTAATTATTTGTGGTCCGACCTACGCAGTATGAGCTCACTGTGTCTTGATGTCTTGCAGCGCTGCTCTTGGGTTTGGCCTTGAGTTTATTTATTATTGGATCCCAAGTAGGTGATATCTTCCAGCCATCTTCTCTATTGAAATTAGGGTGTTTTTTAATCTCAATAGCCTCGCGAAACATCCTAGGTAGGAATTTGGATTCTTTAGCGAGGATCTGTGGTTGGTCAAATCTAATATAATGGCTGGAACCTTCAGCATGTTCGGCAACTGCAGACTTCGTTGAGCGGCGGTGTTTGACGTCAGCTATGTGTTCTTTAACGCGGGTCCCTATGCTTCGTTTAGTTTGACCGATGTAAGAGAGAGAGAATCGGTCGCCTTTTACAAATTTTAGCAAAGGTTGATGCAGTAAGTATACACCTTCTAAGCTCTAACCATAACGAGCTTTCTGCTTGCAGAACCGTAGCTCTCTCAATCTCATGGCGGTTTGAGGCCTGTTCCTTTAAATTGTTTAAAAACAATACTTTGCCTCGCTCATAGTCCGTGATGTCCATATCTGGTCTTTCACAGTCCTTGCCGTAATGAGCATCTGGGTTAAAATTAATTTTTTTGCGAGCTGTACCTGCGCGAGTTTTTACTTCCCGTGTATTTTTTAAATGTTTTCTGGTTTCTAGTAATTTTAATGATTTTCCTGGACTAATATTACAAATCGATTTATAAAATGTATATTGTGGCATACCGGTGTTAAAAGATACAACTGCGGCATAGCATCGGGTAGTGTAGGAATCCTTCAGTGAAAAATTTACACGTTTCCCACCTACCATTTTAGCCACAATGCTATTAAATTGTTCAGCGCGATTATTCGTATAAGCATGCAAAAGGCTTCGGGAATTAAAAGCAAGTTGAGATACGTTCTTTTTCAACTTCAAGAATAAAGTTGGTATTTGTGGGATTAGATTGAGTTCTTTTTTGCGTTCTTCTGTGCAATAATAACTGGCACAACTTGCATGGTTCCCAAATATGTGTAGAGGACTATTTAATATATCTTTTTGAAGGTTCTCAATTTTTAAAGAATGTGAACTATTATCTTTTTGCCTTTGTCTAATAGCAGCACGAACAGCTGTGCGTAATCTTTTTAGTCGGTCCATATTTAAAAGTTTCCGTTCGTTCAGAGGAATAGTGGTATCCTTTTGCAGAAGTATATTTTTTCCATTATAGTTTCGCAACAGATGGTTTGTGCACTCAATTTTTTGAATAGGGATATCCGGGTATGGTCGACTCTCCAATATACTTTTATAGGTGCTAGAATCACCATCTGCAATTAGTATGTTGTAAATTAAATTTCTCTCTTTAATGGAAGTTTTAAAACCTTCAACTAATATAGCTTGCTCCATGCTGGTTGCAGATCCGAAATGGTTTTTTGTGCATTTATGGGCTTTTGTTGGCTGATTCGTTTTTGTAGCTCTGGCGCAAATGACACAATATTTATTGCGAACCCCAATGTATGGCACTTTACCACTATATTCTCCAATTATAGCTGCAACACCAGACAGGGCAGAATAATTATTTTTATAGGAGCGTTTTCCCCAACAGGCATCAGCTTCGACCGGTATCATTGCTATACCTGCAGTGCTAACATCGCCGCGTGATTTTGCCACTTCAACTTCCTGTTTAGCAGCATTTATCATGGTTTCTTCGGCCGCAGTCTTCCACATCTCGGAAATATCATCATGTTTTTTGCTGTATAATCGAAACGGCATTGTAGGTAAATCCATCGAAGCAGTGATTTCATTTAGGTTAGACAGACCAATTCCCGTAATTATTGAACCTGACACCGCCGCTGCATTGAGATCAAGTCTTGCTTCAGTGTTGGTACTGTCCGAGGTATTTAGAATAAATCTAGACCCACACATTGTACACTTCAAGGCAAATTTGGATATGAGACCCACCTGTTTCTCTTTACTTATTTTTATGTAGTTTAATTTGCAACCAAATTTTTCACTGTGTTCGCTTATAGTAATTAATTGATTCCAGAAGTATTGAAAATCAATTATCCTTCTTCCATCAACTATGAAATCGTCCTAAAAAAAAGTTACATATTTATAATTAATTATAAAACATCGCATTTCGTCAAATAAATGAAGTAATAATAATGAGAACCAAAAATATTTACGTTTGAGTCTGAAATTTTCATTGATTCATCTAAGTCTCCAGGGGCTGCCGCATCATGTTCATTCTCCTAAAAAAATTAAAATAATGATTTAAAGACTATGTATAAACTGTGCTGAACTCTTTCGAAATTATAATTCTTAAAATGTCACGTACAATTACTGTCAACGAATCTGCATTATCACTTGGTCGGCTAGTACTTGGCACAGGATCAGGTATAAAAGTGCTACCCTCTTCCATGCGGTTTAGATGATTTCTATTTCTAAAATGAGAACAAAATAACTACTAATGTCCGATATCTACATATAAATCAATCTTAAATATTTAAAAAATAAATATATTTTACCAGACAACTGATATACCCACTTAGTTATTACAAACAATATAGATAAAAAATAAAACTGTGGATATCTACCTCGCTTCTGTTGCTTGCTTTAAAGCTGCAGAGTTATCTCGTTTCTTTTGTTTTAAACAACGGTACACATAATCCTTGCGCCCCATTTCTAAATTAATAAAACAAAAATATATAATTATTTTACAAAAACAGACACTTAATAATATGTGAAAACAAACAAAATCTTACCTTACAAAAAAAAAATACCAAGCGGATCAAAATTATGTGGTCGCAGTATAATATTCACTTTTTTCGAGAGTTCTCGTAAATCGGAACGACGGAAAAAATGGCACAGGTCCTTCCTCGGCGGGCGCTCGCGCTGTACTGATCGGTGCGCACTTGCGTTTAGTAATTTATTGTGATTTAGACTGATGTTCAAATTGATATTTTGACAAATTTTATGCAAATATTGTCAAAATAACTATAGGGTTCGATTCTCTAAAGAACATAGATTATTTCGGAATAATTTTATTTTTATAATTACTTCGTATTTCAACCAAAAAACACGTTTAAAAAACCAAATAAAAGTGAAAAATTGGTCGAAGAATTTATTTTTTTACTCATTAATGGTAATAAAATTCAGGAATCTATTTCATTAAACGTCTACAAAAATATATGTCTGACCCTGTATGTATTTTTTTAAGTTTCATTTATGAGTATTATTGATAGATTCAGGACTCCGAAGTTGACTCTGCGGCTATTTTTCAGTAAAATGGTTGTGGGAGATGGGTCATTACAAATAAAACAAAGCGATTTTAGTAAATGTGTTTCATTAAACGTCAATATAAAAGATTAACCTACATTTTATATTCGTTCAATAAATTCTAGGTATTGCCTAAGATGGTAATGTAGAAGCTCAAAGTCTTAACAATTCGGGAAAAAATGTGAAATGGCTCTTAATCTAAATAACAAAATAATTAGTCTTCATCACTTGCATTTACACTCTGTAAAGCTTTGGTTTGGTAACACTTTGCGCACTGAAAAATCGAGTGGTCAAGACAAATGTGACAACTACATGTCTCACAAATGTACTGGGTTTTCCGATCTTTTTTCGCGGGACAAACGTGGCATCTTCGCTTTATTCCAGGAGTTGATTTTTTCAACGGTGGGCAACCTTGATCACCTGTGCGTTCGGCTATTCTTTTACGAAGATCAGTGGAAAGGCGAATATTCGATTTTCTTGATTGCAAATGTGGTTCAAGAAGCGCTAAAGCCAAACCCTTTATGAAACTTCTTCGATTGCTCTTATCTTCTGGAATGTTAAGTATTTGGATAACTTTGCCATTGATTGCAGCAGTATTTAGCATCCAAAAAAACAAAGTCAGTGGCCATCTTCTTGAGTTGCGCGACACATCATAAGAACGTATGAGTTTATCGACATTGTCAACGCCGCTCTTTGTCCGATTGTAGAAACTTATGATCTCAGATTTCTGCTTTGCGCCTGTAGCTTCGTCAATTTCCATTTGGTGATGGAGAGATGACAGCAGAAAAACATTTTTTCGGGGTTTCGGAACATAAGATACTAAAGTCAAATCTTGTTGAAATCCAAACATTGACGAATTCTCTTCGCGCTTCCCGGCTTTGAACTTTTCAGGTATACAGGTTTTGTTGGATTTCATTGTACCAACTGCCGTAAGTTTATGATGATTTAGCAAATATTCATAAGTAGGATGACTTGTGAACCAATTATCCATTGTCACATTGCGTCCTGATCGGGAAATCGGTGTCACAAGACGATCAACTACATCATGTGGCTTGTTACTGACTTTATAGTCTCCTTGGGGCTGATCTCCTGCGTAAATTTCTAAATTCAAGGAGTAATATGTAGAAGCATCTACAAGCGCAAATATTTTAATTCCATATTTGGCAGGTTTACTCGGTAAGTATTGACGGAATTTGCAACGTCCTCGAAATGCCACCAGTTCTTCGTCAATCGTTAGATTCTCAAAAGGCGTATAATGCAATTGGCAATTAGCAACAAAATCTACAAACAGTTTACGAAATGGTGCCAATCTATCTTGTGCTAATCTTTCTTCACGAGAATTGGCATCGTCGAATCTCAGATGATTGACAATGAAAGAAAATCTTCTTAGACTCATTGTCATTGAAAAAAGAGCAATGCCTGTGCCATCATTGGACCACAGATCTTGTAAGTTTTGTCTAGCCGATTTATAAAGCCCTGCCAAAAAAATAAGACCAATTGTGGCACGAAGTTCTATCATAGAAACATCACAATATGAATATTCATTAGAAGCATTTGAATTCTCTCTAGTTTTTTTTATCCTTGTATTGGTATGACACAAAATATATGACAACATTGAATCATTTATAAAGAGTTCAAAACATTCTAATGGAGTCTTTGCATTTTTTGCTTGACCATTTACTCCCGGAGTGCCCGTCAATATATTTTCACTACGTGTTCGTACATTAGGTCTACGTGGATTTTTAAACCATATTGTTCCATCTTTACCTCTGTAAGTTTCTTCTGTAGGCACAGTAGCAAGGATGGACAGAGGCACCTCCATTTCAGAATCCGAAGAGGTGGAGCCTGCATCATTTTCTTCCTCCTCCGAAACAGCTTCTTCATCCTCTAGAGCGACGTCAAACTCTTCTCCACTTGAATCAAATGCAACTAAGTCTTCCTCATCCAACTCTTGGAATAATAATCCGGCTATATCCTCGTCTGTTATTTGTTTATTCATGATTAAACTGAAAAAATAATAATAGAATAATGTAATGTACAAACTAATATTATTTAACGGACAAATGCCAATATTTATAAGAAAAAAGAAAAATAAATACTTACAAAATAAAGTCACGCCGTATGCCTGGTGGGGTCTGTGGGACCCGCACGCTCTTTACGCACGTCCTTTTACGCTCGTAGCTCGCCGCGGACTGAGGAAGCGGGCGGTAGGTATGCCGCGGTTAGTAACGGTCAGCTACTAAAAACGGTGAGGCGCGAAATTCAAATTTAAACGAACTACAACGGTTCGCGCGTTGGTGTGGGTCTGACAGACCCTACCAGGCATGCCAAGGGTTAATGAAATGAAATGGGTAATGTTTTAAAGTTTATTTATTGAGCTTTCAAATGACATTAATATTATTAGGGTTACTTGCATGTATTAAGGATTAAATTACGCTTGAAAGTTATTTCCGCAGAGGTGCGATTTTTTTGACGCCGAGTGTACTTCAGCCAAATAACGAATACATGTAAACAATCTTGATGTCTTTTATTTCAAATCATAAATGACATATTTCACCATTTTATGGAAATTGAATATAGTGTGCATATTTATGATCAATTTATTGTCACAATTTAATAAAAAAATAATTATTAAAAAGTCATGTCCAATTGTTTACCTGTATTCATTATCCAATTTGGTTCACATATAGATATTTTACTTACTTGACAAATAACCCATATAGGCTGCTACTGTGCGACTGAATACTTGAGTGGCACATTTCACTTTCATCTTTGAAATTTTGGAAGGTATTACATGCCTTTCAGTTAATTTGGGCATTAATCTGATGCCCTGGAATGCTGGGTTTTCTTTATATAATTGCACTATGTGCTCCCAATTTGCTGTCTTCTCCACTCCATTCATAATAAATTTTAATTTTTTTGTGACTTAATTATTTCTGATTCCCTTTATTAAATGTGGGGGATCATACAAGGGAATCACCTCTTCACCATCAATTTCAAATATATTATATTTCAGTGTTTTCTTTTCTTTTAAATAATTTACTTTAGTGCTATTAATTAATGAATTAATAGCACTTGGCTATCACATTGATCCCTATGTTTCTCATATGCCTAATAAGATTTTTTATCAGTGTCGCCAGTTGTACTGCTGGTGTAGTACTTGAGCAGAAAGTATATGCCAATGGTTGTTTATAATTTTTGTGCACACCCCTCACCATAAATACTAAGGCGTGGTCGGCGATTTTGTCCTCCGTATTTCTTCCATCATTAACAAACCCAGTTACGTAATCTTTTCTTCGGTTATAGTCAAAATGGGGGCTTAAAGCAATTTCGTCAAATAATAAAATACATATTCTCTCCATTTCATTCATTTTTTGCACCCTTTTTTGTAATTGTCGAAATAAACTTTCATTTATTCCGGGACGTAATGACGCAGTCGAAATCATCCGGCTGAGTGTCAATGGGGATGGCAAAACAAAAAACTTTTTTAGCCATCTGTAGGCTCTAGGTCCCTGTTTATACAGGGCCAACGATAATATTTTTTCTTCTTTGGTGAATCTGCAGCCTAATTTATGTTTCCCAGCTTCGCGAAACTGCAGTTTCGTAAATATACTGGCTGGCGAAGAAAATTTTCCCAGAGCCTTTTGAAAAGTCTTATTTTCTGAAAGTTTCAATGCTTTCTTTAATCTTGTAACTGCAGAATCCTTTTGACATTGCAGTCTTCTTATTTTATTTTTTAAAATAATGGAGTCTTTATTAAAATTAGACACTCTGTTCCTTTCTCCTGTAATAAAAAGGAGATATTTTTAATTACACACCATGTAAAGTTTGAACACCCATCTAATTAATAAAAATAGGTTTCATTCATATCTGAACAGCAGCAAAATCAGAGGGCTGCAAAATCTTATCTAAATTGATTACCTTTTGATGATGATAGAACAGGTTCTGCAGAAGTCGAAGGAGTCGGTTCATGTAGAGATGGAAGAGAAAACTGAACTGTAGTTTCCACTGTTTGTTTCTTAATATTAGCTTGCCTTGTTAAATTGGTCAAGTCTCGCATTGGTAATCCTGAGTATGAGCGTACGTCTGAAATGAACAATAATGAGAATATTAGAAGTAAGGAACTTAATAATAATATTATGATCTGAGTACTGAATGATAACAATCTTCTTATTTTATTAATATTATACATGTGCAAGTGTGAATGGATGTTTGTTAAGATATAGCGCCAAAACAGCTAAACAGATTTAGTTGAAGAGATAGATTAACTGACTTTAAAAAGAGGGTTATGCTTTACAATGATAACTGAAATCCACAGTGTCAGAGCTGCTGGCAAAATAAACTCATTTAGAAACTTTCAACTTTATAATTTTAGTGTGATAAGAATAAGTCATATCCAAATACGGTAGAAATAGGATCTATTGGATATTTTTATGACACATTTCTTTTTCAAATCTTTTCTCTTTCAACACACAGAAAATCTTTGTCTACAGATTTATTATATGTATAGATTTAAACACTAAAAAAAACATAGTTTAAAGAAATTTGAGAATTTGTAATGTAGAAAACTCTGAATTTGAGTTTATCACCATCATACTAATACAATAATCACTCACCACAAAATGATGTTTGAAATATGAAAAATTTACCTTGTATATTCAATGATGGAACTGCATTTTTGCTAAGTCTTCTACTAGAGGTGTAGTATTTAGCATCAAAATGATTGTGGCAGACTCTTCCATGTTTAAAGACAGTTTGAGGCTTTCATATGCTGATGTTTATTATGTGGCTTTAATGTATTCTGTACGGTTAATCACTTTAGCTTTTACAGATTTAATGCGAGGGCAAGTGTTGGAAGTGGCCATGTGTCCGATGTCATAAGTGGTTTTGAATTTGATGTTGTGCGTATGGCAGTTGTAGCATTTGGGTGTGGCTTTTTTCTCACAAAGAGGACAGCTGTTAGTGTCGTGCCCCTCCTCCGAGCAGTAGGAGCAGGGTGCCTGTGTCGCGGTACATTTTGTTTTAATGTGTCCGAACTGCAGGCACTTCCTGCACTGGAGGAACGTGGAGAAATCCTCCGCGTGCACCCGCTGGTGGTCCACGCAGACACGACCCATTGCAATTATTTTGCTCTATATGGCGGGCTTAGTGATGAGGACGGCGTTATAAAGTTTGGGGCTGCGGTTATTTCTCTTAAATGCGAGCCGCAAGTCTTCACTGTCTGTCACAAGGTCAGACAGCTCTTCATTTTGGCTGCGAATAACCTCTATCAGCTCCTCTGAAGTTGTGTCCAGTGATATTCACCTGAGAATGATCATTGGTTTTAATAGCTTGGCTGGTTCCGCGGTGAGTTGTGTGGACTTCTGTAGCCTTGCGAGCGTTTCGTCGCGCTGTCGCTCCGTCTCAAACTCCACCCGCAGCTTGTTGTTGGAAACGGCTTGAATTCGGGACGGAGCGTACGAAGTTGTGCGGAAATTAGCTGCGCTTTTAAAAGACCTCACAACGTCCTCACGCGACTTGGATGTGCTGTCGCTCTGCGGTGCTACTATGAGCGCCGGTTTGTGAGTGGGGGGTGTCTTAGATACTGAACGGGAGGTTGGGGCGCTTGCTGCCTGTGCATAAGAACGGGGCAGTGGTGCAGGTGTGATAGGTGTCGCAATCGTGGAGAGGTGTTTACTTAGTTCCTCTCGCACGCAGCTAGCAATTTCTTGCCGCAGACTGCCGCCGTCTTGGGACGCGCAAATGTCTTGAGGGACGGAGAAGGTCGGTATTTTAGCAGCCACGCACCGTATCTCGTTCGCAGCGCATGTAATAATGTGCTCTCGGTTAGCAGATAACCGTGCTTCACGATCTTCTTCCGATTCCTGAGACCTACTAAGTCTCATCCTTTTCGCATTTCGGCTACGCAGCGAAAGGTTAGTTTTTTTTCTTTGAGGCATTTTCAAGGAAAATTTAAGCAATAAAAAAACCAACAACACCTATACCGAACGGTGCGTCAAACAGTCTAAGTATGACAACGAATCGTCTGTTCGTGGTCGTGACTCAACGAATTGGCTAAATTACTGTAAAACGATTGGCATTATTGGATACAAACTACGAAGTAATTAAAATACTACTTCGTACTTCATACCAATGACCAAACGAAACCATCTTCCAAGCAACCTAAGACTTTACGACACACTCGAGAACTTTTAGGACACCAAACGAAACCCACTCTGTCAAGTAAACACGGTCGACGTGATTCTCGCGCGGAATCTCTTAACACCGCGATTCATAAAATGACGTCATTTGCACAACGCCATCTATCGGATTTGGATTTCAACTATCAAAATTAGTTCTATTTTTAGTCTTAAGATGTCGTTGCAAGTACTATACTAAATTGCGTAACGTAATATTTTACTTCTTGAACTCACTAAATTAATCATATCTTTTGATAGAGTGAGCCGATTTCGATGAAATAAAAACTAAGTTATACCTCAAGTTGCGTATAATTTTTGTATATAAACATTGTCTGCATTGAATTCGTAGATTTTACGTGATGCGCGCACAAACAAACAGACAAACAGACAAAAATTTCAAAAATGATGGAAATGGGTTCTGTTACCTATCTTTTCACACGCTGGCTATTTTTTTTTCAATTTCTTAATGTACAAAAATGACTTTTCTACAGATTTATTATATGTATAGATTACCGCATGTCCATAGAATCTTTTGATGAACTCCTTAAGATTGTGAAATGTTTCATAACTAAATATGATACGAAATTTCGATGTGCCATTACTCCTGAAGAAAGACTGAGTATTACATTGAGGTAAGATATTAGAGGTAGATACAGGTAAGTTGTATAATAATAACTGCTTTTGTTCTTGACATTAGTATTTTAATATTATTGACATGTATATTAAAATGATACAAAAATCCAAAATCAACCAATTTTTAAATAAACGTAACGGATTAACTCTGCATTAATGCTTCAATATCTTCTTCAATTGAAACCTGCGAGGTCGCTGATTGTGGTGAGTCCGTATAGTAGTCAGTTGTATAGTAACCGGTGTGTTCAAACTGAGAAGTCTGCGGCAATGACAGACGACCTTGTTCGTAATTACCTTGATCGGACTGGATGTTACATTGTTGCACTGTACTTGTTGTAGCAAATCTATATTTTTTTACCAAATTCATAATATCTAAACGGAAGTCAAAATTTTGTGCTTCAGACATTTTTTTCATCTGTGGAAGTAACGACAGCAAAAACTGCTTATCTGAATCACTATCATCTTGTGAAGATTTCTCCATACTGTTAATTAATTACCTCTGAAACATTGTCATACTCTGGTCTTTGCGACTGGCACGCTTTTAACTGGAATTTGACGATTCGCTTCCAGTCTCTTGTAGTTGGTTCTCTTCACCACTTGTTTCATAAAATTCAGCTTCTGTATTACTAGTTGTAGGGCGCATTTCTCTTAAAACATCTAAGAAACGAAGCATTTCTACGTAGGGCGTTTTCCTCTTCTTTGCAGCAGCAGAACTTCCACTGCGAACATTGTTCTCTTTTTTTTTCTCTGTAACATAGTAGTCACGGAGATGTTTCCATTTTTTCTAGAGGTCAATAACTGAAATAGAAATGGTACATGATTATTAAAAAATGGAATAATTATTTAATTTAGTAGCTTATAGATTAGTTAACGGCCTGTACACAAACGATCTCTGCTAATGTTACGCCTAGTCTGTATGCATCAATCAAAATACACGTAGAGCGTGGCGCGCGCGACGTTGCCGCTTTTACGTCGACCGATAATGCGTTGACGGAAACGGAATAGACGCTGTACGCTCGACGCACTAACGTATCACCGGTTGAGTGTGAACGGTCGAGTGTTTTTCTATACATTTGTCATTTCTGGCGTTACGCGACCGATAATACGCGACGCATATTCCGTTAGATATGAACCGACCCTTAGTGTAAGCAATTGTGTTGTCGAGATCACGGTGAAAAGCTTGTATACTTGTTGCACGTGGAGCAGCGCGTGGTGTGATCAACAGACATGGCTTCTGGTTCAAATTCCTTTATTGCTAATGTGCCGAAACTAAAAGGCCGCGAGAATTATAGCGAGTGGGCTTTTGCTGCTGAAAACCTGCTGGTACTTGAACGAAAACAAATGTATGTCAAGACTGAGGGAGTCGGCGAAGCCAGCACGGAAGACGCCATTACGAAAGCCAAGTTGATTTTAACCATAGATCCTTCATTATATGTCCATTGTACATATTAAAGATGCTATAACTACTAAGCAACTATGGCAGGAATTACAACAGATGTTTGATGACGCCGGTTTTTCGAGAAGGATTATGTTGTTGAGAAATTTAATTTCAATACGTCTCGAGACTTCGGATTCTATGACAAGTTATATTACTCAAATAATAGAAACAGGGCAGAAGTTATCTAGAACGGGTTTTGTGGTGAATGATGAGTGGATTGGCTGTTTAATGTTGGCGGATTGCCTGAGAAATATTTTCCAATGCTGATGACAATTGAACATTCTGGTATCGCCATTACGGCGGATGTTGTAAAATCTAAATTATTAGATTTGACCGGAAATGAGGAGTCGGCGGAAACTACTGCGTTGTACACCAGGGGGCGCAAGCATGTCAATCATAAATCAAAAGGATTTAACTCATTCAAACGAGATGGCGATACGTCAAACGTAAACAATAACAAAATGAAAGTTATTAAGTGTTATCGTTGCAAGCTGATCGGGCACTACAAAAATCAGTGTACACAAATTCAAGGCACGAAGACAAATAATTCGAATGTTTTTTTTGCGTTCTTTTCACGCGAAATCTGCAAAAAAGATGATTGGTATTTAGATTGGGGTGCAAGTGTGCATATAACCTCAAATGTAAACAATATTTGGAACTCATCAGAAAACACGAGCATAAGGGATTACAGCTGCTAATAATGGAGTGATGCCTGTATTATGCTCGGGTGATGTTAATATTGTTACAATCACATCGAAAAGCAGATATAACATCACAGTGAAAGACGTGTTATGCGTGCCTAGTATTACAACGAATCTGTTATCTGTTAGTAAATTAATACAGAATGGAAACAGAGTGGACTTTCAGAAAACTTGTTGTTATATTTATAACAGTAGAAATCAACTTGTTGGAGAGGCAAGATTAGTTGATGGTGTTTATAAACTTAATGTGGAAAATAAACATAACTGTTTGCTTACAACAACTAAAAATGTGAAAAGTGAAGTATGGCATAGAAGAATAGGTCACTTGAATAGTAGCGATCTTACAAAAATGAAAAATGGTGCAGTTGTGGGTATAGATTTTGAAGACAAAGCTGTTATTGATAAGAGTACATGTGTTGTATGTTGCCAAGGGAAGCAGTCACGATTACCCTTTAACCATGAAGGTACAAGAAGCAGTGAAGCACTTAACATCATTCATGCTAATTTGTGCGGACCCATGGAGGTGACATCAATGGGAGGCTGCAGGTATTTCTTAATTTTTGTTGATGATTACACACGCATGACATTTGTCTACTTCTTGAAAGTCAAGAATGAAGCTCTTAAATATTTTAAAGACTTTAAAGTTTTAGTTGAAAATCAACAGGATAAGCGAATTAAAACATTTAGAACTGATAATGGTCTAGAATTCTGTAACTCATTATTTGATAGTTACTTGGCTGAAGCTGGTATTCTTCATCAAAAAACTAATGTCTATACTCCACAACAGAATGCTATCGCAGAACATGACGGTATATGGGAATTTTCAAAACTTGTTGTGGTTTCGATATTAAATGGAGATGGATCTATCAAAGTGGCACTGGAAATATTATCATATATTATCATCGGATCTGGTTTTGGGCTTACATTTTCGGGGACTGTAATTGTTTAATGAGTTAACAGTGTCATTTACAGCATTTTCATCTTCTATGTTCAATAATAATTGATCTTCTTGGATTGTGTTATTAACGACAACTTCGTCCGTATCATTGAAAACGTCGCGTAAAAGGATGTAAGTTTCTTCGACCCCGTCCGGTAAAGGTGATGAAAGCTCCCGATCATCTAAAACAAATTGACTAATAAGTCTCCTGTATCATAATAATTTATGCAACCTGTCCACCGGGCACTGTTATTACCTACTACTTAGATAGTTTATGATTCCTAATGTGAAAAGATCTAGCGCAGATCAATAGTAGAAAAATCATATTTTATTTTACATAAATAAATAGTAATTTTGTAAATAAGCCATAATAATGCTCTTAAACAATTCTGGTATAAAAAAATATTTAAATACATAAAAAGATTTTATTCGAACAAAGGTACATTTGATTTGACTTCCATCGAACAACGTAAATATGCGGATAGTACATTATTTTACTAATGAATCTCCAAAGAACACAGTTACATCTGCACTCATTGTATATAATAATGATGATATTTCCGAAGAACAACGTTACATGTTCCCTTGAAATATAAAAATACTAATTTGTATACAATTAAATGTAATTACTTTTACCATGACAACAACTATTCGTTTTCATATTAAAACAACATTTTAAAACATTGTATAGTTTTCAAAGTAAATTGTTTCACGTGCATATGTATCTGTTTTGTTCGGAAGATACAAAATTTTGCGGTTTAAACTTCTTTAAGGATATTTTTATTAACAAACAGTAAACAATCATAATTTCATTACATAATTCATAAAAATTAACACTTACCATTATCTTTTTGGATAAAGTTTCGTTGTAGCTGTTGACTAGAACTTGTATTATCTTTACTTTCATCGGGCAAAATCAAAGACAATATTTTCTTCGAACGTTTCATATTGAATAATAAACTCAAATATCAAAGGAATATGTAAATGCAATTAGAAAAAACAAATAAGCAACATGTAATTTAACCGTCACCCATGCACACCTCCCGCCAACACGAAGTAACCAGCGCGCGGGCAGCGGGAGCGCGGGGTAGGGCTCGCGTACATCGATCTATCTATTCATGAATTGCTATTCTTCGAAACACTACTACGTATTACGTTCTTGGCATATTATACTAAAGATAAAACTCTTGTAGAAGTCAAATCAATATACTGGTTCCCCAAAATGCGAACATTTATAAAGAAGTATGTCAATTCTTGTTTAGAAGTGCAGTCCACATGAATTCCACATAGACAGTTTCCGTGTCGTAGATAATGTAATAAACTTTACTATTCACAGTTGTACTTTGAAGAGATTGAAGGACGCTCATACAATCGGTTACTATTAACCACCGATTACTGTGTCTAGTTTGATTTATAAACTGAAGAACTTTAAATATGGCCAGGGACTCTGCATAGAATATACTAAAATACTCAGTTAACTTCTCTCCATACCCAAACTTAAAATGTGGTACATAAAAAGCATAGGAGCAAGTAGTGGTAGACTTAGATCCATCTGTATAAACTGGTATAAAGTTGTTGAAAGTGGAAATCTTATGGTACACTTCTTCTTTAGTTTTCAAATTTGGGTCGATATGAACGGGAATTAAGGTGTAATTGCTTTCGAAACTTCCATTAAAACAAGCCCAGTTGCTTTCATTCGTAAATAAATTGCTACGCAATTTTATATCATTGATGTATGAAAAGTCATGAAGGATATTTAGGGAAATAGGTTCGTCGAAAAGTAAAACACGTGATGCTCGTAGAAAGGTGTTAAAGAATATATATCTGCAGCACGTCCGCCATGTTTCTCTTTAGAGACGTCAATAACATCGGCGGACGTCTGTTGTTTCTTGAGTGGAGGCGTCAATACAATCATGGTGAAACAATAAATAGTGTTACGTTCGATGTGTTTCGTGTGGCTACAGTACTCCCCCTCAAGCGAAGCGTGACGGCAGTTTGATGACACGCCCCGAGCGTGTTTTCTTTTCGGCGGGGTGTGACGTCATGCTTGCTTGTGGTATTTGCGTTTTATTTGTAACAGCTGATGAGGTACTTTGCTTGGTTTCCCTGGTAACGGTGATGGCATTTGGTACGGTAATCATCGGAGGTAAGGCACTGGTATCTTCTGTGATTACGTATGCAGGCTTCAATCGATCAATAGAAATGCTTGCTTGCCGGACTGGTAGCTGTATGACGTAAACTTTATCCGTTCGGCTTATTATTCGACAGGGGCCTTCATACGGAGTCTGAAGTGGTTTTTTTACTGCATCTGTTCTAATAAAGACGTGACTGCACTTTAGTAAGTCTTCATGCACGAACCCATTTATTATTGCTGTGATTCTTGGTGGGTATTTGCGGCTTGTTTTGTTGAATAATACCGCGCAGCTTGTCAACGTAGGTATAATCCAACATAAGTGCGTCGTTGCTTGCGTTGAAAAATTCGCCAGGTAACCTTAAATTGTAGCCGTAGGTAAGCTCTGCTGCGCTCACGCCGGTGTCTGTGTTTAGGGCGGCGCGCAGTCCTAGCAACACTGTAGGTAACTCGTCGATCCACGTACTTGCGTTCGTGAGTTTCGCGCGCAATGCAGTTTTGAGGGTTCGGTGCCATCGCTCCACAATACCGTTGCTCTGCGGGTGGTATGGTGTCGTGTGATTCTTCTATATTCCCAAACGCTTCATTAGGTCTCGAAACAGCTGACTCTCAAACTGGCGACCTTGGTCGCTTGTTAGTGTCGTTGGACAGCCAAATCTTGCGATCCAATGTCAATGTGTAGTGGTCCAACGATGTCAATGTGTAAGTGTTGAAAACGGTCGCTTGGCGGGAACGACGAGATGTTTGAAAATGTGTGTCGCTGTACTTTACTTTTCTTACAAAGTAGGCACGTACGCGTCCAACAGCTGATATCTGCATTCATTGATGGCCAAAAGTATTTTTGTGCGATGAGCTGCCGAGTTGTGCGCGTACCCGGATTACTGATGTTATGTAAAAACTTCTAGTCAGTATTCTTCTGGTATGTACGGACGTAAATAAGCAGTAGATGTTTCGCAGTATAGCTCGGTGTTGTGGTTAGGTATAACTACTTTCTTGAGTGCGATATTATGTTGTGATAACAGCTGTTTGATGTTGCTGTCCTTTTCTTGTGCGTTAGCGATGTCTGCGTAGTTGATTGTAGACGGGCATGATATTGTTTCTATGCGGCTGAGTGTGTCGGCGACGATGTTTTGTTTACCGCTCACGTGACGTATTTCTGTGGTAAATTCGCTGATAAACAAAAGTTGCCTCGTTCGCCGTTGTGTTTCGGAGTTGGAGTTAATTTTCGACATTATGTATGTTAGCGGTTTGTGATCGGTGAATACAATAAGGTGTCGTCCTTCAAAGGTTTTACGGAAATGCTTGACTGCCATGTAGATTGCGAGTAATTCACGATCAAACGTGGAATACTTTTTCTGTGCGTCGGTTAATTTCTTTGAAAAATATCCGAGTGGTTGCCATGTTTCGTTGATGTTTTGTTCGGTGTGTGATGTTCGTTGTCGGCTCCAGCTGAGTTATCGGATGCGTCGCAGAATAATGCGATCGTGGCGTGGTGCCATGGGTGAGCGAGTAGAGTTGCATTGATTATGCTGACTTTACACTGCTCGAAAGCTTGCGTTGCGTCGTCGGTCCACGTGATCGGTGTTTTATCTTTGCCTCGATTTTATGTTGCGGAGGTTTGATGCCGTCAGCTGACACGGTATAGCCGAGGAACTGTACTTCCGGTATGCCTAAGTTGCATTTGGCGGGATTTATCGTGATACCATTTTCTTCGAGTCGTTTTAGCACTGTGTGGAGGTGGTCACGGTGTTCGTCTTCGCTTTTTGATGCGAGTAATAAATCGTCGATAAACGGAAATACAAAATCTAATCCTCGTAGTACTTGATGAATGTAGCGTTGGAATGTCTGTCCCGCGTTTTTTAGTCCAGGACACATGCGTGGAAATTCGAATAATCCCATCAGGGTTATTATTGCGGTCTTCTCAACATCTTCTTCGCGAACACTCAATTGCTGGTAGGCACGGTTTAGATCGATAGCACGGCATTGTACTGGTGGTCCTTGGGTTTCGATGAAATGTTGCACGTTGATGTTGCAGTTCAATTTCATCGAAGTTAGGCGTGTAATTCCTGGATATTGAGCTAGTATGTCGTGGTACGTCTGTGACTTATCAATGCTGCGTACGGTAGGTACGTTCGATACTCGGCGGACGTCTGTTGTTTCTTGAGTGGAGGCGTCAATACAATCATGGTGAAACAATAAATAGTGTTACGTTCGATGTGCGTTTCGTGTGGCTACAGATATATGGGACAGGAGATAAATTAGACAAGGAAAAGGAATTATGTAAGTTAGAAATCTTTTTCAAGAGATGATTTGACGCTAATGAACTTAAGTGGAGAAGAAAATTAAATTTTAAATACTTAAATCTTATGATTAAAGGACGAATATTACACTCTACTTGTAAGGCATTTATTGGGGTTGTTCTGAAGGCACCAGTTACAATTCTTAAACTGTGATTCTGGAGAATGTCTAATTTTTGGACCAATTTATCATTTGAAGCAAATCAAAGGAATCCATATATTCAAAATGGCTGCGTACTAAAGACCTGTATAAATTTAATAGAATTTTGGGATCCGAACCCCAGTATGTAGAAGATAACGATTTTATAATATTCAAAGCCTTGGAAGCTCTTAACCTAATGAGTTCGACATACTTATTCCAAGACATATTTTTCATAAAAGTGACGCCTAAAAATTTAACGGAGTTTTCATAAACTAACTCAGAATGGTTGTAAAAGACTTTGTGAATTTTTTGTGTAGTGTCCGCTCTATTACAAACCACAACTTTAGTCTTATCGGCATTTATATCTAAGTTTAAGTAACTAAAATAATTACTTAATTTTTTAAGCGAATTATTCAATTGGTTGACTGTAACGCGTGGATCAGACCCTGAGGCATAGACTACAAGGTCATCAGCATATTGCAGATTACTAACTCCTGAACCTAAGACGCAGTTAAGCTTGTTTATATACAACAAAAATTGGACTTAAAATCCCGCCTTGACAAACACCTTTATAGGAATCTCTAGGACCCAACAGAAAATTTTCAACTTTAACGTAAACTTCTCTACCATGTAGAAAATTAAAAATCCATATTACTATTTTTTTGGGTATTCCTAGCAACATTAACTCTTTTGACAGTATGTAAAGGTTGACATTATTAAATGCACCAGTGATGTCAAAGAAAACTGCAAACAATGGGTTATGTTGTTTAAATGAACTATTAATATTTAATTGTAAATGGGATATGCTCTCTCTAGACGATCGTCCCTTCCTAAAGCCAAACTGATTGGATGGTAAAATATTATTGCGTTCAATATAGAATTCTAATCTCTGTTTTAACAGCTGCTCAAATATTTTCCCCATACAGGATGTTAAGGTTATAGGTCTATATGATTCATAATTATCCTTATCTTTAAAAGGTTTAAGCACTGGGATAAGGCAATCTGTTTTCCACTGAGTTGGAATTAGATTATTAATCCATAAAGAATTATAAATATCTAGGATTAGTTTTCTAACATCAGTACTGGCGTATTTTATCATCTTATACGGAATTCCGTTGAGTCCACAAACTGTATCTCTACGTGAAGATATAGCTGCATTTAACTCTGCTAGTGAAAACGGGTTTGTTAGGTAGTTAACTTTAGAAGCTGATGTATACTGTTCACATAAATCCAATGGATGCTGAACGGTGTTGGGTGTACACTTCATAAGGAAACTACTGATTAAGTCTGTGTTAGTTGTATAATTATTAGTTTTCGGTTTCTTATTGAATTTTCTCATCATTGACCAGATATAAGATAGTGATGTTGTTCTATTAAACGATTCAGTTTAAGAATAGCAACACAATTTTCTTTTATTATTCAGAATTAGTTTCCTTAGTGCTTGCTTACGCTTAAAGGTGAAGTAATTTAATTCACTCGGGTTTTCTTTAAAGGCCAAATATGCTTGTTTAGCATCAGTTACAGCATTTGCACAAGTTTGATTCCACCATGGAAGGGGAATTCTTTGTTTCTTAAGTTTTTTTGATGTGAGATTTATATGAGAATGTTTTACCGAGTGTGGAACTAGCGAACATTCCTTTGCAGCTACGTTAATAATGTCTGTTAATTCTACATATGACCTTAAAGGATCACCAGAATCAAAATTATGATTTAATAAAAGATTGTCTAGTTTCTTTGTATACTTAGAAAAAATATTTTAAATCAATATTTTTGCAATTTATCTGATGAGAAAAGGGTACTTGATTTTGACTTTTAAGTACTCCAGAATTATGTGAACAGATATTGAGTAAAATTTTTGTTATGACAGGTAAATGAAAACTGCCAAGAGAATCATCAGTTACCATCCAGTCACAATTAACCAAAGCAGGTGATACCATGGTTAAATCTAAAGCATTGGGCTGCCATATACGTGAGCCAACAGTTGTAGGACTTCCATTATTAAGAATGACTAAGTTATTTTCATTTAAACTTTCATAAACATCACGACCCCTAGAGTCAATAGATGAACATCCCCATAGCAGGTGGCGGGCATTAAAATCACCGGCTATGAAGATTGGTTCAGGAATGTTGTGGATAAGATTATTTAATTTTCTTTTTGAAAATTGTGGTGTGCAATTACCTGGACTGTATATACTTACTATGGATAGTTCTTTGTTGTGATATTTTAACATAATTGCAATATTTTGTAGTGAGCCATCATATTGAGTTTGTAAAATAGAGTAGTTAAGTTTAACATGAATAAGAATGGCTACACCATTATGGTAGTTGCCTGAATCTAATCTAAACATATTATATTCTGTAAATTTTAATTTGTGATGTGGCCTGAGCCATGTTTCACATATTACTGCAACATGTATTGAGTAGTCTAAAAGGAATTTCGAAAAAATATGTCGATGGCACATTAAGCTCTGAGCATTCCATTGAACAATGTTTAAATAATCCATTACATGTAAATATTATTTTTTCTACATTGAATGTCTCTATCAGCACGTCTTTAATGGATTTCGAATTTATCTCTTTTTGGTTTAATTTGTTAAGGGATATAATTTTAACTATTGAATTAAGCAAGATGTCAAGAACTTTTTCGGAATTTAAGAGGGACATAAATTGATCGGTTTGGGATAGTTTTCCATGTCAAAATCAAAATCAAAAAGTTTTTATTTCAAATAGGCCGTTTCTCAGGCACTTTTAAAACGTTACATTACTGACTCTAGTTGCACGGTTCCAAAGTGTCATTGTTATGGAGAAGAACCGGCACGAAACTCCATAAGTTACTCTTTTCAAAATAAAATCTTACAGTAGCATTTTACATTAAAATGAATGTCTGCAAAAACAGCGTAAATTAGCAAAACAAGTATCAAATAGCAAAATGCTAATGATTTTCTATAAAAACTGACATCCAGAAAAGAAAAAAAATAACGTTACAATGAAGTAAGTCTTGCTGAGGTTTACACTGTTGATACATATACAAAGCATATTTCACAAAAAAAAGGAAAGCAATAATAATTTAATGATAATTATACATAATCTAAATATGTAGTCCTAATCAAATCCTTAACAGGAATGTCAAGGCATGTTATAGCTTCTATGAATAAGGGCTGTGGCTGTAAAGGAGGGAATGACTTTTCATTTACAACTGAACTGTATGATCTTTTTTGAAATAAATCTAAGTTTTCTTTAACCTTTTGCATTTTTACTGGGCAATCTCTGGATATAGCAATATGCTGACCCTGACAATGTACGCGTTTTTAGTTTCAGTGGTACAACTTTTGATACTGTGGATACCTCCGCATATAGAGCAACGCTCTGAATTTTTACAAAATTTGCCTATGTGGCCATACCTTAAGCATCGCAGGCATGCTTCACTGGAGGAATATACTGCTTTACTTCGAAACTCGCCAACGCCAACTGTTTAAATCTATTGATTCGGGCAGGACTGGGCAGGAAAAGGTAATGGAGACAGTTAAAGTGGGAATCATCTGAAAACCATCAAGAACTTTAGGTTTTCTCATAAAGCGTCTGATTTGCACCACGTTTTTGGTGCTGGAGATCGCATCATAAATTTCTTGGTTAGAAAGGTTAATTGGCGCATGAGTAATGACGCCCGTCACTTCTGTGGCTCCAGCGGGGATGGACGCTTGTTGTCAACGACTTGACTAAATGAACCTCTGCCTTTTGTTTTTAGTTCCTTGTCACTCAAAAGTCCCTTGGTGCAATCTTTCAATCTATTTTGCCGACTGGTTCCGAGACTGAAAATCCCTCGGTGTTCACGTAGATACCAGACCAAGTCGAGCGTCGTGAAATAATTATCGAAATAAACAGCACCTCCTGGAGTCTGAATTGTCTTGCAAAGAGCTAATACCATTTTAGCACCCAGTGTCATCTGCTCTTCCTCTTCACTAAAATTGATATACCGGAAGGTATCATCGCCGCCATACAATAGAAAATCATAGACAATTCCAGACGCACCAGCGCGTACGACGTTCTTGAATCCCCATTTACTAGGTTTCATAGGGTTGTATTGTCTCCGATTTCCTGCTTTAGTACCCTTATATGGAATGGTCATCTCATCTATGCTGTATTTCGTTTCTTCTTCCGTAGAAAGGCAGTTTCTTCTTATCTTTTCGATGAATGGTCGTACCTTGTAATATCGATCTTCGTCCTGATTAGTGTTATCCACAAAGTGGATGTTTCGTCGAATCTGCTCGAATCGTTTTACTGGCATGATGTCGGCAACTTGGGTATATCTAAATTCTGTAGACCAATAGTCTAAATAAGAAGGCATTTTCACTATACCCATGATAAGTAGAATTGCAAGAAAGTCTTTCAGCTGCTCGATGGTCAATTGCCATTTACCAGTTCTTTGGGTTGAATACAAGTTCGAGTTGTCGACGATATCAATGAGTATATCTGGGGAGAAGAATAAATAAAAAAAGTCTAACGGGGAGTCGGTGTCTGGTAAATCAAAGACGAAATCGTTTGATTGGATGTCAGCTTTGTGTCTGAATTGTCCTTTTTTCCATTTGTAACTCACAGTTAGCGTTCTCTTAGCAGTTTTTGCTACTCATACATTTGGCGTCGAGTGTATTGGTAGTGTCCTCTTACGTCTGGTTGTTCTTGGTGTTGATGGACTAGCCATAGACGAAGTATTTGGTGATGGAATTGACAATAATGAAGCCATACTTGGCAAGGCATTGTAATTGATTTCACCACTCGGTAGTAGCACGTTGTCAATAATTGGAGTCAATGGAGGTCGCTCAGGGTCCAAATTATCTTCGACTTCATTTTCATGTTCAGAACCACTATCTATATCTAGAAGTGTTTTGAGGCGGCACCAATGCTACTAAACGATGTCCTCTAGACTTAAAGCTCTGAAAAATCAAATAAATAAGTTTTAAAATATTTCTTCTGCGGATACCTAAAATTTTTATGTTGAGTAATAACAAATATAAGTTTTCTAATATTACGGCAATGAGAAAAATACTAGACATACGATTTAGTATTTAGTTTTCAATTAAGTCGACAAGGGGAAGAATACTGGACATAGTATTTGAGTCACTTCATTATTAATTTGACATTGGGAAGTATACTGGACATACATGTTTCGGGGGTCGTAATAACTAAATTAAACTTAGTAAGACAATAAAAATAATATTAATAGCTATCCGGGGGCATTTTCTTTAGTTTTCAATGATATCACGAGTAAAATAAACCCTAAAATAATGAATAAAACTCAACTTACCGAAAGCCCTCGTAACGCGTCCTTCCTTCCCGCCATCTCGTCACTGACTGTTCGCGTCCCGTTGATGTGAGTACGTTGCTGATTTTTGACAACGTAGGTAGATCATTAAGGTTGCATTAAATAGCACCTAGAACTTTAAATAGATATTCGTTTTTAGGGTTCCGTACCTCAAAAGGAAAAAACGGAACCCTTATAGGATCACTTTGTTGTCCGTCTGTCCGTCCGTCTGTCTGTCCGTCCGTCCGTCCGTCCGTCCGTCTGTCAAGACCCTTTTTCTCGGGAACGCGTGGAGGTATGAAGCTGAAATTTATATCAATTACTCAGGCCTACTGTCCCTTGAAGCTGTGAAAATCAAACTTCTAAGCCAACGCAATCAAAAGATACAGCCGTTTATGCCGCAAATTTTCGACACTTGCAAGGGAATCAAAACCTACAGGATGCTTCCCGTGAACTCAGAATCTTGAAATTTGGTACGAAGCAACGTCTTATGGCATAGATAAAGGAAAAATTACGAAAACCATAATTTTTTTGTTATATCACATAATATATTTTTTTTAATAATTTTAAACTTACTACCTATTTCCTCATAAACGCGTAGAGGTATTAAATTGAAATTCATACCAAATACTCAGGTCTATAATACCTTTAAGCTGTAACAAAATCAAACTTCTATGTCAACGCTGTTGTATATAAATAAAGCACTTGAGTTTGAATTTAACTGGTTTTATTATAATTTAAGAAAAAGTATTACAATTCACATGCACGCGTTACAACGCCGGTGAGAGAGAGAGATAGAGGGCGCTTACGTCGTGCGCTTCAGCGTCGTTAAGTTAAAGACGCGTTCTTATGCGTTCATACCAACACCCTCTCCTGAACGCAAACCCATTCCAGCCGTCAGAAGGGAGAGCTTCGGTCGATGCAGCCCCTTTGTTAGCGCATCCGCCAACATAAACTCGGTGCTTATGTATTCTACATGTATCTCCTGAGCAGCAACCTTTTCTTTAACAAAATTATAACGGACGTCTATGTGTTTGCTGCGGGCGTGGTAAACACATGAACCTGAAAGACTAATAGCACTTCTATTATCACAGTATATAGTCATTGGTGCAACTGAATGCCAGATGTCTTTCGTAAGTTGCCTCAGCCAGATTGCTTCTTGAATAGCGGACGCCAGAGACATATACTCTGCTTCAGTGCTGGAGAGTGCTACTGTGGCTTGTTTTTTAGAATTCCAACTAATACAGCCACCCTGAAATATAAACAAATAGCCAGTGCAAGATCTTCGATCTATGGTGTCGCTGGCCCAATCTGCATCACAATAACCAATTATGTTTTTATCGTCCTTTTTGAATGTAAGTTTTAAATGAATGGTTCCTTTCAAGTAACGAAATATTCTCTTCACAGCAATCCAATGTTGCATTGTTGGATTGTTATTAAATCTACTAACAGTATTAACAGCAAAGGCTATGTCAGGCCGTGTACATTGAGATAAATACAACAGACATCCCACAGCCTCTTGATAGGGTACATTTTTCAATACTTCAGTTTCATTTTCAGCCTTTTTTAATTGAGTCCCGGCTTCAAAAGAAGTTGGTACAATCATACATTTTGAATCTATGTAAAATCTTCTCAATGTACAATATTTGATCCAAAGATATTTCCTCAAAATTAGTTAAAACCAATACATTGTCTGGCTGTGCCAAGGTCCTTGTTGTCAAAGTGCCAAAGTCCTTCCAAATGGTTGCCTGGTTTGTTTTGCCTCCAGACAAGATGTACATATGTAGTCGTCATCTTGTTGACATAACTTCACACCAAGAGTACATTCTGGAATCTTATTTATATCATTAAAATTAAGATGTCCTAGTCTTTGGTGCCATAAATATTTGTTTTCAGCTGTAGCTGCCATTGCCTGCCCGCTTTGATAGGTAAGTAATTTGTAAGTATCATTTACTAACTTTGCAGTGGCTACTATCTGATTATTTCTGTTCATTATTGAGCAACCAGAACTGTCAAATTTAACCTTATTGCCATTCATTATGATCTTGCTCACAGAAAGTAAATTTGTGGATAAAGAAGGAATAAATAATACATTATTTACCTGAATACAGTCAGGTTCTCCAGTAATATTATTTGGTACCTGGATATTTACAGTGCCACAGCTTTGCACGGTGAGAACTTTGTTATCTGCAATCCTGATACTTTTTACAGGCGGTACAGTTTCATTTGTTAACCAGTTACGGTTCATAGTCATGTGAGCTGAAGCCCCGGAGTCCACATACCAGCTACTGCCATCATTCACAGATGTAGCTGAAAAAGCTGCGACAAAACCATTTTTAGTATCTTTGTCTTCCTTGTTTTTATTTTTATTTTTAAACCAACATTGCTTGCCCAAATGCCCATATTTATTACAGTTGAAGCAACGGGGGCCTTTTGGTTTTTCTGAGTGACTGTCTTTATGTTGAGTATTGTTTATGAATTTCTTCTTAGACTTTGCATAAAAAGCTGTAGTACTTTCTGATTTAGATTTCACTTCTTGTAATAACTTTGTTTTAATCATATCAGCACTAATTTTTATGCCTGAGCTTTCTAAACCCATAATCATAGGCTTATATTCATCGGACAACCCGGCCAACATTAGAGTCCCGAGCCACTCATCATCCACATTGAATCCTATCCCTCTCAATTTATGTGCTGTTGACATCAATTTGTTTATATATTCTTCTATATTTGTAGTAGACTCTAGATTAGTCGTAATCAAATCTCTGAGAAGCCCCATTTTACGGAGTAGACCAGTATCTTCAAATGCTTTTAATAAGTTGTCCCATACCTGTTTTGCTGTCTTCGCATCTTGAACATGCACGTATAATTGTGGATCTATCAATAAAATTATTTTTGTTCTGGCTTCCATGTCTTTTTTTGAATCACATGTATCAAGCTGTATGCATTCCCAAAGTTCTTCATGTTGTAAATATGCTGCCATTGCAAATTTCCATGTCGAAAAATTGGCTCTGCCAGTTAATTTCTGTATTGATAATGTGTTTAAAGCCATTTTGTAACGTTTTTGACATAAACCTAAAAAATAATTATCTTCTCGCCGAATTTGAGGTTATGCCTCACTTCTCACGAAATTTATACTTTTATTACAGCTTTATTTCAAAAACTTTTATCAGGCAGGGACGGCCCATAACCTGTTGTATATAAATAAAGCACTTGAGTTTGAATTTAACTGGTTTTATTATAATTTAAGAAAAAGTATTACAATTCACATGCACGCGTTACAACGCCGGTGAGAGAGAGAGATAGAGGGCGCTTACGTCGTGCGCTTCAGCGTCGTTAAGTTAAAGACGCGTTCTTATGCGTTCATACCAACAAACGCAATCAAAAGAAACAGCAATTTAAGCTGCATATTTTGAAACTCGCAAATACTCGCAAGGGAATCAAAACCTAAAGGGTACTTCCAGTCGACCTAGAATCTTGAAATTTGGCATGAAGCAACGTTTTATAGCACACATAAAGGAAAAATTCCGAAAACCTTAAATTTTTGGTTACATTACAAAATATATAACCTTGCAGGTTTGTACGGAACCCTCGGTGCGCGAGTCCGACTCGCACTTGGCCGGTTTTTTTTTATATCGATGTTTATCCTATATTCCTATGAGAAGTATATCGCACGTCGTCTAATAAAGGGTTAAAGACTGCAAACTATCAAATTTAGTTTTTTCTATTTTCCTGTGTTCATCATAAAGGCTTACAAGGTTACCACCAGCAACACGAAGTCTTTGTGGTAACAATTGCCATTCGTGGGGCTGACGCAATTTATAGTAAATTTGACCATTTTTGTATAATAATCCTCTGATATCGGTGACTACAGGATCTCCAGCTCTTTTCCCTGGTCTTAATGAATCTAGCTGACATATCATTTCGAAATTTTAAAAAAATGTGTATTCTAAATGGTGAATTATGTAAGGTTGGCTTGGGCGAGCTTGTGCCATTTTGCTTATGTAATCATTCGGAGAATAAATAGGCGGTCTAAAAAGACGTTCCAATGTGGAATGGACACTATCCACCTCCATCATTGTGTGCCCCTTTTCCAAAATAATTTGTTCTATTTGAATTGAATGGTTCTCTTTAGAAAGATGTAGTAAAGCTGAGGATAGTACCTTATTTCTGTTTTGATAGCCACATCCATCTGATATGAGTATTATTTTCTTATAGTTTTGATTAATTTTTGTATTTAAGAAATGTATCAAACAACTTGTAAACTCATTGGCAGTT
Source organism: Trichoplusia ni (assembly GCF_003590095.1). NCBI lineage: Eukaryota > Metazoa > Arthropoda > Insecta > Lepidoptera > Noctuidae > Trichoplusia > Trichoplusia ni. The sequence goes on from NC_039480.1 coordinate 9,282,100, forward strand.
ACTCCGCCATCACCTTCATGCCACACGTACAAATGTACTTCCTTATCATTGTTAACATAAAGCGTATAATTATGAATTTGAAGTTTCTGTTTATATAATGAACTATTCAGAAGCATTACTGCTAATGCTTCTGAATCGTTGTTAACTATACCACCATAATCGACATATCCCCAGTATTAATCTTTATTCTTGTCATATGTCAATTCTGACCTAATAGACATTGCATCAAACATTAGACTTACATCTTTTGAAAAAAGATCTTTGTGAACAGAGATCTTTAAGAACTCGAGAACTTCTACCATGAACCCTGTGTTACAGTCATTTGTTGATAAAATGTGTCTAAGTGTTGAGGGATGTGGTAAACTCATGTGATTTCTTAAAAATCGAAAGGCTTTCGGTGAATAAAAATTAAAGTTAAAGCAAATGATTTGAGCTGCTCATTTAACGTACAGTTTTATCTGATTTTTTGATATTAATATGGTTATGAATGTTACTGAAGTTATTAACTAACACACTTTCTACTTCTTCAAAATTAGAACACTTTTTCTTGATAATATTTAAGGCAGATTTGAGGTTATTAATTTTACTATCCTCTGGTGGAACTTCCTGAAAATAAATGTTTTGTAAATGGTTTGTATAGTAGTATCCCTTATTTAATATCTTTATTACTTAACATGTAAGAATCATAGTACAGCCGTTCACAATAGGGATGATCGATATTCGAAAAACATCGATGTTGACATCGATGTCATAATCGAAAGCCCGACATCGATGTTGGATATCATCGATGATTTATGCAATAATAACTGACAAAAAAATAAAACACAGTGTAAAAGTTCGGAATTTATTAATAAAGAGATCAAATGATTACTTATTCCAATATTTTTTATCAATTGACTGCAGAAAGAGTAATTTTGATAAAGAAGAACCTTTTAATCTATTTCTTTGTTGATAAAGAGTAGAGCCAGCTTTTGAAAACAGTCTTTCGGATGGCGTTGATGTCGCGATAGTACTCAAATATTTCAGCGCTATTATTTTTAATTTCGGGTCAGTGGAACCGATGACATTATTCCAAACTTGAATAGGATCTTGTTTAAGATCAGATACTGCATTTTTTCAAAAAGTAGCTTAACTCGGAAGGCATTTCGTGATCATGAGGGGAAGGCGTAGAGTTTTTGACATTTACAAGTTTATAATGTTCGCTCCACAAATTAAATTCTTGTTGGATCTGGCGAACCACTCATAACTTCTTCAATTACTTCTGCTTCCGTTGTAGTAGTTAGTAATTCTTTGACTAATTTGATTGCTTTCGAACATGCTATGCGGTCTTGAAAGTGAATATTTTTGAACCTTGGGTCTAGCAAATGAAACCAGATATTTTGTTGCAACTATAATTTGGCAATTATTCAAATTCTATAATTGTCTGATAATTCAGGGAAAAGAAAATTAGGAGCCAACCCCAGGCACTTCAATGGAACCTCCATTTAAGAAAGCCCGACAAGAACAAGATTTTGAAAATGTAGTTGCCGAGAAGAAAAACCTTCAATATAAAGTAAAATTACTATCTCAGCGCTTTTAGCGGCGGGATAGTAAAATTAATAACCTCAAATCTGCCTTAAATATTACCAAGAAAAAGTGTTCTAATTTTGAAGAAGTAGAAAGTGTGTTAGTTAATAACTTCAGTAACATTCATAACCATATTAATATCAAAAAATCAGATAAAACTGTACGTTAAGTGAGCAGCTCAAATCATTTGCTTTAACTTTATATTTTTATTCACCGAAAGCCTTTCGATTTTTAAGAAATCACATGAGTTTACCACATCCCTCAACACTTAGACGCATTTTATCAACAAATGACTGTAACACAGGGTTCATGGTAGAAGTTCTCGAGTTCTTAAAGATCTCTGTTCACAAAGATCTTTTTTCAAAAGATGTAAGTCTAATGTTTGATGCAATGTCTATTAGGTCAGAATTGACATATGACAAGAATAAAGATAAATACTGGGGATATGTCGATTATGGTGGTATAGTTAACAACGATTCAGAAGCATTAGCAGTAGCTAGTACTCGTAATAATGATGGTATCATATACGAGAAAATTTAAATGCCCAATTGGGTATTTTTTTATAAATAAAATATCGGCCAACATTCAATGTCAATTAGATATAACAGCTATTAGGCTCTTGACCGATATAAACATTACGGTGAGATCGTTAACTTGTGATGGCACTGCTACCAATATCAAAACCTATGAGCTTCTAGGCTGCAACTTTTCTAATATTTATGATTTAAAAGCCTGTTTTAAGCACCCAACAAAGGATAATAATATTCACTGCTTGTTAGATCCACCGCATATGATAAAATTAGCCCGCAATGTTTTTGCAGAATGTAATCTGAAGTCAGATAAAGGACACATTGACTTTAAATATGTTAGGAGATTACATGATTTACAGGAACAAGAAGGGTTAAAATTGAAAAATAAACTTTCCGCCCTTCATATAAACTTTTATGGAAAAAAATGAATGTGAAATTAGCTGCACTTTTTCACAACTTTTTGACAATTCTGTGTCTGATGCAATTCAATTTTTAGATAACAGTGGTCAGGATAGTTTCAATGGTAGTGAGGCAACGGTAGAATATATAAGAATGATTGATAGAATTTTTGATATATTTAATGCTAAAAATCCTTATGGTGTGGGCTATGATTAAGCAACAGAGATTTCTGGATGAAGGCCATATTAGATACAAAAAACTATTTATTAACATTAAAAATTTATCAAGAAAGTATACTCTCACATAGGCGTAAAACCCCTGTTCTCGGCTTGATTATCGACTGTATTAGTATTGCAAATCTAGTTACTGACCATTTAGAAATATTTTTTTCATGTGTAAGAGCTTGTGGTGCTTTGAATGATAACCCAAACGCACTACAGTTTCGTTATACTATGCGAAAACTGTTATTTCGAAATAGTGTGTGTAGGGCAAATTGAGAAACAATGGACGTTTATAGCTAATAATGTCGATTTAGTTATTCCAAAACAGCGATATGTGAAAGTGGACTCAGACGGAAATATTGCTGCAAAGCGTGAAAACAACAACGCTTTCTTTTTGACTATTTCTACCTACGTTATAATGACTAATGTTTATGCTTGATTTTCTTTTCCTACAAATTTTTCATTGATTTAATAAACATTTTTATTTCTAAAATGTGTTTTTATCATATAACCTAACACAACACAAAAAAATATATTATCAACAATGTGACAAGTTCATATGTCACATCGATCCTTGAAAACTTTTTCAGTAATAGTGTGACAAAATATCCCTTTTTTTTAATCCTGTTAATTTATACCGAAAAATAGCCAATAGCGCAACAATTACTATAGTTTTAGATGAATTAATAGTTAAATTATAAATCACTAGAAGGTTTTGTTGCTTTAGCTCTATTATTTTAGATTTTATAACATTTCGAAAGTTTTAAATACGCGTCCTGTAAAATTGCCTTTTTTGAGATGTTACAGTATTCTCGCAAAGAGGCGATATGTAGTGGATGAATTGGCAAAAGAATACGGTGTCACAGTTTTGCGGTTACCACCATACCATTGTGAGCTGAATCCCATAGAGTTAATATGGGCTCAAGTAAAGGGATTTGTAGCAAAGCAAAATAAAACTTTTAAAATGGCAGAGTTAAAAGTTCTTTTACCAGAGGCCTTAGCAAGCGTGACTGCGGAAAATTGGAAGAATTGTGAGGCCCACGTCATTAAAGAAGAACAAAAAATGTTTAAATTGGACAAAATTATAGATGACACAACCGAACGCTTTATTATTCATGTGACAGATAGTTCTACTTCATCGTCAGATTCAGAATAAGTTATATTCGATTATGATGATAAAAAAGAAATATCCTCACCAAAGCATTTTCAAATTTGTCTCTCAAACTTTGACTTTTCATGTCAAATAATGCCATTTGCATACAGCTACGGTAAGATTTAGGCATTAAAACTTTTGTATCCTTGTGATAAATAAACGATTTTAAAAAGAATTTAGTTTTATTAAAACAAAAAATACTAGTGTAATAAAGGTTTATCACCCCTGAGTCACGTGGTTTTTTTTGTTTACCTTTAGTAAACTACCTAAACCGACGGAGTATAATATTCCCAAAGAAATTGCTAGCGTTATCCCCAAATTCGATGGTGACGAAAAGCTATTGAATTTATTTATTAGAAAATGTGAATACGTAATTAATTGCTGTAGAATAAGAGGAAACACAGATCAAGATTTTTATGTGTTTCACGTCATTACTTCTAAGCTATTTATTTATAGGTAGAGCGGCAGCTTTAATAAGCGAGCGACAGGACTAAGAGAGTTGGTCCGTACTAAAGAGAGCATTAGAGCAACATTTTGGTGATTCTAGATCCGAGGAATGTATCGCGATTGAATTAGAAACTTTAAAAATTAATAATAGCGAATCTTATCTATATTTTTGTAATAGAATCCAACATGTAAGAAGAACATTGATTGCTAAAGTTAATTGAATAGAAGACGTGAATCTCCGCAATAGTAAAGTAATCATATATGACAACATATCAATGAATGTATTTCTTTATAATCTCACTGAATTACAATTTCTTGTGATAATATAATACGAGAAATAAAATGAAAAAAGATTCTTCAGATTAGACCACAAACTTCATTTCCTGTTAATACATATACCCCAGCCTCAATTTAAATATGGAATTAGTCAAAGTCTGAAACCCCAAATACAGACACAGCAGCATACAACATTTAAATCACAGTTAACTCCGACCCCTTAAATAGGTTTTAAGTCCAATAGACCTCCACAACAATTCGGATATCGCCCTCAATTAAACCAAAATCCACAACAATTTGGATACCGCCCTCAATTTTAATCAAAATCAATTGGGATATCGTCCTCAAAACCAACAGCAAAAGATATCTACGGACGTAAGCATGCGTATCGCCCCACAACCTAAACCTCAAGGTTTTAAAATCAATGAGGTCTATAATATTAATGAAAATGAGTCGGAATTCGAAAACTCATACTTTAATGAGGAGGAAAATTACGAAGAAAATTGCGAAATTAATCACTATAGCTAAATAATTTATCTTTGGCGTTTAGACATAAATGTCACAATTATTTTAAAGCTTAGATTATATACCTATAGATGTAACCATGGCGTGACCGCACTTGAAACAGAAATAGATTTTTATGGTGTTGCCTAATAAGTTGGCAATTCCCACATATTAGGTAAAAAATATTATGAATTCTACTTGATCGCGAACAGACATTATAAGTACCTGTAAGTACTTCGCAAACTAAAAATTCTGAATTAGCACATTTTATATGCTAGCTTCAATAATGTAACTCTTATGTCGTAGTCGTACGAAATACTTTAATAAAACCTCCTTGGTCTAATATTTCGTTTTTACAAGGGCGGTAAGGAGAATCGTATGGACATCCATCGACCGACACGACATAAAACACACACGACACGTTCAATGATGAAATAAAACCAGTCTTTATCATAAAAATATTTATTACAAACCATAAGGAAATACCTACATTCATAATTATTGACCCTTAAACAATATTAACTTAGTGTGCATATTTCTGATTCTTTCATCTCGATGAGATAATGACGTCATTATATAATGAATCCTGACTTCAAAATATCTAAAAGCGATAGCTTTAATTAATAATACAAAATGATTTTCAAAAGGACTTTGTTCATTAATATGATTCTTTATTTCTGCAAAGACTTCTGTACCAATAAATTTTTTCAAAACACTGCAAGTCATTTTTGGTAAAGTGCCTTTTTGTGAAAAATAGGAATTCCCGTGTATTGATGTGGTTTGTCTTAGAATTTTTTCGGCAAACACACAAATTTTGATAACATCTTGTGATAGATAATGTAATCCGCCAACATCCTTTACAGCAATAAAACTCGGAAACTTTTCAATTGCAAATATTGCTCCTAAACATTCATCACATTTTATTATTTTTTTCAAATTGCGCACTACATATCCAGAAATATAAGTTATGGCTTCCTTTGAAAATTCTGATAATTCTAAGTTTCCTATATAGTCATGACCCTCGGGCAAATCAACAATTGAATCTTCATCGAGACTTTCGTCATTCATAGCCAATATTCTTTCTCTTCTACTGTTTATTTTACGACAAATGGAATTTGAATTGCACGTCAAAATATTAATATTATCTAATGGTATGCAATTACCTGTGGTAATATTTTTTAATTCACCATGGATCAGCAGTCGCTTATACGCCGATACGAACTGCAGAGCAGTAGGGTTATTGTTAAACCCACCTTTAGAGCGAATGGCACTAAAGAAAACCTCCAAATGGTCTTGGCTCATTTTATAAGTACATAAATATCGAAGAGGAGCATTTCCAATATGTATGTACTTGTAAAAAATAATTCTTAGCGCCTTAATAGAAATTAAAAACCCCAGAAACCCTGTTTTTCTTCCCGAATTAATGACTAAATCACCTTCAATGAACCTGAGCGTTTTGAGATAAGTTTCTAACTCTTCTAATTTTGCATTCATCATATTTTCTTTACTGATAGGTTTTTTAAAACCATATGAATATAAACTTCGGCTATTTAGAATATCAAACAAATCATTAAAGTTTGTGATAAATTCAATAGTAGCTCCTGAATGTACAAAGTCTTCTATGGCTAGATAACCCTTGCATAATATAAGAGCCTCGGCGACAGATTTGCTGAAAGTTTGCGCAGCGAGTCTAACTTTCATTATTTGTTTCTTGTAATTAATATGAGCAGCTCTGAGCTTATTCCCTAAATGCAGTTCTTCCAGTTTTTGTAAATTATGCAATTTTTCAATATAATTCCAGGATATTATTTCGCCATTAGCATTCAAAATCTCTTTTTTGTCGGCTAGTGTATTTCTAACAAGTTTTAACATGTGACATGCATCTGCTATTATTACTATGATTTGACCTTCAATAGTTATTGTTGGATTGATATTGTTAATGTCATTAAATTGAGCGCCTAGATTTTTTGTCATGGCGAAATTTGCAGGACATCCGTCAAATGTCACCGATACTATTTGTACCCCACATTCTATTAACAAATGTACACAATTTTTTAATAATTCACTACGTTGGTCCCCGTTGACACCATTTGTCAGAAAGTACCCAACTGGTATTTTCCAACTGGAGTTTAACGCCGTAACCATAAAGACCAAAGCATCCTTAGCTAGCGGCATACTATCGGTGTCTAGATTATGTCCTACATTCACGTATCCGACGGTGCGTTTGCCATCCCACTGTAGGTGTTGTCGGATTGACATTTCGTCAAGACTAAGGCAGCATAATATTTTTTCATTAGACTTACTAACTAATAATTTGATAGCTTCAAAAGCTTCACTTGTGAATCCAGGTTCACAATCCACACATTTATACCACCTATATAATGTTTTAGGATGGGGCAAGCATGTGTTAAATTGCTTTCTCACAAATGCATAGGCCTTAGGGCTTAAAAAATGCAAACACAATGCAAATTTTCGTAACGATGGCGAATATTTTCGCGGACAGTTCGTTTTATCGAGGTATCTTTTAAGAAAATCTGCATTTTCAGATTCAACATTTGACAGTAAATCTAATTCTTCAGATTGCATTTGTAGTTTGCATTTTAATTCTGTTATAATATCTTGTAAATGTGCTGTCTTTTTAACTAATCGTCGTTTAGATTCACGTACAGCACGCAATTTTTTGCGACAATTATTAGATTTTGTCTTCTCTTTCTGCAGCAGATTTTCTAGTCGTTTTTCCTTCTTAAGAGTCGCTGGCTGGACAACAGGTTCTACATCAACTTCATAGCTGGGACCGGCCTAAAATGAAATTAAGTAGATTTTATAGTTCTTCTATCAAATATTTGTAAGTTTTACAGAGAATCAGTACGTCAGGTAAATATTGTTTCATTTTGCGCAGGTATGCTTACCACAGTTAACTTCTCTGGTTGAATATTTTGCACTTCTCGTAAAATAACCAACTTTCTTCGTTTATTAGGAGGTGATAAAGATGAATTAAAATTCTCTTTGCTCTCCTGGCTCGTAGATGGTAATGGAGTATTATCCTGTTGTGGACACGGATACGTTGAGGCTGGACTCTGTAACATTTAAAAATAAATACGTAAACAAGCAAATAATGATTAAAAGAAAGACTCAATATTGCATTATTAGAATGAATACTAAATACTTATAGAATAATAAATACTAAATACTAACATGTATATATTTCGTTGGTACTGAGTGAGGTTTTACTTGTACTCGTTTATTTTTATATAGTAATGAATCATCATCAAAATGAATCGAACAAATTTTTGAATACTTTGTTGGCTGCCAATTTTCTCGTCCAGTGGCATCCAGCCATTTCTTTTTATAAAGATTGGATGGAAACCTGAAATTTAAAGAACATTTTATTCACATGCTACGAAAGTTTACCTTTATTGAGTAATAAGTTAAATAAACTACAATAAAGTACTTAAATAAATCTAAGTAAATATAAATTTACATACAGAAGAATTAATTTCCTCTCAATAAAAATATTAAACTACTAGCTTTTACCCGCGACTTCATCCGCGTGAAAAGTATCCTATGTGTTAATCTAGGTAATAAACTACTCGTGTGCAAAATATCATTGAAATCCATCCAGACGTTATTGCGTGATTGAGTAACAAACAAACATTCAACAATACAAACCCTCGAATTTATAACATAACTACGATGAGTACCTGAGCCAACCCAACAATCGTATGTACTGACAAAAATGAAATATGATTTATTTGGGTAAATTCAAGTAGCTATTATGGCAACCTTGAACCGTTCATAGTTTTAGGTTATTTTATTTTGTGATATTGAAAACACGTATCACAACTCAATATTCTTGGCTCACGTCACTGAATTCATTACAAAACATCATAATCAATGATCATCTGGCCTTGTAGGGCGTTGTATTAACGAAAGAAATGATAATTTCGCCTACTTACGTGTGAAATGTTATTCCTTCAATTTTTCGCTCACTCCGGCTTTTACAGCCCAAAACACTGCAACCCACCATCGCACTTACACTAAATATTCTTTATCATCCAATTTTTATACGCACTAAACACTGTAAATTCGCACAATCACAGAAAAATCCGCAAGACGCCAAGTTTGTTTGTCACAATCTGTCAAACTCAGATCTTGCCAAACAACAAGACCGGCCATGTTGACAAAGACAAAAAATATATATTGTGTCCTGTTTCTTTGCATAAGTCTGACAATTAACGATCTCGCTCTATCAAGGAAAGTCATTTTAATGGTTACATCTATAGGTATATAATCTAAGTTTTAAAGAAACAGAAATGACAAGACCATAGATTACAGAGTAAGGTTGCCAACAGTAAAAGTTTTGAACAGGTACAGAATATAAACTATGGATGGCGTTCAGTGTTGCAATTAATCATTTCAACATCCTCTTCTTCATTGCAAACCCATAGCCATGCAACAGTCATCAGTCTTCTTCTTAGAAATCGGTTTTGTAAGTATGTCGGCAACAATATCTTGAGTCCCAACATAGCAGAGTTGAATTTGCTTATCAGCAACTCTTTCTCGGAGGAAATGATGTCTCAGATCAATATGTTTGCTGCGAGCACAGTAAGAATCATGCCAAACCTGCAAATTTGATTGCGCTTTGATTATCACAATAAATTATGGTGGGCACATCTGTAAGCTTCCAAATTAGTTTCGACTCTAAATGCCTTAGCCACATAGCCTCTTGTGTGGCCGTAGCTAGTGCCATATATTCAGCCTCCATGCTTGATAAGGCAACTGTGTTCTGTCGTTTAGAACACCATGAGACTGAAGCACCCTGAAACAAAAAAATGTAGCCCGAGCATGATCTCCGGCTGTTAATTTCGGAAGCCCAATCTGAATCACAGTAGCCAAACACTCCTCTTTCATCTTTATCTTGGCAAAACTTTAATTTATAATCCTTAGTTCCTTTTAAGTAGCGTAGCACTCTTTTTACTGCCAACCAGTGTTGTGTTTCTGGTTTTTTGTTGAAACTACTCAATTTGTTTACAACAAAACAAATATCTGGTCTTGTTCCTTGTGATAAGTAAACTTCCAATAGCTTCTTGATAAGGTACATTACTAATAATATTATTTTCATCTCCTGTGCTGATCAATTTAGAACTAAGATCACAGGGCGAATGGACTGGATTACAATCTGTCATATTGAATCTCTTTAGGATTTTTTCTATATAAGCAGTAATATTCACACCGGAGCTCTCCAAAGCCATTATCATAGGTTTGTAGTAATCTGGGAGACCAGCGAGCAGCAACGTACCCAGCCACTCGTCACCTACTACAAAATTGATATTTCTCAACTTGTGAGCTGTTGACATTACCTTATTGACATATTCTTCGACACTTGAGCAATTGTCCAAGCTAGTGGTGATCAAATCTCTCAATAAACCTACCTACCTACCTCTTGTACATGGACGTAATTAACTGGGTCCACCAACAGTATTATTTTCGATTTTGCTTTCGTATTTTTCTTGCTATCAGATATATACGCTGGATCAGGTTCAATCTCTTGCCACAATTCTTCATGTTCGAGGTAGTTTTTTACGGCAAACTTCCATCTTTGGTAATTTTCTCTTCCAATGAGTTTCTCAATAGTACCCATTGTTATTTGTGATGCCATTTTATTAAGTACTTTCTCAAAAAATAAGCTGAAATTGCTGGGAGAAAAAATAAGCACGCCGGCAATGGCCGATTTTGATTTGAATTTTTAGGTTAATTAACTTTAATCTAATTGAATCACAGCGTTTATATTTTGAAATACTTCCCTAATATACTATCGGACATATTGGTTTTATTTTCGATATCTGCACTCATATCTAACAGCTTGGTCTTTATTGCATCTGCACTTATTTTCATGCCGGAGTGCTCAACGGCCATTATCATGGGTGCGAACTTGTCGGGTAATCCGGCTAATAAAAGTAATAAAAGTTTTGAGCCCTATCCACAACCTGGGTCACGTACGCAGTCATTGATTCCGAGCTGTCTAGGCGGATGGAAATCAAAGTTCTGAGTAGGCTGATGCGACGCGTGAATCCGGAATTGTCAAATAACGACTCTAACTTTGCCCACAAGTTATGCACGGTGGTTTCATTCTTGATGTGAACGTAGGGTGATGGGTCGATAGTCATCACCATCGATAGTCTTCCGATCATCTTGCTCACTGAGAATAGCACTGTTCGTGAGGTCGATACCTTCGAGAATCAAAAAGTTTTCGACAGCGAATGCCCAATCGTCGTAATTCTCTCTTCCCTTTAGCTTCGGGACTATTGTGATTTATCTAAATAATAATATAGTCTCAACTATACTTTTAACTTGATACTGTTTATCTATGCTGATATTCTATTATCTATGATTCATCTATGCCGTGTCTATGCTCTCTGTATAATCTATGAATAAATTCACAGTGTTCTAACAAGTCACAAGCGTCGTTTCATTTTAGGTTATGGGCCCAGACCCAAATTTTCCAAAATTATTAAGTCAGTGAAACAGTGAGTCAGTACATAGTTATAGTAATTTTGACTGAGTTAGGCGTTCGTAATTCTTCCGCATGGCTGCTGCGAACTATTTTGTCAACGTGCCGAAACTTAAAGGCAGAGAAATAGTACTACAGTGAGTGGACTTTTGCCGCCGAAAATTTCCTAGTACTCGAGGGAATGCTTCATTGTGTAAAACCTGTTACTGGGAAAACAATCCAACCGGCGCTATTTGTTCACATCAGGGATGTGGAATCATCAATGATGCTATGGGATAAACTGAAGAGTTTATTTGACGATTCAGGTTTTAGCAGAAAGATTAGCCTACTTCGTACTTTAACTCGATGGCGTCATACGTAAATCAAATGATTTACGTAATAAGAAATTTCTCTTGAAATAAGCTGTGCCTATGTACTATGTGTTCTATCTTTCTTCTTGTCTGTATTCTGTGTGTATCTGTGTACATGAACTATTAAATAAATAAATAAATGATTGAAACCGGACAAAAGTTAAGAGGAACGGGCTTTCAGATTAATGACGATTGGATTGGGTGCTTGTTGTTGGCTGGCCTAACAGAAAAATACATGCCTATTATTATGGCTGTGGAACATTCCGGGATAGAAATTTCATCAGATGCTATAAAGCAAAATTGTTAGATATGGCGGAAACGACAGAAGTTTAAGGCGAAAAATCGGAAGAGGGCGCGGCGTTCGTCAGTTACCACAAGCGCCAACATAAGAACAAAAATAAAACTTTAGCTGATGTCAAAGATGGCGGCTCAAGGAAAACAAACGTCAAGTGTTACAAGTGTAAGCAACCGGGTCATTTTAGTAATCAGTGCGCTAATAACAACTCAAAACTAAATGAACAAGGTACTACTAGGAAACCAACAAATGCGTTTAGTGCCGTATTTCTTAACGCAAAATATAACAAAGACGACTGGTATATTGACTCGGGCGCGAGTTCGCATTTGACAGCTAACGAAAGTTAGGTTTTCAACCCGTGTTATGATCAAACAAATGAGATTATAGTTACAAATAACAATACGCTGCGAGTGTTGTGTACAGGCGACGTCAACATGGTGACAATAGCAGATGGCTGTGAGTATGATGTGCCGATCAAAGAATTACTCTGCGTTCCTGAATTGACTACAAACCTTTTATCTGTAAGTCAACTATTGAAGAATGGAAACAAAGTTGATTTTGATGAGAAAGGATGCAAAATATACAACAAGGATGGTTGTTTAGTGGCTGTGGCAGATGTTGTCAATGGAGTATACAAGATCAGGGTGCCCAACTATGCAATGTCAATTTCTACTTTGTCTGGCAATATGGCATCGTAGATTGGAACATGTGAATATTAATTATCTAAACAAAATGTCTGAAGCTGTGGAAGGTCTGAATTTGGATGAAAAAGTTAATATAACCAAGTCGACATGCTCCACTTGTTGTGAAGGCAAGCAGTCTCGGCTACCTTTTAAACATGTTGGAACTAGAGCTGATGAAGTCCTCAAGGTAATCCTTGAGGACTTCATCAGCCTCCTTGTAATGCCTTTTTTAGCTGTGCCCTAACAGGGTCCATAACATTGTACCTAGCTTTAAGTCTCCCCAACATCTTTTGTAACATTATGGAATGCAAATAAATATATAAATATGAATCCACACTGACATTTGTGGGCCAATGGAAGAGTCATCAATACGAGGTGCAAAATGTTTTCTTTTGTTCATTGATGATTATTCAAGGATGATATTTGTATATTTCCTCAGAAACAAAAGTGACGCTTTGGCATGCTTCAAAGAATTTAAGGCGAAGGCTGAAAATCAAACAAACAAGAAAATTAAAACTATAACAAGTGACAATGGTTTGGAGTTTTGCAATAAAGAGTTTGATATGTTTTTGCAAAGGGAAGGAATAATTCATCAAAAAACGAATAGCTACACACCACAACAAAATGGCCTATCTGAAAGACGTAATCGCACTATAGTGAAAAAAGCAAGATGCCTATTGTTTGATGCAAAGCTAGAAATAGAACTTTGGGCAGAAGCAACAAACACAGCAGTATATCTTCATAACAGAATTATAGCATCAGGATTAGATGAAAAACACCTCTTGAAAATGGACAGGCAATAAACCAGATATTAGCCACTTGCGTGTATTTGGTAGCAAAGTTATGGTCCATCTTCCCAAGGAGAAAAGGCGAAAATGGGACAGAAAGTCTATTGAACATATTCTTGAGGATTATTCTGAAAACGTTAAAGGATATAGAGTCTACAATCCAGCGACTAAAACTGTGAGCCTGAGTAGAGATGCCATAGTAATGGAGCAAGAGAAAAATGAAGTTGTCTCTCTTCCAGTGACTGATAACAGAGGGCCTAGCCAACAGACCCGTAGCGATCGCAAATGCCAGGAGCAACGTTAGTAATTGTATGGAGATGAACACTAAGTCACGTGGTCAAATCAAATGAATAGAAAAGTCGTAGCCAACAATACTATAGTCCGATTTTTAATTCGAGTAAAATGACATTTCCAGTGTAGCAGGTTTTTAGTCCCAAATAAATAGTGATGTGCTAGAATTGACTTTTCACAATCAAAATTTAGTCGATGTTACATTTTTTTTATTCAATATCGAATTGCCTATATTGCATAGCATTGTGTATCAACTTATGTAATTATAATATATATATATATTATTTATGCAGTATTTTCGTTAAAAGTTCTGGTATTTATCGATAAATGGAAGAGTGGTATTAGGCTTTTTCGTTACAAAATATTGCATAAAACCTGTTATATTATTTGTTTTAATTATTGGAAGCGCTATGGGCATTACTTGTCATGTCATGGGTGCTATTTTGTTTTTTATCCTGCTCCCGAATTCCGACGGTGCCAGAAGTGTTTAGTACAGGGTGTCCGGTGGCAGAATTAGGATTTAAATTTCGAACTGTTTTCGAACCGTTAGCGGAGGGGCGTTCGATTCGTCATTTGTGCGGGCTCCTTAGTCACGATGTCGCAGTGGACGGGTGAACAACGTGCGTTCGCAATCGAAGCTTTTTTTTAAAACGATTCCTGTGCTATTGCTCGTCGAAGATTTTGTTCGCGGTACAATATCCGACGGCTACGTGATGCGCCAAGCGAAGATTTGATTCGATTGTGGGTGCGGAGGTTCAGAAAAACAAGTTCAGCAGCAAATAATCCGCGGACGGGACCCAGCCGAACGTCGAGGACTGATGACAACATCGAACTTGTCGCAAACAGTTGACGCGATAACCCGCGATAGTCCGTGCGTAAGAGAGCGGCTGCTGTAGGGCTCCCAAAAACGATTGTGCAAGAAACATTGAAAAAGGACCTTAAACTTCACCCCTGTAAAATTCAAATTGTGCAAGCGCTTAAGCCTAATGATAACAATTTACGCAAAAGTTTCTGCGAAACAATGTTGCAGCGATTTCGTACAGAGAACACAATCTTTTGGAGCGATGAAGCCCATTTTCATTTAAATGGAAGTGTAAATAAACAGAACTGCCGTTATTGGTTACCTAAAGAACAGAACCCACGATTGGAACATCAACAGCCACTTCACAGTCCCAAAGTGACGGTTTGGTGTGCATTGTCAAGCAGAGGAATAATCGGACCCTATTTTTTTGAAAATCGTCAAGGACAAGCCTTTACTGTGACCGGCGTTTCTTATCGGCGAATGCTTAACGATTTTTTTCTGCCAATATTAAGAGAACATCCTGCCTATAGTTCACAGACATGGTTTCAGCAAGATGGCGCCACGCCTCACACTGCTAGAGAGACCATGGCGCTTCTTCGTGATTTGTTCTCTAACAAATTGATAAGCCGTTTTGCTGACATCCCCTGGCTACCCAGGTCGCCGGATCTTACTCCCATGGACTTACTTTTCTGTGGGGGTACCTCAAAAGTAAAGTTTATGAAACCACCATCTCACCGACCATCTCAGCATTAAAAGAAAATATCGTTCGCGAGGTTAATGGCATCCCGACGTCCCTTCTCCAGCGAGTGGCGCGCAATACTGAAGCCAGATTCCAAGAGTGGTGTCCGACGTGATGTCATTTGGACGAAATAATTTTTAAGAAATAAAACCCGCCCTTCTTTTCTTTGTTATAGTCATTGAAATAAAAAAAAATGTTTTGTAGTTTTTTTTATTATTTAATTTTCAAATCCTAATTCTGCCACCGGACACCCTGTATATTCTGCAATTTCTTGCTTATCTTACTAGTTAACTTGTTTTCTCCTTGTTGGTGTTTGAGCTTTGAGCTCATAATTTCTCATATAGGCAGTGATGAAGGTTTTGTAGAAGACGGTTTACTTATTTTAGAATCCAAGAAAAATAGTCTGGATTACCATGAAGAAATGAACTCAGAGTGTTTTGAAGAATGGCTTAAAAGCATTTTGCCAAAATTAAAGCCAAATGCGGTGTTAGTATTAGATAACGCACCGTACCAATCAAGAAAAGTTGAGCGTATCCCTACCTCAAACTAGCGGAAGGCTGAAATTATTCAGTGGTTACATGAAAAACAAATTCGATATCAACCTACTATGATTGAAGCTCAGTTATTAGAAATAGTAAAACATAATTATGAACGTTATGCTGTGGAAGAGTTGGCTGCTGAATACGGCGTCACAATCCTGCGTCTGCCACCTTAACACTGCGAGCTCAACCCGATAGAGTTAGTTTGGGCTCAAGCAAAGGGATACGTCGCCAGTGTACTTAGCTAGTGTTAACAAAAGAAGATGGCGTCATTCTTCAATCAGCTGTGAGGATTCTGTTACGTGTTTTGCTTTATTTTGTATCATTTTTTATTATTCAGTTTCATTTGAATAATGCATTCTCTCAGTATGTTGTGGTGCGTTTAAAACGAAGAAAGGTGGCTTAAAAAGCAGGAAAGAGACTTTAATCGTCAGTGCGTCGGCACGATCGAAGTTATGCCGGATAGTGTATTTGTGCAACACTTCAGATTAAATAAATCTACGTTTCGGCCCTTTTGTCCAGAACTACGAGTAAAAACTTCCTTGAACTTCTCAGGAAATTTCTCTAACAGTTAAGGAAATTCATAAAGAAATTTTGCAATGAATAAACTTACAAACTTAGCCGGTATTAACCTAATTTATTCAAATATAACGGTTGTGTCTTTGTAGGTGTTGTGCGCTCTTAGCTTTTTGGCGACAGGCTCCTATCAAAGGATTGTTGGTGTTACCCAGCATGTTTGCCCAACGAACAGCTAGCCGATGCATCAGACAAGTCGTTGATGCGTTAAAACACCCTCGGACGTCTCGTGTCTCGAAGTCCCGGGACTTTTTGTAAATTTCGTTGTCTCGTGTCCCGGGACTTTTGGGTCGAGACTCGAGACGAGACACATAGTCATATGTATTGTATTAATTTTTATTTTCAAAGCATTGCATGAGCCTAGCTAGCGCCATCTGTTACTGAAATGAATAGTTACTTGGTCTACACAAGTCCTGCCTGACACAAGCTCAGTCGCAAATTTCATTGAGTGTGGTGGGGTGCTTTTGTTGCAGTAGCGATTATAAAAATTCAACGACGGCCATCGATCTCATGTAAGTTCTTGATTTTGTTTACTTCAATGGTAAATTAAGTAGGTAAGACGTTTACATAGGTTTCATGATAGAGACTTGACAAATAATCTTCATATCTGTTATCATGTATTAATTATGTTTAAGTTATGTCTGTTATGGTTTTTTTTATAAAATACATAATAAAGTGATAAGTACTCACTCAGTGTATAAACTTATGAAATTAATTTTCGATTATTATTATTTTTACAGATACTTTAAACAAAAATAGATCTTTTAATATGGAGCGTACAGCAAAAGTATGGAAACATTTTAAAAAGATAAATGAATCAACAGCACAGTGTTCGTTATGTCCAAAACAAATTTCATGCAAAGGGTCGAATACTACGGGCCTTGACAGACACCTCCAAAGAGTCCACAATATTTCTGTGAATCAACCGCCACCGGATGAATCAAAATCAGTTGTACAACCTGGGACATCTTGCGAACCGGAATCAAAAAAAATTAAACGTGAAAATCAGTCTGAAATTACACGATACGTTGCTAGAAAGTCTTTGTCTGAAATAATTTCTCGTTTGGCGGTAGAGGATGGCCTTACTATAAGAGCAATCACAAAGAGTAAATTTATTCGTGAGAGTATTACCCAGCGAGGTTATAAAATGCCTAAAAACGGAACTGAAATTATGAAAATTATATTAAATTATTATGAAGAAAAAAAAGCAGAAATTTAAAAACTTGGTCGCTTCTGGTACACGTTTCAGCCTTTCAGTAGACGAGTGGACCAGCGTCCGAAACCGAAGGTACTTTAATTTGTGTTTGTATGTTGAGGACGGAGAAGTTTTCAATTTGGGATTAATCTAATATCTAATAATATCTCGAAAACCGTTGAGTTTAGGATAGGGTATTTCATAGTAGAATCAGTCAGAAACGTTGCAAACTACACGCCCTTAGCGGATCTAGGTCGACTTTTCCTGTAACCCTGTATATAGTGGCGAACGAGATACTTTGCCTGCTTTCTTAACGAACTGCAAGAATGCTTTCGATCTAGCCTCAGAGTCGCAAAAAGAGCTCCTTTTAAAGTTGATCATCTCAAAACTAAGAGGAAAAGCCCAAATTGCATGTTCAAATAGAATATTTGATACTTACGATAGCCTGAAAGATTTTTTGAGACAAAATTTAGGAGAGCGTAAACACTATAATCATTTACTATTAGATTTACAGTCATGCAAACAAAATAATAATGAAACGGTCGCGCAATTTGCACTTAGAATTGAAACTTCAAGCGGAAATCCATAATTCAGATACTTTAAAAAAAGAATTACCGGGACGTATTGCTATGACCGAAGATTTAGCTTTATACACGTTTACAATCGGGTTACATTCTAACATAAGCAATATAGTTCGTGGTCGTGATCCAAAAACATTAAATGCTGCTGTTAATATTGCAATGGAGGAGGAAAAGATTTTGAATACGCAAAAGAATACCGCAGTACACATAAAACCCAAATTCTGTAATAATTGTAAGAAAACGGGTCACTTGCAATCGGAATGCTATTTCAATAACAAGGGTAATACCAATCGTTTCCAAGAACTTGTCCCATCGTCATCAAATAAACCTACAACTAATCAGTTTCCTATTATATGTAGATACTGTAAAAACGTGGGTCATGACATATCAGAGTGTCGAAAGAATTTAATAATTCCAGGAAATTACAACAAAGGTCATCCTATCAAAGACAACATCATATAGAAACACATGACGCAGATATGTCATCACCCCCGCAGATTCAAGAAGTTGATAATAATGATTTAAACTAAACACTGGATTCGCGTATAAGTGCCAACGCGAATTCCTTAAAGGAGCAGTTTGTGTCAATGTACCATATCCGTCACACTCCCCTTTTTTCATTTTGGTACTTTTCTAATAAAAATAAAGAAAAATTAAAAAATACGTGTATTTTAATTTATTGAAAACTACCATAAAACTGGGTAATTTATAAATTTTACGAGGTTGAGTTATAAAGGGTTAAGTAATTTGTTATGGTTTGTGACATTTCTGGTACATTGCCTAATGACTTTCCTATCGTTTAGTACATTGACCTTTGTTTGATATTTTTACAGGATGACTTCTCGAAACCTGCGAGAAGAGGAAATCGAACAGTTTCTCTTTGATTATGAAGCTAGTGAGGATGGATTGGCCGATGATGACGACAGCGTTGCAGATCCAGATTTTATTCCAGATCTGGACCTCCATTGTGATGATGAAGCTTCTGAAAATATTGAGGGTTTAGATATCAATAGTATTATTGAAGGTTGGAGCATCATGATGATATTTCCCAGGATTCGCCCACCGCTGCATCTTCTTCCCAGTCAAGATCATCTCCTCAACCAGGACCATCAGCAAATCGCCGTCAAACCAGGCAAAAACTGAATGTACGCTGGAGGAAGAGGAACCCAGAACTGAATGAGCAACAACTCCGTTTCACAGGTAACGAGACCTTGTCCCCGGATTTCTTAGACCTTGATACTCCGATCCAGTTCTTTTTCAAAATATTTCCAAAAAACTTGATTGAAAACATTGCCAATCAAACGAATCTAGATATTGTGCAAAAAGATCCAAGTAAGACTTTTCGTGTCACAGAGACAGATATGCAGCAATTCATTGGACTTGTATACATCATGTCGTTAGTGCATCTTCCAAGAGTTACGAAACATTGGAGCAGGAACATAGGAACACCTCTTGTAAAAGACACAATGCCAGTAAATAAATTTGAAAAAATAAGGCGATTTATACATTTCAACGACAATTCAAATAATGTTCCTCGCAATCATAACGACCATGACCGTCTTTTCAAAATTAGGCCAGTTATTCAAACTCTAAATGAAACCTGCCAGAATGTGCCCCTGGAAAAGTATCTTTGCGTGGATGAGCAAATTTGCTCAACTAAAGCCAGACACAATTTGAAAAGGTGTAACCCTAAGAAGCCAAATAAATGGGGCTACAAAATTTATGTACTGAGTGGTGTGAGCGGTTTTGCATACAAATTTGAGCCTGAAATTGGAACAGAAAATAAAGTTGAGCCTGGTGAACCAGATTTAGGAGCTGCATCAAATGTTGTTGTGAGACTTTCTCGTGAAATACCGCGAAATCAAAACTATCGCCTTTATTTCGATAACTATTTTACATCTTTGGCACTCTTGGAATATCTAGCCAAAGAAGGCATTCTTAGCCTTGGGACAATACGACGTAATCGCATACCTGATTGCAAACTCCCCCAGGATAAAGAGATCTCTAAAAAAGATCGAGGCTACTCAATTGAATATGTTGGCAGTATTGAAGGAACAGAGATCTCTACAGTTGCCTGAAAAGACAATAAAATAGTCACACTTGCTTCAAGTTTTGTAGGCGAACTACCTAAAGCTCAAGTTTCAAGGTATGATAAGGTGCGTAAATGTTATATAACCATTGATCGACCAAATATAGTCGGAGAATATAACCGTCATATGGGCGGCGTTGATTTGATAGATAGTATCATGGGAAGATATAAGATCTACTAAATCGAATACTATCTCTAATTCCGATACTAAGCTTATACAATCAAATCATACTTCTAATTCCAATCGTGCTGAAAAAGCCATTGATAAACAAAAAAAATCGTTGCCTTCTATTTCGGACGAATGTCCCACTGGCAATAAAAATACTAACTCTATAAAGCCTGCATGTGTGCAGTCCACTGTTTCTAATGACTCTGTTTCTACTAGTCCCAATGAAAGTCTAATAGATAGTTTACTTGAGAGCACCGAAGAATGTCCCATGATATATGATCTATCTCAGAATAAAAAAACGTCTTTACCTTTTATCGAAGTCCAAACATCTAATTCAAAAAAATCCTTAAAATTGCTTGTTGATACGGGTAGTTCCATATGTCTAGTGAAAGATACAAGTTTATCAAATACTCTAGCCGAACAGCTAAAAGATTTCGGCTTCATAGTTTCATTGGTTGTCTGGTATGACATACTTTTTCAAATTAATGTCGTTAGTAAATCTCTACAATTGTTAGCGACGATGACAACTACGTACACCTAAATTAAGTATGTTATAGTTTTTGTTTGATTAACGTTTCAAGTTTCTTAAAGTTAATGAGTTTGTTTACGTTTGCAATCAGTTATAGGTGTACGTAGGTATATATTTGATACATTGTTTATGTTATGGTTTAAAATAATGTTTGTTTACAAATGTTTAAGGCTATATGATTTTGTGCTAGGGACTTAGAGAACTAAGATTTAGTTACCTAAGTGTTGTCCATATACTATTTAACCCTGAAAAACCTGGAAATAGGTTTTATTTAGAAACAATTATTGATAGGAGTTGTTTCAAAGTACCCGCAATTATTTAGAATTTGTTGTAACTAACTCTCGGTAGGTGGCGACACACGTAGATTTGTTTTAAAAGTACCTACATAAAATTCACTTTTTAGTTACCGATTCTGTCACAGGGGGCAGCACCATGTTGTTGTCATGATTAAGGTGCGGGTTTTAGCAATTATCTTTATTTTAAGACATATTTTTATGTAAATAAAGGTGTAAGGTTAGGGTTAAGTAGGGTAAAAAGGTCTAGAACATTTGTAAGGGATGCCTAACTGCCGGGATAAGCCTCTGGAAGGGTTTCTTGCCGGCCAGCGCGGGAACGCGGCACGCCATGATTGGCTGGCGCCAAATACGCGCCCCCGTGATTGGTCGGCAGTCACTATAAAAAGAGGGCCCTCCCGGCGGCTAGGCATTCCACATCCAGTGAGCATCCGGAAAGGAACCTTGGAAGACTAGGAAGACTAGGAAGCCTAGAAATACTGGGGACAATAAACAACTATGTAAGCACTGCACAATTATCTTTTACTGCGTTGAACTCCTGCTTCTTTGTATCCCGCCAGTGCTCGGTCCGAACCCATTGGACCAAACAGCACTCGCTGGCAACAACAATGAACAGACATGGATCTCGGTAAATGCACAGACATGTTGAAAAAATGCTGCAATTTCTTGGAAGAATATAGAAATACAGGCTTTGAAAGCGCCATTTTAACTGCGAAGGAATTGGCTGAAGAGTTAGAAATAGAGCCTGTGTTTAGAGCGACAACAAGAATTCGACGTGTTAAGCGCCAAGCTGGTGAAACTGTCCAAGATGAGCCTATAACTTCTCCAGAAAAAAAAATTGAGTTTGAATTTTTCAACTGTCTTTTGGACACGACGTTAACTCCACTCAACGAAAGATTTGAACAGTTATGTGAGTACTCGGAATCTTGGTCTTTTTTTTACAATTAAAAACAGATTCCAGAAAAACACGACCTTATCAAACTCTGTAGTGATCTTCAATTGAAATTAAATGTAAATTCCAAATCAGATATAGATGGATGTATGTTGTGCGATGAACTCGTAAGTCTGAAATCGTTTTTGCCTGATCAGAAAGTAGTTACTCCTGTTTTTGTTTTAAATTTTATCAAAGACCGCAACTTACAAGAACTATATCCAAATGTTTGGATAGCATTACGAATATTATTAACTATTCCCGTAACGGTTGCTAGTTGAGAGAGGAGTTTTTCTAAGCTTAAGCTGATAAAAACCTATCTGCGATCGACAATATCTCAATCTAGATTGACAAACTTGGCAACTTTGTCAATCGAAAATGAAATTGCTGTAAACATCGACTTTGATAACTTAATAAAAGAGTTCGCCGATAGAAAGGCCAGAAAAGTAAAATTTTATTAGTTTTTTTAATATTTTTTTTTTTATTATATATAGTTTATTTCTTTTCATAAATGGTTATTTCATTATTATCCTTCGCCTCTTTTCGTATGGGTTTGAATTGCAGTTAGGGGGCGCCGTAGAAATCTCGCCCAGGGCGCTAGTAGTACTAAAACCGGCACTGCCTATCCTCAATGCTCAAGGGAAGAAAATAATACCCAAAGACATGTGCAAGCCAGAAACTGTATAGAGCGGTGTTTCGGATTATTGAAAGCCCGCTTGCGATGCCTTCTGAAGGACAGGGTTTTACATTATGACCCATTTGTGGCAAGCAAAATAACCATGGCTTGTTGTGTATTACACAATTTAATCCTAAAAGCTGGAATTCCTCAAGACCTCTCTGCAGTACATGATGATGGGGATCATTTTTCGCCACTAGATCCAGCATCTACTGCTTCTGGAGGCAGCCTAAGCCATAATGAGTCACTGCAAGGGAGAGCTGTACTCAATTGTTTGTTAAACAGGATTTGATAATTACATTTTTTCTCATTATTTTTAGTAAATGATATAAATAACAAAATCTGTATTTTATTGCTGTCTTCTTTATTTATTTTTTACAACTTACAGCTGTGTGAGACATATTAGGCAATAGTACGGTAAAGATAAAGAAAAAAAAATGTGGTACAAATAATGTAATATTTAGGCTTTAAACTATTAAAAAACAACAAATTATACGTATCAAAAATATAAAACTTAAAATATCTAGTCTGGTTTTTGATAAAAAAAAACACTTATTACTACACTTATGTATATTATGATAGAACTGAGATTGATGATGGATGATGATGAAATAGTATAAGAGATAGAATATTTCCTAGATGGCGGGCGTGGAACAAGGGTGGCAGCCCTACAAAATTGGTTTTAGCATTAAACTGACACCCCTACACATAAAAATAAATTGCGTCCTTTAAAAAATGTAACATCTCAATGGACTAAATGCCACTATTTAATATCAGAGATAATTTCAGTAGAAGGTAGTGACGACGACCTAGTAAGAAGTGGCAGTACATATATTGGTTAAATGATACACACTACTCGACAACCTGCACTCCACATAATGGGTATTATTCAAATTGTTACTCCTAAAAATTCATTATCTTTTTATCTTTTCAATCTTGCTAATATCCATTATTTTTCAATAGTTTCAAATTAAACGAGATCAAAACTGACCCGTGGAATAGGCCTACTGGGCAAACCACAAAAAAAACGCGCTAAGTACACTACCTCATAGGTGGCGTGGAAACGTGCATATTATGACGATTACAACTTTTACAACTTTTTGAATCGTTATATCTCAAAAACGGTGGCTCGTAGAAAAAAAGTATAAATTAATTTTTTGTAGATAATTTTATGATCTACAATTTTGTCTGAGATATTTTTATGATAAAACTTACCGTTTTGATGAAAATCGCGAAAAACTCATTTTTTTGACCTTTGACCTTGAATAATTTTTTTTGCTTCCAGGGGAAACATGGGGAACTTTCAAATTTTGTTTTTAATGATATTTCAAACAATCTTACCGATTTTCAGCTTGGTGGGAATTTATGTAACTTCACTCTTATATTTTGGTCTAATTTGAACGGACTAACAGTAGGATTAACTAATTTACATTTTCATAACACTGTCTCTAATAAAATTGAACTTACATGGTGGTAAAGCTTTTGTAAGGAAATCAGCTAATTGACATAAACTTTCTACATATTTGATAATAATTATTTTCTCATCAACCTTTTCCCGAATAAAATTGTACCGTACATCAATGTGCTTACTTCTCTTATGAAATACTGGGTTATGTATTATATTATTTATATTAAAAATATATATCCAGTATTGGATTTTCTAGAATCTAAATCGCCTGCAAAGTCAGAGTCTGAATATCCAACTAACTCAGAGTTACAATCATAAACAATTGACTTATCCCTAGTACAAATTAAGTAACGAATTATGCGCTTAACAGCATTTACATGAATAGTTCCTGGACTACTAGTTCTGCTGCATAAGCTATATCAGGCCTAGATACAGTTGATAAAAATAATAAAACTCCCACTGTCCATTGACTTTTCTCTCAACCAATATTGAACCTTCTCCACAAACCTCAATATCATGCTTGTTTCCTAATTTGACAGTTCTATTTTTCTCATCTGCATGATATTCATTAAATTCACAAAAATATTCTCGCTTGTATGTCATATGCATTGAAGCTCCACTATCCAGTATCCACACATTATCATCAGTTACAGATAATGCTGACTTTTCTGCACTGAAGCTTTCTGCGTCTGAACTATCAAGTCTTACTTCAGTCTTACAAGTACTGCGACCAGTAGAGAGCTGCAACAAAGGAAGTGTCCGGCGATAAGTACTGCACTAGCAGCAAGGTGATTCCACTTATCCATTGCCTTGTTTTGAAAGTAGAATCTCTTCAGCTCGAAGATTCTCTTGGAAAAGATCTGCAATCGCTAATCTTAAGAGAGGTTGCCAAGAGAATGGGTGTAATAGAATAACGCAATTTGACATATTCTATCCGACAAAAAATTCCATAAGTAACGATTGATTTTAGAAGGGATATAAATGTTCTTTAATGACTTAATTACTGCACTAATATTGACATTGTTATAGGCACTATCAATGTCCAAAAAACAAGCTACTGTGGGTTTATTTAACGCAAAACCTATTTGCACTGTTGTTACTAGCCTCGTGAGATTATCTAATGCTGAGCTATTTCTTCTGAAGCCTACCTTTGATGCTGATAGCAATTTCTTGCTTTCAATAAACAATTCTAATCTTTTACAAATTATAGTATGAAAGGTCTTACACACACAAGAAATAAGAGAGATAGGTCTAATGGAAGATAACAAATTTGGACCTCGACCTGGTTTAGGAATAGCTATTATTTTAATGACCTTCCATTGATTAGGAACAACACCTACTTTTAAGATTAAATTAAATATATATAAGAGAAATAACTTTCCGGAATTAGGCAGGTGGTAAATCATTGAATATGAAATGTTATCAGATCCTGGATATGCGTGCTTTAGTTTTAAACAATTTTCTAACTTCACCAGTGAGATATTTCGACTCAGACTTTCATCTTCAATCTCTTGAAAATTTGGAAGTGCTTCTGCAACACTGTCAGGTGTTAGTGAGAACAGCAAATCTTTCGCCTTAATTGGATCTACAGTGTGATTTGATTTAAAGCCTTTCACCCACTTCATCTTCCTCCACATTTCAGTGGTAGATGTCTCGGACCCAATACTTGTACAAAACTCAGACCAACTCTTACGTTTGGGCTTCAGTAATGACTTGCATTATTTGAGATTTTGTACGTAGGCGTATATGTTCAGGCACTTTTTTTATTTCACTAACCAACGACAAAAAGAAAAGTCTATCTTCATCTTCTTCCGCCTTTTTCAACTCTACATTCTTATTTAAGACGTTAATCAATTCAACTCCTATATCATCTTCTTTGTTTTTCATCTCGCAGTCGTTATCAAGTTTTGAGCAAAAGCTAATTTTTCTTTATAAATTTTATAGTTTTCTGGAGTAGGGTTACGCCGGAGCTGTGCCAGCGCTAGTCTGCGTTCTGCTATTGCTTTCGAAATATTTGATATATATATTTTTTAATCCCAGTAAGGCTTAGGTCTAAATTTATTGTTGGGATCTTGACAAATTTTGATCCAAGGTATAGCCTCCTCAGCCGCGCAGTCTAACTTGTTTACAAATGAATCATAATTACTTTTGACATCATTTAATATTGGCAAATTAGAGAAGTGTTGCTCGCATTCTTCTTAAAATTCCTTCCATTTTGCTTTTTTATAGTTTCTCTTCTTAGCCTTTCATATCCATAGGTCAATTTTATAATAATATGGTCACTTCCCAAAGAGTCGTTAGTGGAATGCCATGTGAATTTAATAGCTATATCTGTGGTCACGAATGAAATATCTGGAGAAGATTGTTGCCAGTTGCCATCAGCAATTCTAATTCTTGTAGCAGTTCCATTATTCAAGCACAAATAATTGTTTACAAACATGGCTTGGTAAATCATTTCACCTCTTCTATCAGTTTTATAGGACCATAATGTGTGGTGAGCATAAAAGTCACCTGATACCAAAGTTCCAGTGCCAGCAATTCTAAATTTGACGGGCCTGTTGGTCTAGTGGTTAGTGAACCTGACTGCTATACCGGAGGTCGTGGGTTCGATTCCCACCCAGGACAAATGTTGTGTGATGAGCATGATCATTTGTTCTGGTTTCTGGGTGTAATTTATCTATAGTATGTATGTATTTAGAAATATATAAGTAAGTTTATCAGTTGTCTGGTTACCATAACACAAGCTCTGCTTAGCTTGGGATCAGATAACCATGTGTGAGTTGTCCACAAAAAAAAAAAAAAAAATTGGTCCCAGTCTGATTGATTTGTAGTAATTGTCGGTGGGCTATATAAGAAAAAATATTGTTTATTCCAGCTATACTTAGTATTTGAACCAGGGATGTTGCGAACATTCGCATCTGCATCCGCAAATGCAGAACATTCGCATTGTTTAGGACATCTGCATCTGCTTCCGCACCCGCATTAATCAATGCGAATGTTCATGCGGATGCGAATATTATACAAGTAGCGACAAGAAAGAAATTGGGCGGGGCCGGTGATTGACGCGTGCCCGTCGCACGTGACAATAACCAATGGGAGCGAAGAAATTAGTGACAAGATTCGACACGTTTGTTTGTTTTCGCTAGTGCATCATTTGTTTGTTCCTTGCAAGTGCAAGTGAATAAATACGTGTTTGTTTGCGTTGTGAAGTGAAAGTGAACTACTTATCGTATCATAAAGATAAATAGGTATTTTTAATGTTATTGTGATACAGTTGTAAATAAGAAGAGTTTACAAGAAAACTTTATATTATTTAACCCTAGATCACTAACCATTCGTCAAAATTACGACGCTCACTTCACGCATTCAATGTTTCAATAAGTTCCCGCCCCTTCCCGCTGCTGCCGTTCTTTTTACCTTCCTAAGTCGCATCGCCAGTATCCCGCAATCATTCATTGCGGATGATTTTTTTATAGATTTGGAGATATTGCGGAACCGTCGTAAAAATTACGAAAGGTTAGTGGCAGCGTAGTGCTTTTTTTCAAGTCATATTTCTTTTTTCTGTTGATAATTTTAATCTTTTATTATAGATATATAATTATTTACGTATTTTATGAACTATATTGTAGTATTTTATCATTTACACCTATCGGTGTCAATATATTGATCTTATTATAAGAACTGATACTGTAGATCAGAATATGTGCTCGGTTATGAGTGTACCAGTCGTAAGACCAACTAATGGTCATTATTCTCGTTTTCTGATAGTCTTAACTTGTCTATTGTGAATATTTATGTTGTCCACGTGTCTAATTCGATCAGAAATGGGAAAACCTTTTAAAAAAAGAAGATCTTTTGCATCAGAAATGGCAGACGAACCAATGAAGCCTGGTTGCATAAAAGATCAGATCAAACCGTAACTTTACCCCGTATTTTGAAGCAAATTATAGCGGAGATCCTAACGATTGATACTGATACAAAGCCAGGTCTTAGTCTGGAGCCTAAATAAATAAAAACTTATAGCAACTTCCCTGCAAAAAAACGCCGGATGGCCATCAACTTCTGTAACAGCTGCAAAAAAGCGATTTGTAGGGAACATTTTGTTTCAATGTGTAACGATTGCACTAATTAATATATTCTAATTACAGTTCATGTTATTTAATTGAAATAGCGCTAAAAATGGTCAATAAGGTCATTTTAGGTTATTACTAAAGTTCTTTCTTATAAATATTTATGTTTTAATTTGTCGTAAAATTTACGAATGGTTAGTGACTACGTTACTCTAAATTAAGGTTAGTGAGCTAGGGTTAAGACTAATATCCATAAGATCACAGGGTAACTTCTATTATATTACGCCGGTAATACGTTTTATTGTAGGAAAAAATATCGTTTTATGACGAAATTCGTTATTTTTTCCAGTGTGATTCCCGTTATTGATAGTTTATCTATCTAACTATTTAGTCATCAATGTCACCACCGACCAAAAGTAATGTATGGGATTATTTTGAACCAAATAAAGAAGACCAGGATAAAGCTGATTGTAAAATATGCAAAAAAAACTACTCTCGCAAGGGCCGCACCACGTCGTCTTTAAAAAACCATCTTAAGTCGATGCACTCAGAAGAATTTTCTACATTTGAGAACATTAGTAAAGAAAAAAAAATACAACAGATGAAATCTGACGCAAGTAAGTTTCATAATTAATAGTTTTAATTAATTAATATTTACTTGAGGCATTGTTTGATTAGTTTAATAAAATAATAGTTTTAGTTGTGGTTTATTGGCTAAGTTTCCAATCAATATTATAGTTATTTGCTGTCATATAAAACGTCAGTTGTAAAAAGACTAATATATGTAATTCATTTATCTACTTTTTTATTGTTTCAAAATAAAACAACCTGTACATAAATGTATATTTTTAATATGATATTAAAATATGAATAGTGAATTACTTAACTCAAAAACTATTCGGCTGATTGCAAAAATTTTATCACTATCAAAAAGTGTACCTTTTCTTTTAAGTGTAGTTTAGCTTCACGCTATATTTAATGTTAATGTCAGAAAACATTAGGGATCCTTCCTTCTTATAAATATTTATAAGGAATAAACTCCTTTTATTTTTTGCAATATAAGTTGGACATTTGATTTTGAAAGTTATTTACAAA
Source organism: Trichoplusia ni (assembly GCF_003590095.1). NCBI lineage: Eukaryota > Metazoa > Arthropoda > Insecta > Lepidoptera > Noctuidae > Trichoplusia > Trichoplusia ni. The sequence goes on from NC_039480.1 coordinate 9,311,806, forward strand.
AATATATAGAAAGGTTTTCTGGTGTTTTAAAATGTCCTCACTTTTTAATTACTTTTAAGTAAATAGTTTTTTACAACGAAAATTTTTATTTATTTGTGTATTTTTCAGATAAAGTTACCACTCCTCTGCAAGAATCAAAGAAACAACTTTCATTAAAAGAAAAGAAGTGGGACGTCAATAACTTGAATTCTAAAAAAATTGATAAACTCATTGGAGAAATGATTGCACTTCAAAATTTACCGTTTAATTTTGTTGAAGGGCTATGTTTTCGTAGACTGATACAAGAATTAGCACCAAGATATAACTTTAGGGGACGCAATTTTTTTACAGATTTTGTATGCAAGGAATTATATAGCAAAGTGGCTCAAAAAGTTAAAGGATTAATCGAAAATTGCTGTGCCCGACAGGGTCCATAATGAGCTGTGAACCTAGTTATAATTTACCACCTGTGTAACATTATGGTATGCAATAAAGATTTACTTTACTTTACTTTAAAAAAAATGATAACATGTCGTTTACGTCTGACATTTGGTCGGATCCTAGCTCAAACGCTTCTTTGCTTAGCCTGACTTGCCATGGAATTGCAGAAAACTTTGATAGATCATCGATAACATTGAAATGTGAGACATTTGACGGCCGTCACACTGGTGACTTAGTTGCTGAAAAATTCAGTAACATGCTTTCTGAATGGAACATTAAAAAACAACAACTGCATTGCCTAATCAGAGATGAAGGGTCTAATATGAAACGAGCCGCGCGATTAGCAGCATTAAATGATATAGACTGTACTGTTCACAAGATACAACTGGTTATCCGTAGTTGTTTAGGTTCTCAAGAAAACATAAAAATACTAAAACAAAAATGTAAGAGAATTTCGACCCATTTCAATCACTCTACCATTGCCCAGAAACAACTGCAATCAATTCAGGACAGACTGAATCAACCGCACCTGAAAGTGTTTCAAGATTGTGTAACACGATGGAACAGTACATTCTACATGTTCGAGCGTTTTTCAAAGATAAAGGATGCTCTGAGCCTTTACATGAATGATAATGAAATTGACCCTATTCTACCAGAAGAATGGAAAATGATTGAAAGTTTCATTCAATTACTGGGACCTTTTGAGGAAGCAACACGGAAAATGAGCAGCTCTTCTGCTCTTATTTCATCTGTGATACCGATAATACAAATGCTTGAAAAAAAAGTTGATGACTATTTAACAAGATCGCAAGAGTTTGATCCGATTCGTCAGGCTGTAACGACTTGAAAAACGAACTTTCTACAAAGTTTTCTAGCTTGGGAGAAAACAATTTATATACCATCGCTACCTACTTAGATCCTCGCTATAAGCACAAATTTTTCACACCGGTGGCTGAAGAAAAGATTAAAGATGACATTTTAAAAATGATAAATATTGAGAATGACAATTTTGAATCAGTTAATACCAATGCCAAAAGGGCTGATTAAAATGCTGATGAAATAACGTGCTAATTGCATGGAAAATGAAACAGAACAACTAGGACCAGGGACTTCAGGTTTCAACAAAAAGCCATGCTTAAAAAACGACCTGGCTATGATGTTAGATTCGTCGAGTGAAGACGAAAGTCAAGATGAGCCAGAAAATAGTAGTGTTGAAGCTGTATTAAAAAAAGAGTTACTTGCTTACCGTACTAAAAAAAGAATAAATGTGAGTGAAAATCCTTTAAACTGGTGGAGTGTACATCGAGGGGAATTCAAGGTATTATCGCCGATAGTACGAAGATTTTTATGTGCTCCACCGGGCAGTGTTCCTAGCGAACAACTATTTAGTAGCGCGGGATTAATTTACGAACCTCTGCGTAACAGACTAGAACCAGAAAAGGCGGCAATACTACTCTCCATCAAGTATAATGCTCCTATTTTTAAATCAACTACTGATATAAAAAACAGAAGGTGTTCAGTTACATTATACATGACTTATATTTTTAACATAAAAATAAGTACTTAATTATGTTTAATTACAATAAAAATGTTAATAATTACGTTGTCATTGTTTTAATTCTTCATGGATAGACTTTATTTACATAATATCTTATACATCCGCATCCGCATCTGCATCTGCATCCGCGGATGTGAGCCTGCTAAACTCCGCATCCGCATCCATATCCGTGGATGTGAAAATATCGGCATCTGCAACATCCCTGATTGGAACATAGATAATTTCAATATTGGTATTGGTCATTCTAACATTTTTTTAATAATTTTCATTGACATCTTCTCTGTCTTTTCGAATAATATTATAATTACCAACCCTAACACTATCTTCTTCATCTAACCAAGTTTCACTAATTATAACTATATTTGTGCCTTCTCCCGCCGAAGTAGTAACTCTATTGACCTTAACTTAGGTTTCAAACTATTACCAGCAGGATCTCATATTGTGATTGGTGGGGTACGGATAGAAGTCAGGTCTACTATGCGCTATCTCGGGCTAGTACTGGATAGCAAGTGGACATTTGACCCTCACTTTGAGCAACTTGGGCCTAGGTTGCTCAAAGCAGCGGTTGCGCTCAGTCGGCTGTTGCCTAATTTGGGAGGGCCGGGTGCCAGCTGTCGCCGACTCTTTACGGGAGTAATACGCTCCATGGCGTTATACGGAGCACCAGTGTGGGCGGACCACTTAACGCGGCGTGGTCTGGGTCATCTGAGCCGGCCCCAGAGATCTATGGCAGTTCGGGTCATACGCGGCTATCGTACTATATCTTGTGTAGCCGCGTGTATCTTGGCAGGATCGCTTCCCTGGGACCTAGACGCCAAAACTCTCGCGGCCGCCTATGAATGGCGAAAAGATCTTCTCGAGCGCGATGAAAGGCCTCCGCCTCGAGTAGTAGGGGCCATGTTAAAGGAGCTCCGTAATGCTTTCTTGGAAGTATGGGCCGAACGGCTAATAAGTCCAGGAGCAGGATCAAGGACTGTAGGTGCTGTCCGTCCGGTCCTTCAGGAATGGGTGAGCAGGCGTCATGGCGAACTAACCTTTCGCATGACGCAGATATTGTCGGGACACGGTTGCTTCGGCAATTACTTGTTCCGGATCGCCCGAAGGGAAGCCACACCTTGTTGCCACCACTGCAACGACAGCGAGGATAATGCGCAGCATACCCTGGAGGTTTGTCCAGCATGGGCAATACAACGACAGACAGTCGTTGCGGTAGTGGGCGGGGATCTCTCGCTTCCTTCTGTAGTAGCCTCAATGGTTGGAAGTGAGGAATCTTGGAGAGCTGTCGCCGAATTCAGTGACGAGGTCATGGCACTCAAAGAAAGTGCGGAAAGGGAGCGGGAGCTGTCGACCACTCTCCCGATTCGTGCCCGACGCACAAGGGCTAAGAGGAGGGCTGATAATGCTCTCTTTCAGCCACCATAAATAGCTTTCGGCGGTAGACGCGGGGAAGTCTATCGCCCTAAATTAAAGCTAAAGGCGGCGCGCGCGGTGCTTCCGCGTGCTTCCTAATTGGTGGAAGTAAAATCAACTTTTTTATTTAAAGTGGCAGCTCCTGCAAGGAGTGTCCCTGCCTGGGATCGCGGTAGTTTGCATTGCGTCCCCGTGGTCTCAGTTACAAGGGAAGGGTGAAGCACTCCGGTGGTTTTAGCCGGTAGGAGTCCGGCACACCTCTCCGCCTTCCCCAGGGCGGAGAAAGTCCATGAGGATTTCCCCGGAAAAAAAAAAAAAAAAAAAAAAAAAAGGTTTCAAACTATTAGCATTCCACTGAAGAATATTTAACCTTTGTAACTATGCATTATTGCTTGTTCCTAGTAGCTCCCACAAAAAAAAATAATTAAAATATTTACCAAAGATACAATACAACTCTACCAAAATATATGAAATAAAACTCCAAATCTTTTCATGAGTCTGCATGTTTGAAAACAGAATTTCCTTAATTTTAAAAAAGTCTTCAAATTCGAATTTTCTTTTCTTCTATTTGACCTGCATCTTGCAAATTTTCACATTGAAACATTTGGATCCAGCTAAATGATTTATTTTTGTTAGATTTTTCTTCCATGTTCTTTTTTGTGTGCTTTTTTTTTTGTTTTTCTTATGACTATTATTTATTTCACCATCTGAACTGTCAGTGTTTTCTTGTTGTGTTTATTTGTTAGTCATTTTTAATGTTTCTGCATACAGCCTTTTTGCTTCTGTAATCTTCGGGTTGGGTATTATTTCATCTGTAGAAAGACTGTTGGGAAGATAGTTTTCATAGCTCTCCTTGAGAGTAGACTCCTCTGTTTTATTCTCACAAATTTCATTCCATGCTACTTTGTAACTACAGTTGTTCTTAGCCATCATTTCTCTTATTTCTTTCTCCCTTTTGAAAGCCGGGCAAAGGGTCTTCACAATCGACAAGTGATTACCCTTACAGTTCACACATTTAAATTTTGTTGTCTCACAGATGTCATGGTTTCCCGCACATTTAGGACACACTTGTAATTTCCTAGGGCAATAAAAATTAAACCTTTCCAACACTTCGAGCAATGTTTGATTATGCTCAATTGAAGGAGAATTTTGGTAACCCTACTCTTCTCCTTTCTCCTAACAGTAATAAATTCCACAGAGTCCTCATTAGACGGTGGTCTTGACCTCTTCCTCCTACCCTCATTTGAAATTCTCACAGAGTTATTATCCTCTAATTCCTCCTCCGAACCTAGGATAATATGGTTGATTTCAGCCCGTGACCATGTCTCCTTCATACTTTGACCCTCTTCCTCATTTATACTATCCATATTGTTCACTAATTAATTGACTGTTCACAACCTCAAAATTGAGGGTACACCAAAATAGGTTCACTAGGTTTATAAGAAGGTTGGTATTTTTAATTTTTACACTATATTACACTTGAGTCACATTTTAGTATTTTAAGATGATCACTAATACAATTTTTAACTAACTTCCTTTAAAAAAAAACCACTTTATTACGCACGCAACAATACTGACATCTGAACATAACCGATCACGACGAAGGCGCGGGCGCAACTGCACGAAAGGTTGGGGCAATCTATTTGAATTAGGTAATTTAGATGATATCTGGGATTAAAATTTACAAATTATGTACAATTGATGGTTTTGTATGGGAACATGAAATTTATTGCGGTCTGAGCAGAAGAGTCCACGATTTGGATTTATCTGGAAGTATAGTCGCACGTCTTGCTGAAAACCTGCTAGATGAGGGTAGGTTGATAATAACTGATAATTTTTACACCAGTGTACCTCTAGCAAGTTTTTGGAAGAGCCGTCATACTGATTTGCTAGGTACAGTGAATAAAAAGCGAAGAGGCCTTCCGCAACTTGTTACTGGGAGTAAATTGAAGAAAGGAGAGATTGCAGCTATGCAGAAAGGCAATATTACTGTGCTAAAATGGCACGATAAACGTGACGTTTTACTTCTTTCTACATGCCATGGAAAAGAAATGAAAATGAGTAGCGGGCGAACACCAGTACTCAAACCTGAAATGGTTTTAGAGTATAATAGAGGGAAAAAAGGTATCGATGTGTCAGATCAGTTGAGTAGCTACAATAATCCTACAAGAAAATCGTTAATTTGGTATAAAAAATTGCGGTAGACTTGCTGTCAATTGCGGTGGTAAACTCGTGCCTTATTTTCAATGAACTGCAGAGGAACTCGGGACAAAAGAAGCTTTCCATACTATCGGCACATGAAATAATAATAAAAAATCTGCTAGAGGTAAGAGACGAAAACCAAACATCTGTTGGACGTCCGCAGTCATTACCTGTAAACAAACACACCATCGAGAATATGACCCAGGAACTAGGTCGTAAGACGAATAAAAAACGATGCAAAGGCTGCTACAATAAGCTCATTTCAGAGGGACAAACTTCAAAACTTGCAACAAAAAACTTATTATACATTACATTGATTTAAATAAATAAACAACAATGCCTACAAAAAAAAAAAGTTTTATTTTACCCTCTTCATATATGGGAAACTGGCAACATTTTACGGCGGCTCTTTTAAATTTTCGGTAGCCTTGTTATCCAACCATACGTCCATGAGAATCTTTTTCCTCTTATTCATACGTCCAGTCAAATAAAAAACATCAAATTTACTTTTGAATTATGACTCCAACTGGAGTCATGGACATGTGAGTTTGGTACAAATGTGACTCCATTTGGAGTCATTGGACAGTGAACGTGTTAAAAGTACCCAACAACATATCTAATATCTGATCTTTATGTTAGTACATGTCATTAGTCACCTGTGTGCTAATTTTGATCTGTAATACAGCAAATTATAAATTGTACTTGCATCAAATTAGCTTGTTGAATTCACCATATTTTTTTGTTTGCAGATGGAACTATTGAGGTGTCAGGACAACTGTTACGTGTATTGTTTGATCCCCACTCTTACTTAAGGGCCTTAGGAACAACCTGTTCACGAAAGACAAGCTCTTCAAAGACAAAGTTGCTACATGGAAAGATATTCAAACAGTATTTGATGCTGATTGCCAACTAGGTCACACTAGAGTGCATAAAAGGCTGACAGAGCACCATTTTTACGCAGCAAAAATAAAAAAAATATAGTTGGTGTAGCTGCCCAAACTCTGAGTGCAACAACCAGTGGAATGCTTAAATACACTGCATTGTTCAGTAAGTATTTACTCTGTTATCGATATGCATTAAGTACCTAAAAATACTAAAATTGTCATCTTAATCTCTCATTCACTTTACGTTTATTTATTTACAGTCTTCAACAAAATAAACACCATGAATTCACACAATGTAGACACTTATTAAATAATTGGGTTCTTATTCATAATTTACAGTCAAGCCTTTATGAGTAATAAAACATTCAACTCAAAAGAATGTATGCTTTCTTAAGAGTCTGATAAAATGGAAACAGAAGTTGTTATTTTTGTTTATATTTTATTTGTGTTACTAGTTTTTTCCAGCGTTTATGCTACATATAAACCTTCCTCTTAAATGACTTGTACCTATCTATTAACAAAAAATGCATCAAATCAATTGCGTAGTTTTAAATATCCAATCATACATAGAGACAGACAGCGGGAAGCAACTTTGTTTTATACTACTTGTGAATTAATACTAATTTAACTATGTGATATTTCAGAAACAACAGCCTCGGCTCAAAATGTCAGTAAGACAATGGTCACAACAGGCGAAGCTGTGGAGTTCATTGACCAGCTATTTGATAGCGTGAACGGTTCTCGAGGAAGCACCGTCCGGGGAAAACTGCATGGACCTAAGCCGAACACATCAAATTTTCAATTTCTGGACAGAAGCCAAACAAATAGTGAAAAAAATACAATTTATCGCCGGAAATAGCGAGAAAGCTCGCAAAAATAACAAAATCTATAAGTTTCGAGTTCCTTCTCCTAATGGATGGTTTACAACTGTAGAAAGTTTTGAAAGGTTGTCTATTCTGTTGTTCGAGAAATATGAGATAAAATATTTTTATCCTAGAAATGTTAATCAGGATGCTCTAGACCAGTGTTCCGCAAAGTGTGTGCCGCCGGTGCCGCGGCACACTGGTGTACCGTGATTATTAGTTGGTGCGCCGTGGAAAAATAAGGTTATCTTATAAAATTATTTTTAGTAAGTAAGTAAGGGTAAGTAAAATATCTACACAAATCACGCGAGCGCACGAGGACGAGGCGTTTTCTTTCCTTCATTTAATTCTGTGGTTTACAGCCTCAGTTTACAGTTTACAGTTCTCCCCGCCCCGCAACCCGAACTCTCTGGCTCACCAGTCTGTCAGTACCAAAATTATCTGTCAACAAGAATTATAGGTCAATGTTTGATGAATTACGTATTGTGCAAATTTATTGACTAGGTAGGGTTAATATTGATGAATTTTAGCGACTAAATTTTTAAATGCACAATGTTATTGTATGTCTAGGGACCGCCTAAGACTTAAATAATTTAGAGATAGACACTAACAACAAATTTTAATATATACATTTTATAATAACTAATAACTCAATTATACAGGGTGTGGCGTAAATAATGGATAACCCCGAAAGTGTCGACTGGCCAGATAGTCATCTATCATTTCCCCAACTTATATCAGATTATGCCCATGGATGACCAAATTATTGATATTTTTGATATTTTCAATAAAACTCGTACTTGCTTATACAAAATCAGCTGCCATTTCTACTATTGCTGACTATTTTTCGTTCTGTTTTTTGTATATCACTCCTACATATCTGTATCATCAGACCAGCATCAAGATTTTTTATTAAAATCTAAGATAACTTGGAAAAAAATACTTATTCTCATATTTAAAAATTTTTTTCTTAAGAATTATGGAATTTCGGGCCCATGTATCGAAAAAAAATGTTCTACACTGTGGTAGCCCATTATCTTTAAAACTTGCCCATTTAATGCAGATTCTGAAATGGTATAATAATAACCAGTATCTTAACAAAGCACCATATTATAGTGTTTTGAATCTACATGGGTCTTAATTTTGAAAATAACGATATTAAAATTATTCTCTTGCTTCTGTTATTACTTACAAAAAACAGTAATGTCATTATCTAAAATCATGTTATGGGCGTTATGGAGGTGCAAAAACTCGATTCAGGTAATAAAAAACTCACCGCACCCAACCCAAATACCTATTTTTTAATGGACGACTACCTGGAATCCTAGTCGTATTCAATAAACAAAAGAGTTATTATTACAATGCTAGTGGACAGATTACATTTTTTTGTAAGAAAGAAAGAGACGGTCTATGATTTTATGCAAATGCGACCTTCAGTGCACTAACATTCTCGGACTTAGACGCACGCACCCGTATCTCGTTCCTCGCTGTTATTATTGTTTATTTGTGACTTACTGCTTTTCTTACTGGACTCCTTTTTGCCCGTGTATTGGACTTGTTTTTTGAGTGATCTCGACGACATTGCTGTTTCCATCTGGACTGTGATTTGCTCAGTGATTTAGACAGTTTTAACCTGTGATATTGTTATTGACGACTTGGCGCTCGGCGACAATGCCTCAACGTTACACACCGTTAGAATATGCCAATGCATTTATGGTGAATGCACTACATTTATGGTGAATGTAGAGGTAATGCTAACCAAGCAGCTGCACTTTATCGGGAGAGATATCCAAACAATCGCCACCCCGATTACAGAGTTTTTATTCGAGTACACAATGCATACTCTGAAGGCAGAATACCTGGCAGCGGTGTGGGCGGTGCGAGTGAAGGAAGACCGCGTATCAGCAACGATGAAGCAGTTTTGAACATAGTGAACGAAGATCCCAGCATATCAGTTCGTGTGTTATCTCGTCGTGCTGGCATGTCAACCAGGACGGTACATCGCATATTAAAACGGCACGAATTATACCCGTACCATTTTCAGCGAGTCCAAACCTTACTTCCGAGAGATTATCCATTACGGGTAGCATTTTGTAGAACAATGTTAAGAAGAATGAGAGAGGAACCAGATTTTTTCAATAAAATACTATGGAGTGACGAATCCTCGTGCCAGAGAGATGGATATTTAAATCTACATTAAGCTGGCAACTAGAAAATCCGAAATTAATAAGACAAGATCGATCACAACACCAGTTTAAGATTAATTTATGGACCGGTATCCTAAACGGTCAAATTGTTGGACCATTTGAATTACCAGCGACCCTGACTGGAGAAACTTATTTGCATTTTTTGCAAAATAATTT